>NW_005871148.1:3521938-3607449 GCF_000147115.1 Myotis lucifugus | reverse complement strand
GACTTCAGCATATTAAATACAGAGGCATTTCAACATAATAACATAGGCTTTGACGTGGTAAAGTTGTAGTTCTTTCTGTAAATAATCCTACTAGGACTCCAGTCTCTGTCGGAAAGTCATCTTCAGCCTCGCATCTCCCTTGACCTTCACATTAAGGACCAAGTGTTCATTCTTTGCCAGGCCTTTCAGGCCTTCCACAGTTGGCCTCCTCCAACCCATCCTGGTCCCCTCTCCTTCACAGTCTAACTGACGGACACTGAACAAGACCCATCTCTTCCAGCCTCTTTTGTCTCTGCCCAAACACATCCCTCCTACCTGGGAACTACTACCTTCTTTTCTTTCTCTTTCATGGAAAGGAGTTTTGTATGGAATGCAGGAGTTGTGCACAATTCCCCACCACCATTAATTTCTCCAAAGGTCCATGTCCCCCAAAATGTTAAGAGCCGTCAACTATCTAATTACAAATGGTATCTACGCCAGCATTTCCCATATTGAAATTGAATGAGAGATCCATGGGATATTCAACAGTGGGAGGAAAATAGCTCCATAGTCAAGTGTGGGAAACACTAGGTCAAACAGTTAGACAGGCTTGTTAACACAGGCCTTCTCTGGGCCTTTGCTATACTGATATGTACCATGAACCAATGGATACTTCTTAATGTTCCCTTAGTGACCCCTGGAAAACCTCAGCATCCACTTGACAACTACTAAGCCATGCACTACTTTGTGATGGTTCTTGTATGACTATTTGAGCTACTTTTGTTTATATATGTATACACACATAGATGTATGTGTATATATATATACATATAGATATATATACTTTAATGTTTTTATTGATTTTTAAAGATGAGAGAGAGATACAGAGATAGAAACATCGATGAGAGGAACATCATGGATCAGCTGCCTCCTGCACACCCTCTAGTGGGGTATCGAGTCTGCAACCCTGGCATGTGTCCTAACAGGGAATTGAACCCTGACCTCTTGGTTCCTGGGTCGACACTCAACCTGTGAGCCACATTGGCCAGGCTTACTATATATTTTAACAATTGTTAGAATTTATATCACTGTACTTGTCACATTATGCTGTGCTCATTTTATATCATTTTATTTTTGTCTCCCCTACTAGACTGGAAGCCACCTGAGAATGAGGTATATGCCTTGATATCTTTAGAGTTTAGATACTACTAATGTACATGCCCTTGACCAGGAATCGAACCCGACCCTTTGGTGTGTGGGTCAATGCTCGAATCACAGAAACACAGTGCCCAGAGCAGAATATATACATTTTAAACATTTTTTGTATTCCCATAGCACCTAGAAAACAGCTTTTCATATGACAAAAGAGTCAATACATTTTTGAAATCTTTTATTTATTTTAGAGAAACACTGATTTGTTGGTCCACTTGTTTATGCATTCACTGGTTGATTCTTGTATGTGCCCTTGAAGTATTACAGGATGACACTCTAACCAGTAAGCTACCTGGCCAGGGCTGGGAGCCAATACATTTTTTAAAAATTAAATTCATTACAAGAGATTTATTGAATACCAATTATGTCCTAGCACCAAGGATATTAAAATGGTAAAGTATAGCCCTCGCCAGTAGCTCAGTTGGTTGGTGTGTCGTCCAGTACACCAAAAGGTGGCAGGTTTGATTCCCTATCAGGGCACATACCCAGGTTGTTGGAGGCAACCAACCAATGTTTCTCTCACATCCATGCTTCTTTCTCACATCAATGTTTCTCTCTTCCCCTTCCCCTCTCTCTGAAAGTCAATAAAAACATATCCTCGGGTGAAGATGTAAAAAACCAGTAGACTCTGGTAAGGGAAATAGACATATAAACAAAGAATGATGATGAAATGTAAATACTCGAAAAGGAAACCCAGGCTGCCTGGGAACACAGGATGGAGCACTTAGACTGTTTGCACCTGTGGGAAGCGGGGATGGGTCAGTGCTGGGATGCTAAGATTTGATGATGGGATCTGCAGCCAGGGCCCAGGCATCCCGGTCCTTGACTGGCCATGCTAAGCCATATTTAGGGGGAAAACTGGCCTAGAGGGTGCTCTCATGAGCCGGTACTCATACTAGCTAGAGTTTGGCCTTCCTCAATCCCAACGTGGATCCTACGCCCTGATGAGCTGACCTCCGCCAACTAGAACTGGCTGTCCCTGCACAGAAAGACCCATCCTGAGCCTCATAGCCACACAGACAGCATGGCTTCACTGTCTCCAAGTCTTCTATGTCTCACCAGCGTGAGATTGAAGGGTGAGCCATCCAAAGAAAAGAGCATAAGAAGGAAAAAAATAGAAGCGCTTCTCTCCTCCCTGAGAACTAGGGATGGGCTGGTCGAATTTTCCCACCTGGCCTTCCCAGGAAGGGCAGCCCTAAAGCCCCAGAAGCCCTGGACTCATAACCCTTGGTTTTGTGGGGAAACCTGGGGGTCCTAAGATGCAGCGTGCCAAGGAAGATAGACGATGTTCTTAGACACAAGTCCAATACACATTCCCCATCCAGAAAGATTCTCTTGCTCTTTGGGGGAGGAGTGGGGCAGGAGATAGAACACCCCAACACCCAGGCCTCAGTATTGAAAGCTTCCAGGTTAAGGTTGAAAACCTCTGGGGTAAAGGGAGTAGAGCCCTAGGGATAGGCTGTTAAAACCGATTCGTACAACAGTCATCTCCATTGCCTCCAAGGGCCTGGCTGGTCAGGTCAATGAATGATGCCAATGGTTACAATGAACAGACACACTTCCCCATCAAATTAATAGCTTGGGCATACCGTCCTTATACATAGAAATATGATCACTTTAAAGTTTTGTCTTAGTTTCTACTTTTAGTAGAAACATGGGTACCAAGAAATATTCCTCTACCATAAAGAAAACAACAGGGCAAATGTGATGATGAATTACAAATAACAAATACAGCTGCATGGGATGGGGAGGACAGAAAGAGGAGCGAGAGAAGAAAAGAAAGGAGGCACGAAAACCTGAAGAACCCATGCCCTGTCTAGAGGGGGCAGCAGCGACCTACCTCTAGTGCAGTGGTTCTCAACCTTCCTAATTCTGCGACCCTTTAATACAGTTTCTCATGTTGTGGTGACCCCCAATTTCATTGTTACAAATCGAACATAATTAAAGCATAGTGATTAGTCACAAAAACAGTATGTAATTATATATGTGTTTTCCGATGGTTTTAGGCGACCCCTGTGAAAGGGTCGTTCGACCCCCAAAGGGGTCGCGACCCACAGGTTGAGAACCACTGCTCTAGTGGGTGTTTGCCAACATTTCCTATTTCTCAAGAAAAGCTGTAAATCTAGATTTTTATATGAATGTCCTAAACTTCTAACAGTTGGCTCAAATCAGAAAACAACAATTCACACACCCTATATAAACATAAGAAATTGGTGAGCTCTATTCAGCCATATATTGTAACCTCTGACTACATGTAACTCAGTTACAATAAAGAGAACAGAGATGCACTACAGAATACTACTACTGGAACGTATTATATTCAGAGCCAAGCCACCTCATTAACGTCCAAGCCCTAGAACAATTATGGGAATGGAAAAGATGTAAGAACACTATAAATGTTTCAGCACAGCTCCAATTTCAAAAATATCCCCCATGTCCTTCACCATCTCAATATCAATAACAGTCAGAACGCATAAGTTAGAAGACAAAGAGTGATTACAGCGATAACAACAACAGCACTTACTGAACACTTACACTGTAAGAAGCAAGGACTACATGCTTTAGGTAAAAATGATCTCAATTCAGAAGGCAACCCTTTGTTGTAGGCAAAATTACCACCTCAGTTTTCAAATGAAGAAACTGAGACCTAGAGAGTTTTAAAAAATCATCAAAGATCAAACAGTGTGTGGAGCAGCTGGGAGTCAACCTGATCTTTCCCACGGTAAGTCCTGGGTGGACGTCACTCCCTAGCTTTGAGGCAGGAAGTGGTATTGGGCATGGGGGTCTGAAGGGAGGGCATGGGTTTCCCATCCTGGCAGGGAGAGCACAGAGGTGAGGAATGAAAGTGGGTAATCAGTAGAAGCCTGGGGAAGAATTCAAAGTAATATATATGGCCGATCAATGTTCAACCTCAAGTCATCAGTATCACTCCAGAGTTTTACAAGGGGAAGACAGTTAAAAAAAATGTTTTTAATGCAAATTAAAACATTGCACCTATAAGATTAGCAAAGATTATAAAGGCTAGCCACTGTTGGTGAGGTAGAGGGAACAGACCCTTAACCACACTGTGGTAGGAAAGCAAAGTGGTTAAACCTTTAGGAAGATGATTCGTCTATTATCTTTAAGAGGATGATTTTGGATATTAAAACTTAAGATGTTTTTGCCATTTGACCCAGCTACTCTACTTAGGAATTTATTCTAGAGAAACTCTTTTGCAATTGTGCAAAGATTTACATGCTAAAGATTATTCATGGCGCCGAAACCGGTTTGGCTCAGTGGATAGAGCATCGGCCTGCGGACTGAAAGGTCCCAGGTTCGATTCCGGTCAAGGGCATGTACCTGGGTTGCGGGCACATCTCCAGTGGGAGATGTGCAGGAGGCAGCTGATCGATGTTTCTCTCTCATCGATGTTTCTAACTCTCTATCTCTCTCCCTTCCTCTCTGTAAAAAATCAATAAAATATATTAAAAAAAATAATAATAAAGATTATTCATGGCTATTTTACATGCACTGGCAAAAAGCTGGAATAACTCCAACTGTCCATCAATGGGACCAGTCAGATCAATCAAGGTACATCCAAATAATGAAATGCAATATAGCTATTAAATCATGAAACAGATCTCTACTAAAATGGAAAGATGTCCCAGATGCATAGGTAAGTGGAAAAAACTAAGCTGCAAAACAGTAGGTATAGCAGAAGTCTTGGTACAATGCACACACATATTCTAGTATATGGTTAGGGAGAAAGCTAAAAATATATAGTCAATTATAAATGGCAATTACCTAAGAGGATTATGGGATATGTATTTCTATAAGGTTTATAGTTTTTATAAGGAGCATGTACTTTTCAAGTAAAGAAATAAGGTGGCATAGAAAGGGGGCTATGCTGAAATTTTAGGGCAGGATTCCAATTCCTGGGGAGGAGGGCAGACAGAATCAAGAAGGGACCCAGGAGTTTCGAGCATGCATAACCACACTAGTTGTGCACTGCCCAGATGTGCCCTCAGTTGTTGTCCAGGGCGTGGGGCATTAGATAGGCGTCGGAAACAGAAACTCAGAGGCAACCAAAGCAAAAGCCCTGGCATCTAAGCAGGGCAGGAGGGCTGTTGTCAGAAGGAAAGAGTATGCATGCCTACTCTGGACATGTCACGATGCAGGGCTCAGAGACAAGGTGGGGTCAGGGCTTCCTGAAAGTGGGCAACAGAGTGGCCAAGCGAGCCCGAGTGTGGCTCTGATTCCCAGATCTGCAGCTGGTGGAAGACATCAAGCCTCCATAGGGGCTGAGCCTCTTCAGTACTTCCTGCTTTAGACCCAGATTGGCCTTGGGACAGGAGGAAGGAGGCACAAATGCAATAAGGTTGCCCGATTCACTTCCACTTCTCTCACCCAATTCCCTGTGCTGAGTTTCAACACATCTAGATGGGCCATAGAGACCAGAGCCTCAAAGTTACCCAAAGTAGGCAGAACCTCCTACCTTTTCAAAATAATCTGCAAACCTCTGCATAAAGTGAGCAGATTGTATAGACTTGAAGTAAAGTTGTCTCCAATTTGAGTGCACTGTGTTCTAGAATTTCCTTTTCAAGCTAATGTGTCTTAAAGCTCTAAAATACACTCTCCCATAGAAATAACATCATTAAGTCAGCCTGGAGAAGACTAACGACTCATAATTCCCCTAAAGAGAAGCCCCAACCACTGCTTCTAATAATGTTTCTTTGTTTCTTTTTCTTTTTATAATCCTCACCCGAGGCTATTTTTCCATTGATTTTTAGAGAGAGTGGAAGGGAGAGGGAGAGACAGAAAGAAACACCGATGTAACCTCCCTCATGACCCTGACCAGGGCTAGGAGCCTGCAACTGAGGTATGTGCCCTTGACCAGAATCAAACCTGGGACCCTTCAGTCCACAGGCTGAGCTCTATCCTCGGAACCAAACGGCTAGGGCTCTAATAATGTTTCTTAAAGAAGTGCATTTAGGCTTACGAACCAAGATGGCGGCATAGGTAAACACCGGAAATTGCTGCCTCGCACAACCACTTCAAAAATACAACTAAAAGACAAAACGGACATCATCCAGAACCACAGGAAGACTGGCTGAGTGGAAATTCTACAACTAGAAGGAAAGAGAAAAGCACACTGAGACTCAGAGGAGGTGCGGAAGTAAAGTGCAGAGGTACAGAGGTGCACGTGGAAAGGGCTGGCAACTGAGGACATGGTTGTCTTTTTCAATCGGGAGGGAGTCTCAAGCTCCTGACTGCTCTGAACTCCAGTTCCGGGCGAGTCTCTGGGGACCCAGACTCATACGGGGAGAAACTGGACTGTCTGGCATCGGTTGGAACTCGAGGGCAGCTTTCTCTCAGAGGTGCTTGCAGCGATTACCGGGACACTGAGAAGCCGGGCCTCTTAGGGTAGGACTGAGGTTCTGCCATAGCTGTTTGCTCCGCCCTGTTGATTCCCTGAGACCCCACCCCACCCAAGCTTTTGCATATGAAAGGCCTGGTCCTTTGCAATCTGAAAATTACCTAACAAACTGCAGCTGGGTCAGAGAGACCCAGAACTTCCAAAAGAAGGCCCAAGGCCCCACAGCAGCTTGCACTGCTTCACAGCTGGGCCTCATCTGGACACCTCCAAACCCCAAACAAAGAAGAGAAATCTGCAGATCTCTCCATAGCTCCTGCTGGGTAGCCTCAGGCAGAGGCTAAATTAGCACCTCCTTAGAGATCCAAGAGCCAGTGTACCCAGTGGTCAGAGTGGGATATTGAAAACCTATTTGAAGAAATAATGACAGAAAACTTCCCCTACCTTGTGAAAGAAATAGACTTACAAGTCCAGGAAGCGCAGAGAACCCCAAACAAAAGGAATCCAAAGAGGACCACACCAAGACACATCATAATTAAAATGCCAAGAGCAAAAGACAAAGAGAGAATCTTAAAAGCAGCAAGAGAAAATCAGTCAGTTACCTACAAGGGAGTACCCATACGACTGTCAGCTGATTTCTCAACAGAAACTATGCAGGCCAGAAGGGAGTGGCAAGAAATATTCAAAGTGATGAATAGCAAGAACCTACAACCAAGATTACTTTACCCAGCAAAGCTATCATTCAGAATTGAAGGTCAGATAAAGAGCTTCACAGATAAGAAAAAGCTAAAGGAGTTCATCACCACCAAACCAGTATTATATGAAATGCTGAAAGGTATCCCTTAAGAAGAGGAAGAAGAAGAAAAAGGTAAAAATACAAATTATGAACAACAAATACACATCTATCAACAAGTGAATCTAAAAATCAAGTGAATAAAAAATCTGATGAACAGAATAAACTGGTGAATATAAGAGAATCAGGGGCATAGAAAGGGAGTGGACTGCCTATTCTCGGGGGAAAGGGGTTTGGGGGGTGCGGGAAGAGACTGGACAAAAATCATACCCCTATGGATGAGGACAGTGGGGGGGGGGGGTAAGGGCAGAGGGTGGTTGGGAACCGGGTGGAGGGGAGCTATGGGGGGAAAAAAGAGGAACAACTGTAATAATCTGAACAATAAAGATTTAATTAAAAAAAAAAAAGAAGTGCATTCAGTTCCAGCAGGGTATGAGGAAATAATGAATGTAATTCCTCTTTCTGTGCCCCAAGTATGTGGTGACGTTCCCCAAAGTGTGTTCCTCTAACATCTAAAGCATGTGAATGCATATTACACTTAATATTTTGTACCTATTGTTTTTTAGGAAGAGTAAAGGAGAGAAACATTGATTTGCTGTTCCACTTACTTATGCATTCATTGGTTGATTCTTGTATGTGCCCTGACTGGGGATCAAACCCACAACCATGGCATATTGGGATGATGCTCTAACCAAGTGAGCTACCTGGCCAGGGCATTGAGAGAGGGCTCCAGAGTCAAATTTGTCTGGGAGAAACTGGTTCAAGGCAAGATGAACAGGTTTTATTTTTTTTTAATTTTTTAATTGTGGTAAAATATATATAACATAAAATTTACCATCTTAACCATTCTTAAGTATACAATTCAGTGGCATTCCTTACTGTCACCATGCTGTGCAACCATCACCAGGACTTTTTCATCTTCCCAAACAGAAACACTGTCCCCAGTAAACACTAACCACCATTCTCCCAAGCATGGTTTTACCACCCAAGGATGATGACTGGAGGGAGAAGGGAGAGAAAGGACCAGAACAGGACTGAGATTGGGCCAGTACTTCTGAGGGCAGGAAAGGGGCTTCAAGGATGGAGTAACAACAGAAGGACGGCAACCGGACAAAGCGTACAACCAAAAAGCTCCAGTGCAATTATATAAGAGGAGGAAGCTAGTGTTGCTGGGCAGAATACAAAAACAAACAAACAAACAAACAAACAAACAACAACAACAAAAAACCACGAGCAGATGAATCTTGAGAGGGAAAGAGTTACTCCATACCTGAGTTGCGGGCACATCCCCAGTAGGAGATGTGCAGGAGGCAGCTGATCGATGTTTCTTTCTCATCGATGTTTCTAACTCTCTATCTCTCTCTCCCTTCCTCTCTGTAAGAAATCAATAAAATATATTAAAAAAAACAAACAAACAAACAAAAACAACAACAAAAAACCACGAGCAGATGAATCTTGAGAGGGAAAGAGTTACTCCAAAATTTCGCATATGACAAGCTGCCATTTGTGTGAAAGGGCAACACACGCAAGGGCTCAAACACATCCCCTGCAGGTGTTCTCGAAAACATCGCTTGAAGATCTCCTCCAGATGTCTAAGAAGCAGCAAGAGCTCAGGAAAGGGTAGATCTAGTAAAGTACATTGAAACCTGCAAATTTTTGTGTCTAAATAATCACTGTAAATATGATCTACTGCTGACTGAAAAGTAAACATGTTAAATAGACGATACAAAAAAAAGTATTAATAACATTCTGAATTCCACATATTATTCAACTAGCTGGTGGAGATGGCATGAAAGACCATAAAAGAGGAAGGGGAGGAGAGACAAAAGTACTGCTACAAGGACTGATCATCAGAAAAGGCAAAAGTTGAACATGCTTTTGCAAAGCCTAAAGGTAATGACAAGAAGAGTTAAAAACAGAATGTGAATTTTCGAATCACCAGAGAAGATACTAGGCATGCGGAAACAGCAGACTAAAAAAAAAATAAGATGACATAAAATTGCACTATTAGTTATAATGGTAGGTTACACTTCCATATTAACAGGAAATAACTTTCAGATTGGGTTGAAAAATAAAGCCCAGTGACATTTTGCTTACAAGGGACTGAAGTAAAACAGAATGAGACACAAATGGTCACAATAAAAGGCTGATAATGATTTAGTAGACAAGAACAAATAAAAAGTGTTTTTAATTTATGATAATAGGCACTATATTTTCTTTTTATGGGCTCATGGAACACATAAAAGTTAATCATATAGTAAATCACAATAAAAACCTAAATAAATTCCAAGAAGAAACTACATAGGACTCACTGTCACCTCTTCCCTCACCCTTCAAAACCCCAGAAGTCTAAATCAAAACCCCAACACTTGGAAATTTAAAGTAACTTTTTTGGTCACAGTGGAAGTCAAAACTACAGTTACAAACAATTAAACAACAGGAACTACATATTCAATCTTAGATGATAAGGCAAATCTGTAATCAGAAGCAAGATAAACAGAAGGGAACATGACTATTGTATTACTCTTAAGCTTAAATCCAAATATGAATGTCATTTAAATATTTTATTCTATCTAATAAAAGACAAAAAGAGCTGTAACCGGTTTGGCTCAGTGGATAGAGCGTCAGCTGCGGACTGAAGGGTCCCGGGTTCAATTCCGGTCAAGGGCATGTACCTTGGTTGCAGGCACATCCCCAGTAGGGGGTGTGCAGGAGGCAGCTGATGGATGTTTCTCTCTCATCCATGTTTCTAACTCTCTATCCCCTTCCCTTCCTCTCTGTAAAAAAATCAATAAAATATATATTAAAAAAAAAAGACAAAAAGAGTAATTGACCGTACCTTCACTACGCTTCCCATAGGCTAATCAGGGTGATATGCAAATTAACCGCCAACAAAAATGGCAGTTAATTTGCATACATAGGCTCCAAGTGGTGGAGTGAAGCCAAACGTACCCGAAGCTGGCCGAGCAGCGAGGCCTCACGGCCCCGGGATCAGTGGAGCCAGGAGGCCTCACGCCCCCGGGATCAGCGGAGCCGCGAAGCCTGACGGCTGGGGGGGTGGGGGGTGGGCCTGGCCAGAGCCCAGCCAGAACAAAGGCCTGGGTCCCGGGTGCCAGAGGAAAACTGGTGCCAGCAGCCAAGGGAATGGAAGGCCTATTGCACAAATCTCTTTGTGCAACAGGCATCTAGTCTATATATATAAAAGGCTAATATGCAAAGTGTCCCCTTGGGAGTTTGACCGGGAGATCAGGAATTCAATCACTCGCTATGATATACACTGACCATGAGGGAGCGGGGCGGAATGAAGGAAGGCCTCAGCCAGCAGCCGGCAGCCAAGGAAGGAAGGCCCCAGCCGGCAGCCTGAAGGCCCCGATTGGCCCCACCGGCCAGGTCTAGGGACCCTACTGGTGCACGAATTTTGTGCACCAGGCCTCTAATGTACTTATAAACATATATACACTCAGAGAGATAGAACAGACTCTCCAAAGTATTACATGTACATATCTCTGGGTTATAAAATTTCTATTTTTTTCTGAATTTCCTAACTAGGCTCAATGAGCTTATAGCATTTTTATAATTGGAACAAGATTAAACAAAAGCACAATGAAAAGTTAATTCATAATTATAGGAAAGTAGCAACAAAACAAAACAATATCATCTTGCCAAAATGATCAATGGGATTAAAATTCTCTCCTATCCTTTGACTTTTAAGCTATAGCCTTAGGTGATGGTATTACAGCCATATTTTACTATATTTCAGTACTGTTCTATTCTCTGGTCTTGTGCCTGAAAGTCAGGTATGCTGTGTACACTGGCTGACAACTTCTAACCACTGTTGTCTCTCTTGCTAGGAAAAATCAAACATTCAGGCAGGTGGGCATTCAGGCACGGGCAGCATGGTGACTGCTACTGTTTTAAGGTTAACAGTCTTAGATGACATTTATGCTACAGAATTGACAGGAAAATTTTTTAATATTCAGATTATTTTAATTATTCATTAAGGGATTGTTTTTTGTTGTGTGTTTTTTTTTGTTATTCCTCACCCAAAGATATTTTTCCATTGAATTTTTAGAGAGAGTGGAAGGGAGGGAGGGAGAGAGAGAGAGAGAGAGAGAAACATCGATGTGAGAGAGGCACATTGAACTGGCATGCGCCCCAACCAGGGCCAAGCTTGCAACTGAGGTACACGTCCTTGACCAGAATCAAACCCAGGACCCTTTAGTCTCAGGCCGACTCTCTACCCACTGAGCCAAACTGACTAGGGCAAAAATTTTAATATATGTGAAAATAACAGCACAAATGAAGTGCGTGGGACCAAATCTATATTAGGGTAATGAAATGGTACCAGATGGTGATACCCACAGACACAAATGAAGGGAGCCAGAAACAGTAAGAAGATTAATATAACAAACTCTATAAATATTCTCCTTTCTTCTCTCGGCTTATTCAAAAGACTTGAAATCATATAAAGTGGTAATTATAATAGTGTATTGCTGGGTTTATAACATACATAGATATAATATGCATAACAATAATATACAAAGAGGAAAGAAGAAATAAACCTATATAGAACTAAAGTTTCTATATCTCACCAGAATTAAATTAGTATAAATATGAAACAGATTCTGATAAGTTATGACGTATATGGTAAACCTAGGAGCACTACTAAGAAGTGACTTTAATTTTTTTAAATCATTAAAATAATATAAATGCTATACTAAAAAATATTCCCTTAATTTTTAAAAAGCTATAATAGGGAGAATCGAAAAACATAAAAGACATGATACAGAAACCAAAAAGTAAAAGATGTGAGTTGAGCAAGCAATCCAATTAAAATTCAGATGATTAGGCTTGATAAAAAAAAGAAAAAACAAGATCCAACTATATGCTGTCTGCAAATCTGTTTCTGTCGCTTCCCAAGACAAGTCCCTTCAACTGCTCTTGAAATAAAGCCCTAGTCTTCAATAAGGCCCATGACGGATGCCCTGACTGATTGGGTGCCTCTTCCAATGTGTGCCCTCCTCTTCTTTAAAGATTTGTGCCTTAGATATACGGGCTGCTCCCCCTACTCTTAGGAGCCTGTACACTTATGACTCTCTCAACCCCCTTCCCTTTGTCTAATTAACATCCTCCTCCTAAACTCCCTCAAACTTCCCCAGATATCTTCCCTCAGTCCCGAAGACTAGACCCAGTCTCCTGGTCTGAGCCTCCTAGTAACACCTTGTACTTTCCTTCAAGAGAAAGGGTTAAGGTGAGGCTAGGAACAATAAATGCTACAATTAAGCCCTTTCAGACATCACTTACTGTCAACAGCCTATATGCCACCTACAAGTCTCTTCCACACAGTGTTCCAAGCAGCCACGATAGAGTGATCGTTTGTTTTTCAGCTTTTGTACCTGGGCCAATCTATTCCTCAAACCGTCAATATGCTAAATTTTCCATCCTCCTTAAGTAGCTTGCATTGTCCCCTCCAAAACTGCTTCCATGCATCTATACCAAATTTTCATTACAATTTAAATCCATTTCCTGGAAATGATTGTGCTTTACTAAAAATCCAGAGAGTTCTGAAAACATCCTAGTGATTTAAAACAACAACAATAAGTAAATCCTAAAACACTGGTTATGACTTTATGGAAGCAGAGAAGAAAAGCATTAAGGAATAATGTATAAGCTTATGGTGCAACTATGGTAATAGAATTGTTTACTTAGTCACACAAATTTTCCTCATTACTTTACTGTCAGTCCATACGATGTTTGCAGCGTGCAATTATGATAACACACCCCCAATTGTACAGATGAGGAAACTGAGGCACAAGCAAAGTAAAAAACCAAAATGAAGATGTTTTGGGGAATGCTATATGAAGAGAGGAATAAAATTTTACTGAAGGATATTAAAAATAAAGAGCTGGATTAAGTGGAAAAACTTAGAGAGGAATTATATTTTATATAGAGTCAGATTCTAAGTTCACTATGTGAGAAAACAGTAGACTGTTTTTATAGTCTTAGGCTGTAGAAGGCATTTCAAAGCAAGACATGAAATCCGGGAGCCATGAAAGAGAAGACAGATTGACTATGAAACAATTTTTGATTCCTTCACAGTAAAAAACATAAACGAACCATAAATATACTAGTACTAGTACATACATAAGCAATATCAATAGTCTGGGAGAAAATATTTGTAGTGTAATATCGATAATGAGCAGTCCTAATATATAGAGTTCCTAAAATCAATTAAAAGGATAAACAACCCAATAGAAAACCACCAGCAAAAGACAGGAAGAGGCAAGGTTCTGGTGAGGATAACACACATGGGTCACAAACATAAGATAAGATGGTTGGCCTCATTAGGAATCAGGGAAATGCAAATTAAAATCAACCCTGAGATTATTTATTTATTTTTTTAGTTAACAGATTAGCAAAAATTAAAAAGAGAAATGAAATGGCAGCACTGGAGACAGTATAGAGAACCCCTGTCTCGATACCCATTCATGTTTGGTGGCACTATAAAGTGGTCTAGCTTTTGGAAAGGCAAGAGGGCAATGCCCACCGGAAATGAAAGTCTACGAATTTTGGACCAGCAATTCTGCTCTAGGAATCCATCCTGGGAAAATACTTACGCGTATGCATGAAGACATAAGGAAACTAATGAGTTTATGGGGGCTGATTTATCTTATTTGTAATAGCAAAAAATTGAAACTTCCTAAATGTTCATCATTAAGGGAATAGTTACAATTTTTGTCCATCTATTTAAAGAGCTACTGTTAAAAAGAATGTGGCAGATGTAACTGTACTCACTATTATAAATTAAGTTTATAATAATGTGTCTTGTGTAAACACTTAAGTTTAAAAACCTTAAATACCTCTTATTCTCAGAATAAGGTCTGAAAAGATAGAGCACACTTTTTACTGTGGTGAGCTCTACAGAAAAGTGCAGAATTGGGAAGGATGAAAGAGGACTTCTTACTATAAATATACTATATTGATTATTACTTTTGAATTTTTAAAGCACCACTTACCCATTTTTAAATGATCACCCTCAACCTTCTCTTTTCTACGCCAAACAGAAAGAATTCTGTTAACCTTCTGTGGTTACATTTACTCGTTCAGTCACCATGTATAAATCTGGGTCAAATTTATTCAAGAAGCCGGACAGGAGTGAACTATTCTTTTTTCTTAAAGAGAAAGCATGTTTTAATATTCATAATTCTTCTCCAAGTAAACCAAGCTTATATTTTTGTTAATCCTTACCTGAGGATATTTTTCCACAGATTTTTAGAGAGTAGAAGGGAGGGAGGGCGAGAGTCAGAGAGAGAGAAACATCAATATGAGAGAGACACATCAATTGGTTGCCTCCCACACGAACCCGGACTGGGGCCAGGAATAGAGCCTGCAATCAAGGTACACGCCCTTGACCTGAATCGAACCCGGGACCCTTCAGTCCACAGGCCGATGCTCTATCTACTGAGCCAAACCGGCCAGGGCACGAGTGAACCATTCTTTCCAGGACTGGTTGTACCTGATGTACTCAGGATGGCTCAACGAGGGATAGCGAGTGCTTTCTGTGTCTCAGACTGGAATTCAAATGCTGAGCTATCTGATGACTTGATTACTCCCTGGCAAACATGGGGAGACTGGGATGCAACTTCGGGGTGATATCTGTCACAAATGGGCCCAACCTAACTCAGTTTTTACAAAAGACAAGCAATAACTCAGCTCAAGCAGTATGACTCAACTCAACAAGAGCCACGAATGGGAGTTGGAACTAGTTAAAAAGCTTCATATTTGGTTACGCAGCTAGAGAACTGAAAACATTTTTCATATAATTTACATTGGGGGATTTCTGTACACCAGTATCTGTAGTTAACTAGAAGGAAGAAATAAAAAAGAAAAATAATGGGGAAGGGGAAATGTCTCCCTCACGAAAGTGTTTGTTAGAGGAATGATATTTTGAAATTTTGTGTTTTTTCCCCCACAATTCAAGTGTGCTCTCTGGCATTTTCCCCTCTGAGGACAAGCATTATGCCTGGCACTACTCCAAAAGTGCTCTCTATAATTCCTGCAACATTTTCTTCTTAGAATTCATTCCCGGCAACACCAAAAATTCATTTGTCTTTCAGAATTTCTAAAACCATAATCATCAGAAGTGGAAAATAATCAAATGAAAGATGGCCATTTGGAAATGGCTGTTCCATTTCCAAAGACATTTATCTCTACAGTACCTTTTACAGGCTGACTGTATCTTCAGTCTAAAAAACAAAGCCTCACTATTAATGTCACCATGACGATATAATAGAATTAGCTAAATGTTCTCTCCCAGTAAATTGCTGGATATGTTATGCCAGTAGCTGTAGCATGCAGGATTGGCCACTTATGCTTCAGTAACGAAGAACCCCAAGATCTCCATGGCTCAAAACAGCCAAAGTTTACTTCTTTCTCATGCAAGTCAACAAGCGTGCTCTGATCTTCCTGGTCGCTCAGAAACCCAGGTGAACACCAAAAGGTTGTGGTTCGATTTCCCATCAGGGCCCGTACCTAGGTTGTTGGTTGGATCCCCAGTCAGGGCACGTTCAGGAGGCAACCAATTGATGTTTCTGTCTCGCATCAATGTTTCTCTCTCTCAAAACCAATAAAAACATATCCTCAGGTGAGGATTAAAAAAAACACAGAACTGGAGCACTTCATAAGGCTGCAAATTATTTCTGAGATTTGAAATGGAGGACACAGCAGCTGTGCCATTCATCTTTCCAGTGATGAATCAAGAATTTTTAAAATTCATAGTCAAGAGTCCAGTAGCCTCTCTGTGTCTTCTTATAAGGCACTTGTCATTGGATTTGGATGATCTCACCTCAAGATCTTTAATTTTATCTCTGAAGACCCCTCCTTTCCAAATAAGATCATATTAACAGGTTCCCACACACATATTTCTTTTTGAGGGTCACTGTTCAACCCACTACAGTTATGTGGGCGGATGTGAAATTTTACCCAGCAATGCATGCATGCACTTTTCTAGTTATATGTTATAGATCCACAAGGAGTTTTTGAAAAGTCAGTCTACAACTTCTCAGAAAAATATCTGTTATTCGCCATGAGGCATCTTGCAAACATCTAACAAAAACAGACCATGATCCCTGGCATTTCATTAGCTGCAATGCCAGCAGAGTTTTTGGGCTTCTTAACAACATCCCATCCCACATCTGATCTTACTAGTATGTACAGAAACCTCACAGCAACTTACATATATGTTTTTATTCACTCCCCCCACTCTCCACTACCCAAAGTGGTGAAATCCTTTAACATATTATAAACCAGGGACCATCAAAGAATCTGGGCTCTGCACTGTGTCAGCTCAGAGAACCAAGCTATAATTTTAGACAGATGCTAGTGAACTTGGGGAATCCTGGTGTGTGGATTTGGGTGCCTCCAACCCCAGATGGCAGAGGAAGCAGCCAGGGCTCCTTGCCCAGATGACCCAGAAAACGTTTCTGAATGAATCGTCCAGCATGACTCACGCTGGCTCCCACATCTGGCAGAGCTGGGTTACATCACTCGTGGTCCTCAGTGTCCTGCGGGTTCCTGGGAACGCACTGCCCAAAGTCAAGTGCACCAGCTGCAGCAACCGGCTGCGTTCACACGCCTCCCTGCGTCATTCTGACGGCCGCACGCTATGGGGCTGGCTCTAGCTCCCAGTTCCAGAGGCTGAGCCGGCCACCCCCCAGGAGGCCACCTCCTCTCACTTTCCCATGGGCCTAAGAAGTCTACCAAGGAAGTAAAATTCCATGCCTGGAGGTGTCCAGGGCAGGATTGCATGCTCTGGTTTTCTACACCAATAACTCCTGGCACCGTAATTCAACGGCATTAGCGATGCTAATTTGGAGAGGGGACCAAACAAACACAAAAACCTGAGCCATTCACATTCCTCGAATAGGATCAGGGGAGGAGAGAAATAAGTATATACTTTGAAAGAATTCCCAAGAAGAAATACTGACTTTAATTTTCAAGGAGACAGGGGCCTCTGATGCTCTGATTGGTTGGACCAGATTCCTGCTGTGGTCTCTCCATCTCTTAAAATGTTCCCAACACTCTCTAGCAGTCTGCCTGGCATGACATTCCTGTTTTTTGGTGAACTATAGATCCTTCAAGATCTTTACTTTGTGTCCTTACATTTACTGATCAGAACCACCCTGAAGCTGCTTCTGGGGTACCAGAACTCCCAGCAGCACCTTGTGAGGAGGTTCTTTATCCTCCTGCTCATTATCACTATCACGCAACATAGTTCACACTCATGGAACCACAAGCCTCTTGCATTCCCCAATAACTCAGCCTGTTCATTCAGAGCATGTTAGAGGTAGAGGGGACATTTTAAAAGAATCATTAATTTCATTCTTCTAACTGGTTTGCTGAGATTAAAAACAACAAACCTGTGATTCTGACAAGTTAAGAAATTCATCATCCTGGTTAGATAATGACATACACAAGAGTATGACCTCGGTCTCCTTGTTCTTGGTTTCAAAATGACATCATGCAGCTTCATTAATTTAACAAAACAAAAGAGTATATTAAAAGTCTTTAAAATTTGTGCTGAGATTTACACATCTGCAGAGATGTTCTAAAGAAATAACCAAAAAGAAGACAGAAAGAAAGAGGCGGACAAAACATTTCTTTCTATTCAGTCATTTACCTGAGTGCACATTGGACTCACGGGGGGGTGGGGGGGGGCGGCTTTCCAGAAACCTTGTGCCCAGGTCTGACCTCCAACTAACTTAATTAGAGTCTCAGGAGGTAGGATCTAGATGTCAGTAAACAACCAGGTGACTCCAAGGCATAACCAGTCTGGAGTGCCACTGATTTACTGGAGTTTAGGCTAAAATAGCTGTGTAGAGACCAAAGCTGGAGTTTTCAAAAGAAGAAGAAAAAAAAAAAACGGAGAAAGGAGGAGTCATTTAAATGACATGATCTTCAATTTACTCTGTCATCCCCTCTGTGCTTTAGTGGGCTAATCAGATGTAGGGTCAAACTGAGAAGGTCTACACTGATGCTCTCAGCCTGGGACAGGCCACTTTTCCCCACCACACCTGTGACCACAGAGGCCTGTAGGTTACAACGGGGGGAAAGAAGGACAGCACAGACAATCAAGTCCTGTACTCTTAGGGGAGTCATAGGTAATCATGATACTTTGTTAAAAGAGAAACCCATTACTGCATCAGCAATGCTAATTATAATCCAATAATTCCATTCTGGGTATATACCCCGAAAATGGAAAGCAGGGACTCACAAGAAATATTTGCACACTCATGTTCATAGCAGCACTATTCATAGTAGCCAAAAGGTAGAAGTGATGCATCCGTCCTCCAACAGGTAAATATGGATAAACAAAATGTGGTGTGTACACAGAATGGAATGGTGTTGGCTCTGAAAAAGGAAGGGTATGCTGACACAGGCTACAACTTGGATGAACCTTGAGGACATTATACTAAAGGAAATAAGCCAGTCACAAAAAGACAAATACTATAGGATCCCACTTGTATGAAGTCCCTCGAGTAGTCAAATTCATTGAGACAGCTAGTAGTATGGTGGCTGGTGGGGTATGGGGTAATAGAGAATTATTGCTTGATGGGTACAGAGTTTCAGTTTTGCAAGATGAAAAGATTTCTGTGGGCAGATGGTGTTGCACAACAATGTGAATGTACTTAATGCTGCTAAACTGAATACTTAAAATGGTTACAATGGTAAATATTGCTATGTGGTATTCACAATTTCAAAAAAAAATGTTTTAAGTAGGGGGGAGTCCAATGAGTGTCCCTCACTTACTGTTCTCTGGTATTAGTGGAGGTTACTGAGGACAAAATCCCACAGATGTGTCATCTGTAACTATAAAGCCTGAGGTCTGTGCCCAGCATACCCTGGGCCACTGACATCAATTTGGCACGACTGGCTGACTTGAGAAAGAGTTATAGAGCCTCGAAGCTCCCCTGGGGCACATTGAGGGCCAGCTGGCAGGCCTCAAGTTTCATGTTATATAACCAGGCTGCCGGCTTCCAAACACCACGAGGTGAATTCCGACGTGTTCCACGGCTGGGATGAGCCAGCCAACTGATGATTAATTCCCAAATAACTTCACCATGGAGCCTTTTTCTAAATCCCAAATGCAGTAATGCCACTTATTTATTAGCTGAGAAACCTCAAGGTTTCTCTGTGATGGGTCAACGCAACATATTTTGAAAGACGGGCTTATCTTTCACCCTTTCCTTCCGTTTTGCTTAGTATTTTAGGGGCAAAGGAAAACTTCAGTAAGGAGAAAATTCCACCAGCAACAGCTCTTTTGAGCTGCTTAGTAATCCAAAGCTTTCAAGTGAGTAAGCCTTCTCCTTTATTGACACCCTTGCGACAGATAGAGAAGAAAGACACCACAGCTCCTCTCCGGTCAGGGGTCCTAGCCCTTTTCCTCAACCAGCACTCCATGAAGATCCTATACAGGGGATGTGACAAGTGAGATGTTTTCCAGGGGAAGTTACAGGCCCTGGAGGCTGGTCCCCACCGCCATGTGTCTCAGCTCTGGCCAGGCATCTAAATAAACCTGCATTGCTCTCCCAGCCTTGAACCAGCAGCACTCACACTTGGCCTTGAAAGTCTGTCCAGCGATTCACCATGAAGCCCAAAATTTGGCAGCTAGAAAAATGAAAACTTTCCCCTTTCTTAGAATTTGCATATTAACAGTTCAGCCAGGAGCCAATCATTCAAACAGGAGTTAGATTAAGCACTTGGAAATTCTTCTACTAAGCTCAGATAGACAGGAAGGAACACTCACTTGTTTCTTTGACATTGAGTTCTGCAAAATACAAGAAATTTCGCTAAATCTGAGCAATAACAGAAAGGGGAGTGGTCTGTGTCCATGGAGGACAAAGGAAATCTAACTTGAATGGTGTGGCTTGTTTATGACGAAGTCTAAGCTGTGCTCATAGTTTTTGTTTTTAATATATAGATATTTAGGAATAAATTCCAAAATACTCTTTAACATAGAACATAGCACTTAGGATTCCAGGAGACATCCTGAAGGGCAAGAGGGGATGGGGTTTTCTGGACACTCCTAACCCCTCCCTACCCCCCTCACCTCCCAACCAAATGCATAGTCACTTGTCAGTCAACTATACTCCTCATTATGGATCTGGATTCAAAACGTAACCTCCTGCCACATGCCTCCCTGGTGTTTGACCCATCTGCTTGTCCTTGAATGGGAAGGCGAAGACCACCTCACTCTAATTGTTATGCCTGCTTCGCGATTCCACAAGGCTCTCTGGAGCCCATGAACTCTAGGACTATGACGTGGTCCACGGAGTATGTGGACAGCAGTATCCCAGCTGTATATTGGTACCACCACAGATCATTGACATTTTCTCATTAGGCCTTCTCTTTTAAAATATATTTTTATTGATTTCAGAGAGGAAAGGAGAGGGAAAGATAGAAATATCAATGATGAGAGAGAGTCACTGATTGGCTGCCTCCTGAACACCCCCAACTGGGGATCGAGTCTGCAACTCAGGCATGTGTCCTGACCGGGAATCAAACCATGACGCTCAACCACTGAGCCACACTGGCCGGTCCTCATTAGGTCTTTGAGTGCAGACAAAAGGTTAGCAGCTCTATATACTGCCAAGGAGGAGGAAGAAAAGGTGTATTTCCCATCACTGCTCCTTAAAGGTATGCTAAGCAACATATGTAACTTAATAGCCTATTCCTTTCTTTGCCCATAGGAGAGAACTCAGCTCATGAGATATCACCATTTATATATAGCCCAATACTAAGATAACTTATTATATTCCAAAATACTGCCAAGACTCTGAGGATATTTTTTTGTACATTGAAACCATAGAATGACCATAAATTATGTAAAGGGAGAATTTTTTAGTACATTTCAGAAAAAAATAAAAACCCCAAGCAACAGAATTTAGTGCTTAATAACTTTCACATGCTAAAGTTCCCAGTTAATCAATTGCAACTTTTGATATTTTATTTAATACATCTAGAAAGCATCACTGAAAGAATAATTTTCACATTGCTTCTAAATTCAACGAGAGTGGTTACATTATTATGACAGAATAACATTTGCAGGGTCATTCTTTAAAATTAATACACAAATTATTAAATCCCACAGTCCTCTAATCCACACTGCAGACTAATCGAATGCATTTACGCTGCCCTTTCACATCTCTCAGCATGTGGCTTGCATAGTGCAGAGTGAAAGCTTTCCCTTTCTGACCTAAGGAGTCATTTTTTTTCTCTTGACATCTTAAGAGTAATTTTTAATAATGTTTTCCAGTAGTTCCAATGTCTGTCAATTTCTGACGTTCCAGACTGACTTGGCAAGTCCATTCTTCTCCCACAAAAACACCCAGCAATTGCAGCTACCAATGACTCCCAGGCACATGGTCTGGCAAATACTCTATTATAAAATCCACAAATCCAAACGCTTCCCAGAGGGCACCACACATTTCCTGCCATGCCCATGACAGGTGCTCCCAATAGCATGACCTCCAGGAAACTGATACATACATAGTATATATACAAAGACCAGCCAAGTGATCAGGCTGAGAATCCTGCGGCCATACTCTACCAACCTTAGGTAAGACATTGGGCTCTCTAAGTCTCTGTTTCCCTGTTTGTAAGATGAGAATACTAGTTGTAACCACTTTTGTTGACACAGTAACCAAGAGATAAGAAATCCTAGTGCTTAGGGTGGCATTTGAAGTTTTCTTATAATCTTTAGTCTGATTTCTCAGGGAAGCGAACTAATTTTCACAGGTCCAGATTAATTGGCAAAGCAAGAACCAGTTAGGCCTAAATTAGGGTGTCCCCGCCTTAAATATTTTCTTTAGAACAAGGTCAGATGTGAATTAACAATGACAGCAGTCCCTAGAGAATTATACTGGCTGATGTGGTGACAGAGCCAAAAATGGCTTCTTTGATGGAAAGTTAGGATGGGCCCAATTTAGAATAACAAAACATTTCAACAAAGGCTTGTTTTTAATCTAGAAAAAGTTGGCTATAAATTTTCTCAAGCTTAACAGTAATCTAATTAGGCAAAGCTAGAGTGGAAGTACTAACACAAGTATCTATCACGTAGGCACTTTCTGAGCTGGGTTTCAAGCCTGTATCATAGGCAAAAAAAAAAAAAAAAAGTGATGAAGAATGACTATTCCATGACAACCAACACTGTTGGCTACATGATAAAACTTCCTGCTCTTCAGTTATTAACAGAGAGCTGTGTTTCAAAAATTAAGATCTACCTGCTTTTTAAGTAGAAAAACCACAGTATAAAGTACTGAGTCCCCTAGGCTACCTACCAATGCGAGCTTGGTGCTTCACTGGAAACTTCTCACTCTCCCATTCTGCTCTCAGATAGGTGGGTTAGGTGATAGACAGATGAACAGATGGGTTTATAGTCCTTGAAATCAATCAACCTATAGGTCATAAAAGAGTTTCCAAAATATTTATACAGATTAAACCAGAATCATGCCCCCAAAAAGGATGATTCATCTTAATACTGATCAAAAAAGTAAGAAAGTTATTTTAAAAGACAGTATTGCTTTTCAGCAATTCGACAATTTTAGGAAGAAGGAAATATTTTATTCTTGTTGTCACTGTGAGATTTCAATTCTCAGTGCTCTGAATAATGGTTTTCAAAAAAAGAAACTTTGAAATTCTTTATATAGAGATGTTTTGGCTGTGAAACTTCCTTACAAAGTTGGCTACAAGTCAAATTTCTTCCCCAAATGGGCTTATTGTTACTATGAATTAAGAACTGAATCCCAGATCTACAGATGCTGGGATCTAAAGATGATACCCTGGCCCTGGCCAGTGTGGCTCAGTTGGTTGGGCATCGTCCCATGTATCGAGAGGTCACCGGTTTGATTCCCGGTCAGGGCACATGCCCAGCTGGATCCCCAGTAGAGGGCATGCAGGAGGCAGTGGATCGATGTTTCTCTCTCTCCCTTTACCTAAAATCAATAAAAACATAGTTATATTTAAAAAACATAAGCCCTAGCTGGTTTGGCTCAGTGGATAGAGCGTTGGCCTGCGGACTGAAGGGTCCCAGGTTCTATTCCGGTCAAGGGCACATGCCTGGGTTGCGGGCTCAATCCCCAGTAGGGGGCGTGCAGGAGGCAGCTGATCGACGATTCTCTCTCATCATTGATGTTTCTATCTCTCTCTTTCTCTCCTTTCCTTTCTGAAATCAATAAAAATATATATTTTAAAAAAGTATAAAGATGACACCCTCACTCCCACTTCATCCCAGTCCTGACCCATCACCCCCATGGATCAGGAGCTGGGAAATCACTGCCCTCTGCCCTCTCCTCACTGGAGTTTCTACCTGAGGTTCCCTTCCAGATAGAAAGCAAGCTGGTGACCCCCAGAGGCATAACCTAAAGCGAGGCATGGTGTGGTACGGAGCAGGGTCACCAGAGGACTGAAAGTGAGAGCCATGGTTCGCAATTTTGCCACAAATGAACTATGTGCCCTCAGCAAGTGACTCGACCTGTGCACATCTCAGGTCCTCATCTGCGAAAGAAGGCAACTGGATCACCCAATTTTTAAAGTTCTCCCCAGCTGTGGAAATCATTATTTATAGAATAAGCACTATTTGCAAAATAGCAATTTTCAAATCTGGGGCTCCCTCATTTGCAAAATTCTTGCCTCATGAGGCTTCACAACCTGAATTTCCGGGGGGTGGGGTTGGGGGGAAGGGGACATGCCAGAGTACCAACTGGTTCATGCTATCCCCCTTCAAACATTTCATTGCATTTCATGGACTATCAGGGAAACAGCAAATCACAGGCATTTAGACTTCAGCGGGTTTTAAGGGACCATGTGGTGGGAGTGGGGAGGCGGTTAGAGACCAAAATCCACCATTTGACTTTGGAGATTTTATATATAAAACCAGAATAATGTGGGGTTTTTTTGTTTTACTAGCCTAAACTCCACACACTTGAGAAATCCGATGCTAGGCAAAAGATATGCAAAACTTGGTCCAATTGTGAAGGAGATAATGTATCATATAAATCTAGATAGAAAATTGTCTATCCAAGGGAGAAAAATAAAACCTCTTTATGGTATATTTCTGGTATACCTTCCAAACTGGTCTAGAAATACCTCACTCAAGATAATCATATTTAAAAACTCTAAAATCCTATTTTTTAAAAGTACATTTAAAAATAACTTATACATTAGTAAGTCAAGAGTTGCCTTTAAATTCTAGCCCTTCCAAGGTATTTTATGTTAAAGATCATTACAGATTTAACAAAGAATTACAATTTAAAAAGCACTAGCTGAAGTCAATCACAGCCTTAAATTATTGTAAGGTCAGTAGGAAAATATGATTCAGTTCCTCTATGGCGTAAAGGGAGGTCGTGTTCCCTAAAATGTCATAAAATGCAAATAGTTTTACTTTTTCCAAAGACACAAGTAATCCTGATAGCTCAGTGAAGCAGAATTGCTAGCTTATTCCATGATCCTAGCAATTTTCTCCTCTGCATTTGTCTGGCCACTCTTTTGGCCCTTTGCATATATTACTTTGAATTTTATTGGTCCAATTATTCTATTGGCCTGTAAATCCCTTGAAGGCAGTATCCAAATGTTATACCTCCTCTGTATGCTTAATTCCTAAAGGAAATGTCCTCCGAAGACATCTCACCCAAAACTCTATCCCTTTTTAAATTTTGTTTCCTGCCTGCCTTTTAGGTGGTTATAGCTATGTGACTGTGTCTCTGCTACGGGATGTGAGCAGATTTGGGACCAGCACCTCTTTCATGTCCCCTCTTACTCCTTGTGACAGCACCCAGCCATGAACATGGAGATGACAAGGCCCTAGGGAATGGAGGAGCTATAAGATGAAAGGAACCTGGGTCAATGAGTATCTGAATTGAACAGATATTCATAGCTGCATGTATGGAACACCTATCTCAACACTATTAAATGAGAGAGAAATTCATTTCTTTAACTCTCAATCTTGTGGTTCTATTAGCAGCCTGGCCTTTTACTATAACATGTGCATATTTATAGTTGAAAGGTTAAGAAAATAAGAGAAGTAGAAGGAAAGTCACCTGAATCCTACCACGCCTAAATAACTCTTAATATTTTGGGATAGTTCCAGACTTTTCTCTATGCCTACCAAAAAAAAAAAAAAAAAAAACCAACCAAAACAAACATACACATATTTTCTACAGAAAGAAATCATACTGGTTTATAGCTGTATGATTCTCCCACTTAATATCATCTATTTAATATATTGATATTTTTCTAAATAAAAATGCATATATATCACTTTAATGGCTATACTATAATATCCTATTGCTTATATTTATCAGAATTTATTTAACCAACTTTTCATTGTTGGACATTTGGGGATTTTTTTCCTTCTAAAAATTGTATTATAAACAACACTGCAGAGAACATTCTGTACATGAAGCTTTACCTGTCAGATCTGTTTTTCCCATAAGTCTCTATTCTTAACATATCTGTGCAAACAAAGATGTTCCCTCTTTCTGGGTACCTGCATTAAGTCATAATGTCTGACAGACATTTGCAAAGCTACTTTCTACTAATTAATTATAATTTTGGACAAAGCCCCATTCCAATTTTGTCATCCATAGACAAAGGGAAAACCAAACAAGGTTCC
Organism: Myotis lucifugus; assembly: GCF_000147115.1. Classification (NCBI taxonomy): domain Eukaryota; kingdom Metazoa; phylum Chordata; class Mammalia; order Chiroptera; family Vespertilionidae; genus Myotis; species Myotis lucifugus. Next base: position 3,581,442 of record NW_005871148.1, on the reverse strand, counting down.
AGCTCTCCAGTCCGCACCCAGGATGAATAAATGGCTCCCTACGCAGTGGAATCAGCCAAACTCCCTTATGCAATGCAGCCCTGGTTAGTAACACGCACAAGAAAGAAAGCAGTAGTAGGCCTCGTTTCCTGCTGACAAACCTTGATCTACATCCGTGTTGCCAATTACTTGTTCAACAAACCTGTTACTTTTTTGGAAATAATAAATAATTCAGGGAAAGTCATTCTGAATCCTCTGACATCTGTTGCTTGTATGACTTTGAATTATTCATCAGTGAGCAAAAACAGTATTAATTAAAGTACTGAGGCAAACCATTGAAATAGAAATGAACACTGCAGAAGAAAATGCCTTTACTCAGAACATACTTCCCATCATTGACAAATACTATCTCAAAGCACACACACACCCGTCCTTGGAATTTAAAGGGATGGGTACACTGAGAAATCAGAAGATGGGATATGTGATGAGCACCGTTTTATGTTTCCAAATTTATTTTTTTTTCTCTTTCCTTCAGAAACATCATCATCTTTGATTTGGTCTTCTACAGCATTCTACCCCTTGTTCTCAGTCTGGAGGAGTCTGATAGTCTCCGAAGAGAAAAGAAATGTACAAATTGAGGTTCAAAAACATTGCAAGAATAAGTACCAAGGGATCAAGTCATCATGTGCTCATTTGTAAACTGAGATTTAGATACATTAATGGAAGAGTTCCCTCAAATTAAATATGGCTCAATTAATCTGGCCTCCACAGCCTGATCATTTATTTCCATGACGACTTTGGCATTTCCCTTTGACAAAGGGCTTTCTGGTGGTAATGAGCAAGAGAGAGAAACCTGCAGTCTCTCTATGTATTCCACATGAGTGGCTCTTGGTAATCCTTCCCAGCCTGTCTCTCGGCTCACTTAGAGTGATATGATTCAGTAACACCCTCCATGTGTGGGGGGGGGGGGGGCGGGGGGGAGTGTGAACATCAAAGAAATGTGTTAAGAGTTTACGAAGCACTGGTGGCAAACAGTCACCGCCAAAGGTGGGGCAGGAGTACCTGGTTCCTCAGGTACCAGAAAAAACAGGCCTCTCAGGAAAGGCAAGAAGGGGAGCCACTGATGGGGGCTTAAGTGGGGGAGATTTTCAGAGAAGCCTAGTCACTTGTGTGGCTCCAGAGAAATCATTCCATAATGATTGCTTGACATGGAGGTAACCCGACTTACTCCCTCCACCCTGGTACCAACTGTTCAGGTTGCTGTGGGCAACAAAGGAGAAACACTGGGCAGGCATAGGGAGGGGATCAGCAGAGAACAGGGAGGCCAGAGGAGGAGGAAATAGCAAAACTAAATATAAAATTGCAGACTGAAGAAAGACACAAGCCCAGTTTGGGTGGTTTGGGATCTTTTCAAAACCTCTGATTGAGAGAATGACAAGCAACTGGCAAGCTCTTCTTGTGGTGGCCACTCCGTGAATGGCTCCTGTGCATAAATTAGCACTCGCTCCAGTCTCTCCAGACCCATCCACGGAAACCTCCCAACGCTTCCAGAAAGAGAGGCACAGAAACCCTCCACAGGCTTTTAATCCTTTCAGTGACACCCTTTCAAGGGACTTCACAAAGCGGGACAAGCCTCCCTTGTCTCCCCAAGTCTGGTTTGTTGCCGTGGTTTTGTTCCCATGCGAGGAAGGCTGGAAGAGGTACAGGGGGCGGTGGAGGAGAGCCTGGAGACTGGAGAAATGAAAGGAGGAGAAACAGCTCTGCCTGGCTCAGGACGGCACTTCGCTCTGCATCAAAGGGGTTTGTTGTTTAGAAACAGCCGACGAGGGGTGGGAGAGAAACCAAGGCTCTCAGTTTCCCAAAAAGAGGCTGAACAGGGATTTCTGTGTCTCTTGTAGGCACTACCCAAAATGAAACTACAGATTTAGAAAAGAGCACTCATATAGCATTAGATTTTAAGAAACAAACTAAAAAAGACCTTTTAGAAAGACAACGATGGCGTTTCTGGGTAAGAGTGCCTCCCAGCTAAGAGGTCCAGCTTGGATGCAGCCCATGTGTGTGATGTCCCATGCTTACAAGAGGCCCACATAGCCTTAACTTCATTCAAATAGTCAAAACATTTGCCCTGGCTGGTTTTGCGCAGTGGTTATAGCATCGACCTGCAGACCAAAGAGTCTCTGGTTCCATTTCTGGTCAAGGGCACATACCTTGGTTGTAGGTTCGATTCCCACCCCAGTCAGGGCGGGGGTGGGAGGCAACCACTCAATGTCTCTCTCTCTCTCTCTCACTCTCTCTCTCTCTCTCTCTCTCTCTCTGTCTCTCTCTCTCACACACACACACACACCCACCTCCTTCCCTTCCACTCTGTCTGAAAATCAATGGAAAAAATATCCTCGAGTGAGGATTAAAAAAACAAACAACATTTACCCAGGACCTTCTGTTTACAAAGAGAGAGGAGAAGAAAAAAGGTGCTGCTTCCCTCCTTTCCAATACAGTCTGTGTCTAAGCTGGAGGTAAGTGAGGGTCTCGGGAGCTGAGCACAGGTTGAACCACCTTTCCTCGGCGGTTACTCCAGCACTGACGTGCCATCACTCTCAACAGGAAGAGTATGGAGGCTGCCAACACTGCAGTCTTGGTTTGATGGCTACACTATGACGCACTCACAATTCGGGGACTGTGAAGACACACTCCAACTGCTAGCAGTGAGCAAGACTTGTGGCTTCACTCTCAGAGGCACAGGAAACCCACAGGGCAAGGGAAGCCAGAGCCCCAGTGGAGGCCACCCAGGCCTTGAATGCCGCCTAACTGCTAAAAATAAAACAAAAAACAGGCGTCCTGAATAGAGATGCCAATGGGCACGGCTCAGTAAATTCCAAATGCCACCATGCATAGGATTCACCTGGGGGTCTTGTTACCATGCAGACTCTGATTCAGAAGGTGCCTGAGATCCTGCATTTCTAACAAGCTTCCAAATGATGCTATGCCGTTGGTCCACAGACCACACTTGGAGTAGCCGCACATTAGAATCAGAAACCCATGATCCAAACCTTCCACTGCTCAGCTAAATCAGTATCTATGGCAGTGGGGCCAACCACTGGGATTGAAGTTTCCTGCCAGGGTTGAGAACCCACTGGCTGGACTCATTCTGACTCTCATTGTCACCTAGATTTGTGGACCTTGGAAACTTAAATCTCTGGGGATCTCAGTTTTGCATCAGAAAAGGGGATATGTTGGCCAAAATGGATTGGTATAGAAACCAATGGGCAGTATTGGAAAGCTCTTCAAAGGAAGATAAACTATAATGGTTATTTTACACAATAGCGTCTTTGATTAGTTTCTTTGATTAGAGTGAGGAGTTAATAGTATCTGCTGCATGCTAACTTTGTGGAAGAGATTGTTTTTTAGTTTGTTGTGCTGTTAAACTTCCCAATATCCCATGCAATGGGACTCTAACTTTCTTAAATGACAACTGATCCCCAAATGTATCCAGCCAGTACCTTGAAAATCCTCCTGAAAATACTTCAAATATGGATTCTTGGCACTAATTGATGGCGGATGCGGGATCTAGGAATCGAACCCACTATCCCCCCCTTCCACTCCTCCCCTACCCTGGCAATCCCAAGCTCAAGGGTGAAAGGAAGGTCCTCTGCAGCCAGCTTCCCCCTTTCTGTGTAATAAACACAGCTCCAAAGGGTCTCAGTTCTGCCGGCCGCCAACAGGTGGCATCAGTGGTCGTGCAAGGTCCTTCCAGGCTTGGCCTTGGCCTTGTTCCTTAATCTGTCATGTTTGTTATGTTTGAAATGCAGTGTCTAGTTAAAAATGTACTGAAGCTTAAAGAAAATTGGGTCACAACGCAAGCGTCTTTGGATAATAAAACGAGAGGTGTAGAGGAGTAAGGGTCCCCAACGCCCCTGGCTCTCCTGGGAAACCTTCCCAGCAACCCATGCGTGCCCAGCTAGGTCAGTGTCATGTTGGACTTAGAACAAATGGGCTTTCGGAAACTAAGTTGTGGGAAGAGCTTCTGTGTCCCCAGCTGACATGAAAGTGCTTCCCAGAGGTCACGCAGAAACGACACAGAAAGCAAAACAACCCTCCACCAGGAGGCGAGGCTGCATTGGCAGCAGCGCTCTTCAGGACCCAGGACCCTCTGAGACCAGAGCTCCCTTTCCCTGATTTGTCTGGCTACTGCGCTCAGAGCACCATCTGCTACTCACAAGAACACAGGGCCTCCCTTGTCAGTTGTGGCAATGCTGAGTGTTGAAGTGAGGGTGGCTTAGGTTCTTCTGCAAGAACTTAGGTGAATGCCATTGTCTTAGTCTTTCAAAGGCAGTGCTCAGAAATCCTGTGGATTGCCCAGCCGGCATGGCTCAGTGGTTGAGTGTCGACCTATGAACCAGGAAGTTAAGGTTTGATTCCCAGTCAGGGCATATGCCTGGGTTGCAGGCTCGATCCCTTCTGTGGGGTGTGCAGGAGGCAGCCAATCAATGACTTTCTTTCATCATTGTTGTTTTATCTCTCTCCCTCTCCATTCCTCTTTGAAATCAATAAAAATATATTTTAAAAATAAAGAAATAAAGATGGGGGGCGGGGGAGGGTTCCTGTGGATTGCCAGGGCCGTGAGCATTATTTTAGATCAGTGGTTCTCAAGCAGGGCACTTTGCTCCCCAGGGGGCACTTGTCAGTCCTGTGTAGAGACATTCTGGTGGTCACACTGGGGGAGAAGAGAAGGAAGTGACTGGCTTCTAGTGGGCAGAGGCCAGGGATGCTGCTGAACGCCCTACAGTGCCCAGGACACCCCCACAACAAAGAATCACTCAGCCCAAATGTCAATAGTGCCGAGGTTGAGAAACCCCGCTGAAGGGGCCAGGAATTCTGGCCAAAAAAATTCAAATTCCAAAAGTCAATTTCCCACTGCTATCACAAAAAAACATCTTGACTGAGAAGACAAAGGGTAATTAATGGGCACGCCCTCCTGACGTCAAAATCGGCCCTCCCGAGCTTTCTTCATCCCGGCTTTTTTTAGTACAGAGTGTCCCTCATTTTTGCCAAGGCCCCCCCTTCTGGATCTCACTCTCAGGAACTGCGCTCCATGCACCGAGTATCTTCCTCCACACCCACGCTCTTCCTCACCACCTCCATCTGAGGGATTCACCGGGGATGCTTCCCTATTCTAAAAACACCTCTCAGCCAGAAAATAAAGCAAATATCTGTGCGTCCATGCTGGTATAAACAAGTAATTGAATCAATAAATAAGTGGAGAAGGGACAAATCTTCCTTACAGAAGAAGTCCAAGTAATAAATGTGGAAGGAACGAGAGAAAATCAGCAGCAGAAGGCTATAGCAGGCGGGATCCACGGATAAATGCTGAAAGCTTTTAAAGGAGACATGGGATACTTGCATAGCCTGGAAGCAGTTACTGTCGTGGTTTTGCACACATACCCGAACAAGCTTCCTCTGGGAAGTAGAGTTTCATTCCCCTGCCCTTGAATGTGGGCAGGATTTCATGACTCACTCCTATGGCACAGAGTATGTCCTAGGCAGAGCTTTCTAGATTATCAGGATGACCTCTTAGGGGTTTTATTCTTAGGTCATGAAGATATTTGGACACAGTATCCAAATGCAACATGCAGCTGGGTTTGGCTAGCAAGTGGCTTTGCTTTTTGGTGATTTTGAGTTTTCCACAAGGATACAGAGCTTGGTGTTTACCCTGAGTGACAACAGCTTGTAGAGCAAATATGTTTGGGGTGCAGGCACAGCAAGCCTCGTTAGATTCCTGAAGGGACAATACCTGGCTCCAAAATTCAGAATTCTGCAGCAGCTGTCCATCGGCCACTTCAAAAGCCTTAGTGACAGCATCCATTAAGTTAATGCCCCAGTCACTCCGGGTCGGAGTAAAGATTAAAAAGGTACAACTGAAACACTCTCACCAGTCCACACCTTCCTCCCCTAATCTTGTATCTGGAAAGAAATTTGAGTTCAGAAAAAAATCTCCTGGATGCCTCAGAGCCCTCTTCAGCTGACGTGGTAACAAAAGCAGGCTCAAGAAGAAATCAGATGGTCCTTAGCACAAGAATGCCAGGTTATTACTTTGCAAAGAATGGGGTCAAAGCCTTGTTAATAGGAAGAAAATACTTTTTATAAAATTAGAGTGGTTGCTGGGTTGTTTGGAGCAGAAAATTAATATTCACTGCCAAGGCCTATTTGCCTTTAGCTGACTCTGGAGGAAAGTAGTCGAAAGACGGATCAGGATTAGATGGTTCAGCATCTCCCACCCTACCTCCCACCAAGTGCTGGGGCCCACCACTCCTCCTTGGAGCCAGCAAACCCCCAGTGGGGTCCAGCTCAAACCATAGGCATCTGAGCTTCCTTTCCCGTGTCCAGAAGTGGAGCTGTTCAGGGGAAGGGCTGAGGATGCTGAATTTGGAGCACAAGAGGGACTCTTTGAAACGGGCCCTGGGAGCAATGGTGAACTGTGTTAAGGGGATGAGTTAGAAAAAGGCCAACACATGACCCTATCTGTTCTGGGTAACCCAAAGCACCCTGGCTGGATCCCTTTACCAGGCATGGGTGGCGATATGAGTATCAACGGCTACTGGGTCCTATCTGGCCCCTAGTCCATAAAATGGCCTTCAGCCAATGGGAGTCATTCTGTCCCGGAGGTTATACCTGCCCTGAGAGAGGCCCACAGTCAGTCAGTGGCGGATCAGGGAGAGGGGAAAACGACCTCTGTGGTGTAGGTCATGCTCCCAAGCTCCCCACTGCTCTGCCCTCTCTCCATCTCCACCCCTCCACCCTACATCATTTCCACGAGAATCCCTCAACTTCTAAGGAATCTCACCCAAGACACCAGGAGTTAAGCTTTCATGAGGTTTTGGGAGTGTTTGGTAGATCCTGGGGAGGAAACTTCAAGGACTCCAGAGCTCCCCTAAGGACAACTAGGCAGAGAGGACCCAGCTGATGTCCCTAAAACCAGAGATCAGGTTCATTTCCAAGTTCTTCATTATTCAGATTGGAGAAAGGACATCAGGAAGAGGGGCTCTGCCATACCAGGTCACAGACCTGTCTCCTAAAAAGAGCCGACAACAAAAGATTAATTTGGCTAGTTCCCAGGCACCCTGTACCCATGTTGGGGGGAAAAACCTCAACACTAGTGAGTCCAATCTCCCAGAGCACGTAAAGGGCAAAAAGAGTTACATCAGCCATCGAGTCTTTTTCAAGGAGGTACAACAGGTAGGTTTTTTATTTATTTCAATATTTCAATATTAATATTAGGAGTGTTTTGGATCTCATTTTAGAAGTTTGGTGATATTTTTGTGACCAGAAATAGGTTGTAAGAACTTAATTCTTGTTTATATCAATTAGCCTATGAGAAAATTAGTCTCTTTTTATGTTGTTGTGAATCTTCACCAGAGGAGACTTTTTTCCATTGATTTTTAGAGAGAGCTGAAGGGAGGGAGGGAGAAGGGGGTGGAGAAAGAGACAAAGAAACATTGATATGAGAGAGACTCATCAATTGTTTGCCTCTTGCACACGCCCACAGGTATGTGCCCTTGACCACGACCCTTAAACCTGAGACCCTTCTGTGTGCGGGCCGACACTCCAACCACTTAAGCAACACCGGCCAAGACAAAAATTGGTTTCTTTTTATTTTTTAAAATATATTTTTATTGATTTCAGAGAGGAAGGGAGAGGGAGAGATAGAAACATCGATGAGAGAGAATCACTGATTGGCTACCTCCTTCATGCTCCCTACTGGGGATTGAGCCTCCAACCCAGGCTTGTGCCCTTGACTGCAATAGAACCCAGGGCCCTTTAGTCCACAGGCCAACACTCTATCCACTGAGCCAAACCAGCTAGGATAGTTTCTTTTTACATCATTTTGCTTACAGTCCCAGTTCCCAAGAACCTATCCACGACATGAAGTGAGACTTACTGTGCTTAGAGGTTTTGCACTGGTCCTGCCTCACGGCTATATTTCCTTAGTGTTTGCAGGACTGTTCCCTCTGCGCTGGATTGGTAGGAAACTCTCTCCTTTACACACACTATCATCTTCCCCTGCCCTTTCTTACCTCTTTATGCTCCTCCTGGGGCTTCCCAGGATCACCTCCCTGGGTCCTCATCTTAGGACAGATGTACATCCAATAACATAAATCTTAAAATCGTAGCTGCAGAGGGCACACTCCCAGAGAAGAGCCCAAGAATGCAAAGCCTGCCTCTGGGTTCTAACTAGTAGAAACTTGCCCAAGTATTTGATTTTGGGGCAAAGTAACTTAAAAGCCAGAGTTGTGAAACAATGGTCTAAAACAGTCTAAGAACTTTACATGACCCACAACACTGTGCCCTTTGATACAATTTTAAATTAACTTTTAAAATTAGCTTTCATAAATCTTCACCTGGCTTGCTGTATTTCAGATGTTGAATTCAGGACAGTGTTCAAAGATTTTCTTTTATGAGTTCCAATTCCAATTTATCATTCTTCCTTTACTGACTTCCTTTTGAGCATATGAGTCCTTGAAGACTAAAAAACCAATGAATTAATCAAAGGAAAAATGTTCTGTTTCCCCCATTTAGAAATTCACTGAAATATAGATGAAGTCCATCCTGAACAGCACGACGTTCTAAGAAAGCCATCAGCCTAAATGCCTTTATGAATAACTATTATGTTAGAAGCTCAAAAGATTTTATATCTCAGCCAAATGAATAATCAGGCCACCAAGGAAGAAAATGAACATAACAGGGGTCTACAGTTTTTCTCTGCTTATAGGAACACATAAAATATCTTTCCATTTTCCCACCATATACACATTCAGGTAGTTTCTCCTGCTATCTCTGATGTTTCTTGGCCCTAAGTTAAGAGCTTCTGGAAGCTGATTTTGCTTCCTCAGACCCCTATGATCTATGTGAAGTACGAAAGAATTATAGCATGAAGACAACATCCTGCTTAACTTGTATAAACTGGACTCACCAATTGTCAGCCCAGCATCTGTGCCCGTCTGTCAGCTGAGCGGCACTCCCGCTGTGGGAGCGCACTGACCACCAGGAGGCACTTCCTGCGTTGAGCATCTTCCCCCTGGTGGTCAGTGCATGACATAGCTACTGGCTGATCGTCTGGTCGCTTAGCTTTTATATATATAGATATGCCACAAATTCAGTTAAGAAAGTGATTAAACAGTATTGCAAGTAAGTATTTTTAAAAAACAACATAGCCCTGGCCAGTATGGCTCAGTTGGTTGGGCATCGTCCTCTGCACCAAAAGGTTGCAGGTCAGGGCACATGCCCAGGTTTCGGGTTTGATCCCCTAGGGGGCGTGAAGGAGGCAGCCAATCAATGTCTCGCTCTCACATGGATGTTTCTCTCTGTCTCCCTCTCCCTTTCCCTCTCTCTCTAAAAATCAATTTAAAAAACAAAACAGCCCTAACCGGTTTGGCTCAGTGGATAGAGCGTCGGCCTGTGGACTGAAAGGTCCCAGGTTCGATTCCGGTCAAGGGCATGTACCTTGGTTGCGGGCACATCCCCAGTAGGAGGTGTGCAGGAGGCAGCTGATCGATGTTTCTCTCTCATCAATGTTTCTAACTCTCTATCCCTCTCCCTTCCTCTCTGTAAAAAAATCAATAAAATATATTTTTAAAAAAAACACAAAAAAAAACCCTAACCCAAAACAAGCTTTTAATTCTCCCTGCCTGCCAATCAGAAGTACAAAGAGAAAATTACTATCAGTATTCATCCCTCTTTAGCTATTATTAACTATTACTTGCTAGGCAAAGGTATTCATAAGTCTGAATTACTATAGGAGGCTTGTGGTTTTAAAAAATACTTTTAAAAAATACAAATGCCAAATATAATCAGTATATTACTATATATTTGTGTGTGTGTGTGTGTGTGTGTGTGTGTGTGTTTGGGTGTAGAAACACAAACTATGTATTTGTCTATAATTATTTAGTGATCAAACTAGTCTTTTTCCCCCCTGAAATTTACCAGTTAGGAAAATCATTATGTCATGTAAATAATTTCCCTGGCTCCACCCAACTGCACCAAAAGCAGTCTTTCTTCCAGCACAATATGTATTTGGAAAGTGCCCAGTATGTGGCGTTCTTGACCAGATCACTATACCCGAAGCACGTAGCAGAAAAAAACTTGTAGCTAAGCTCACTCCTCCCAACCAATAATTAACAGACCTCTCTTCCTGACCAAAGGGCCCAGCAAATGAGCTTCAAGGATGAGAGCCACCAACCGCACAGTTATCTTTCAATTCAATGTTGGAGAGACTTCACTTTGTCACTCCCCAACACAATGGGATGGGTTTGGAGAAAAACAGGAAAGACATGTCCTGTGTGATACGCGTGTGGCCCCTGAAGAGAAAGGACATTCCTAGTTCATTAGTTCCGACAGGATGCTCAGTACTTTTCATCTAATACAGACCAGACCTACTCAGGCACTGCCCCCACAGCTGTATATTATCCTGTCCTGCTATTCTGTGGGACCTATTGTCTATTTGATTCAAGTAGGAAGATTCTAGAAGCACTTTCAAAATGGGAGTATACAATGTTTTACTTCTAATGTGAGTAATTCGGAATACCAGTGGAATTGCCTCCTCTCACACACACAGTTTAAGGGAGGCCAAGGCAAGAGTTCTGCACCCTAGAACACAAATAAAAGCTACACCCTGCGCAGAGTGCCTGGGCTGGGAGAACGCCCTGCCACCTTAAACTGGTTGTCCACCTCTGATGAACAATGGCAATCCAGAGGCTGACAGGGAAAGTATGGAAAATCAATGGGCACTCACTTGGATAGACAATTCTGGGTGCAGAAGACCTGCCACAGGGAATAAATCACTTCATTTAAGTTTATCTTTTTAGCAGTGCATCGTGGATTATACCCATATATCACTTCAACCTCTTTTCTGCCCTGTTGACAAAGGACAAATTGAGAAGGATGGTGAGAAAACTGGGAGAAAGAAGTGGGGAGGGTGGACAGAAGAGCTCTGTTACTAGGCCTGTGCAGGAAAAGAAATAATAATAATAAAGCAATGTCTTTGTTTTCTAAGTGTCAGTTCTACTTGGAAAATTTTACAGCGCTTCCTGGATTTACCAATGAAGTTACAAGAAACCATGCATAGGTGTGCAGGAACTATGATTCCCCTCTGTACATAATCTTTCATTCTGTTCATATCTATTTCTAGCCTTTGAGTAGGAGAAGTTAAAATGTGACCCAGAGCCCTTCATTCCACAGGTCTTCACCCACCCTCCTACACTGGACCTTCTCCAATAATGAGTCACCCACCATCCCCTCTGACTTCTGATTGGGTGGCAATCTACCAAGCCAGGGTCCCTTATTTCCTTGCCTGTCTTCCCTACCAGACAATAAATCTGAATGCAGAGTAGAGCTCATTCATTGTTTGTTTTTTTGCCCATTTTTCTTTTATTGAGGTAAAATCAAATCCACCTGGCACACAATTAACCATTTGAAACTGAACAATTTAGTGGCATTTCGTACGGTCATAATGTTGTAAACCATCACCTCTACCTATTTCCAAAGCATTTTCACCACCAAAATAAAACCCCGTACCCATTAAGCAGTCATTCCCTATTCCTCATCACCTCCACTGGCCCGTGGCAACCACCAATCTGCTTTTATGGATTTACAATCTATTCTAGATATCTTTTATAAATGGAATCCTATAACAGATGACCACTTGTGTCTGGCTTTTTTCAATAAGCATGATGTTTCTGAGGTTCATCCAAGTTGTAGCATGTAAGAGCTCATTCATTGTATTCTCAGCACTTGGCATTGGTATTCTCAGCACTTGACTCAATCAATGACTCCCAAGTGAAACTGCAGAAAATTAGAAGTAGGAAAGACTTCCAAATGGCACATACTAAAAATAAAAAATTTATATTATTTTATTTTGTAATAAAAATTATGTATTCAGTAATGCGTCACTAATGACGGGAATACATTCTGGGAAATGCATCACTAGGCAATTTCAATCCTGTGTGAACATCATGGAGTGCACCTATGCAAACTTAGATCAATAATACTACACATTTAGTCTATATGGTATAGCCCGTTATTGCTCCTAGGCTACAAGCCTGTACAACCTATTAGTGTACTGAAATGAATACTGTAGGCACTGTAAATATGAAGGCCTAGGACACCACTGCACACTACTGTAGACTTTAGAAACACTGTACACTTAGGCTACACTAAATTTTACGACAGCTGGGACGTCATGACGGCTAAGTTGCTAGGCAGTAGGAATTTTTCCATTTCATTATCATCTATGGGTCCAGTGTCGTATATGCGGGTCTTCGCTCATGACAACATTATTATGTGGCTTATGACTGAGGGTGTACAGTGTGATGATTTCCTATACATATACATCATGAAATGATTACTGTAGTCAAGCTAATTTACGTATCTCTTCACACAGTTAGCTTTTTGTGTGTGTGTGCGCGATGAGCACAAAAAATAATTTGTGCATTCCTGGATGGACAAATGGATCAACATAATGTAGTACATACATACAATGGAGTATTATTCAGCCTTTAAAAGGTAGAAAATACCGACACAAGCAATAGCACAAATGAACCTAGGAAGCTAAGTAAAATCATCCAGACACAAAAGGCCAAATACTATCAGATTCCACTTATAGGAGGTCCCTAGAAGAGTCAAATTCATTGAGACGGAAAATAAAATGTGGCTGCCAGGGGCTAGGGGGAGGGGAGAATGGGAAGTTAGCATTTATGGGTACAGGGGTTTCTTTTTGGGGAAGATGAAAAAGTTCTGGGTATGCATCATGGTGATGGCTGAACTACACTGTGAATGTACTTAATGCCATTGAACTGTACACTTAAAAAAAGTTAAAATGGTAAATTTTATTTTATATATACAGGGTGTCCCCAAAAAATGTATACACACTTTTCCAGCTGATAGCTCAATTTTTTAAATGAAATTTTAATTAACACTGTCTTTATAATTATTCAAAGTATTCATTTTTGGGGACACCCTGTATATATAAAAGACACTACCATTTTTTAAAAGTCTCCTGTGCAGTATTTCGCAGGAGGAAGGGGGATGTGGGACTGTGGTCTTGACCCACTTTTAGTGACTATTTCTTCTTAAGTTGAGTTCTGAAATATCTAATTGATAGCAAAGGGGAAAAAAAAACACATCTAGGATTCACACAGCTCAGTGTCCAAATGTCTACAGTCCTTAATTTGGAAAATATCACAAGAATCATGAAACTGGTTCTAAATTTACTTCTGATTCATGAAAACAAAAATGAAGTGTGATTTTAATTGGGCTCTCTGCGAGTGTAAGTGTTGTTGCACATGACTCATTATTTTAATTGTTAGTGATCACTGGCTACTCTACCAACCGCACTACCAGAGAGAGAAACATGAAGTCATTAAAATATTCAAAACAGAGAAAAAATTTTATATTTCTAATCTTTTCTTTTTAGCATCAACTGTCCTTTATGAAAGGACTAACCTTTTAAAAGGAGATGAATTAGCTTTCAATAGTTGACTACTTTGGTAACTGGATGTCCATAACTATTTTACTGTCCCTTTTCACCACCCCTAACCAGAAAGAGTAGTCGAGTTCAGTTCTAAGAGAGTTCTAGATTATAATGTTGACGTTCTCACACAAGCAAAACCTCCCAGCAATGTTAGATGCCTTGTCAAGATAAAGACAGGAAGTTTTTTTTTCTTTGATATCTGTCAAGAAATTAAAGAGGCATGCTTGCTACTTTTTTTAAAAAGTTATTTTCCTTTTAAAGAAAAATGTTACATTTATTCCAATAACAGTTTAATCTTGAGTCCTCAGTGAGGCTTTAAAATGGGGGACAAGAATGCAACAAGTTGACAGACTCCCCACTAAACGGACATGCCCACTCTACGTCTTCAAAAGATGTGAGTACCAGCATCATCAGAAGCAATCCTCAGGGTCACCTTTACCTTCTTACAAACACCAAGTCTTTCCAACCTCAAACACGGAGGAGGAGAAAATGCAAAAGAAGGGACTTGGCTATATCAGGATGGACGCCCCTCAGAAGGTCAGTGTAAATTAAGTAAGTACAACCAAATGGTTTTCATTGCTCCAGTGACAACACAAAGGTGACAAGGAAGAAGAGCTAAGAGATAAAAATGTTAGCACTTAAAGGAGCAGAGCAATAAATACTGTGAAGATCGATGTACCTGCCTCTGCAGTTCAGTAATACGGCCTCATAGTGATTTTTGACAATGGATGGTGAGAAAGGACTTTGCACCAGAAGATCTTATCCCTGGGGAGGGACTAGAAGCACAGAGCCACCAAAGAGGAGAGAAAAGCTCTGTGGTTCTAGACAGCTCAGTGGACGGGAGACACCGAGGGGAGCTTAGTGAAGGTAGAAACCTGAGTAACGTACACAAGAAGCACCTAAAGGGCAGGGTCTCCAGGGGCTGGAGGCTTGCACGGGCCCACGCGCCCCCGCCCCGGTCGGGGTCCCAGACAAGAAAATCACTTCGTTCTGGGCAGAACAACCACAGACAGCCACACACTCAGAGACACATACAGACTGAGGTGACCAAAAAAACAACAACACTGGGATTAAGCCCACAAATCATTTTTCATAAACCTTTCCAGAAAAACAATGTAAGTCCTGAGGGTGTAATAGCCATCATGGTGACTACAGTTAACAATACTTCATTGTACACTTAAAATTTTCTAAGACAGTAGATCTTGAAAGTTCTCATCACACACACATACACACACACACACACACACACACACACACACACACAATTTCTTTTTTAAAAGAACAGCAATATATTCGTTGGGATCCCAGGTAAAAATTTCAGAAGAAAACACCTTCAAAGAATGGGGCTTCTCTCTGTGGTTTCAAAGGCAAGCAAGCTTCACTTCCGCTGCTCCAAGGACCCAGAAAGGCTCACTGTGCTGGGGAACTGGGTGTGGGAGCTTGGAGGCTTGCACAAACAATCAACTCTTCCTTTAGAGATTCTAGAGTATCTGGTCCTCCCCTAAGAGATTCTGGGGCAGCAACATACTACTAATAGGTAGTAACAGGCTCACTGTATACTGTTCTTCTATTCCTCTGAGCTTGAATTAAAAACAAAACAAAAACATTCAATCAGAAACAAAGTTAATTCTTTTATCATATTCCTAAAGGCTATATTGCTGTGTGAGATCCTGGTTAAGCTTGAATATACTTTTATTATCCATTCTTTTCTTTTGAACCTAGAATCTCCCCCATACCCCCCTCTAGGCAAAAGACTCCAGTTAGAAAGAACTGGTTGTGCCCTAGTTTTAGGAGGTGCTGAAGAGGCAGGTCCTAAGCAATATGAAGAAAACTACTACTCGTGGCCGACCACACAAAGCTACCTGGAGTCCGACTGGAACTTCTAGAGCAGCGGTTCTCAACCTGTGGGTCGCAACCCCTTTGGGGGTCGAACGACCCTTTCACAGGGGTCGCCTAAGACCATCGGAAAACACATATATAATTACATATTGTTTTTGTGATTAATCACTATGCTTTAATTATGTTCAATTTGTAACAATGAAAATACATCCTGCATATCAGATATTTACATTACGATTCATCACAGTAGCAAAATTACAGTTATGAAGTAGCAACGAAAATAATTTTATGGTTGGGGGTCACCACAACATGAGGAACTGTATTAAAGGGTCGCGGCATTAGGAAGGTTGAGAACCACTGTTCTAGAGCAATTTAAGCCTTACGCTCCAAATGCCTAAACAATGGGCTCTATTTAGGCACAGTCCAAAAGACCTCATTGCATCAGAAGGCACCTTCCCAATAAGACTGCAGCTAATTCTCCCAGCAGCAGAAATCCACTCCCATGAATAATAAAGCTTTGCTCTGTTATTCATAATAAGGATTAAACCCAGCGGGGTAAAATGCACAGTTGCCAGGTCAACTTAGTGTAGGGCTGAGCATGGAAAAGTGAGCCCTCCTTTCTCCCCAGCAATGCCTGGTGGTTGGTACAGGATCCCATTTCTTTAAACTGCCTGTCACAGCTTCTTTTGCTGTGAAAGGAGAAATCCAAGAACAAGTAAAGTGCTTGGAGAGGCAGAGCTTGAATATTACTACTGTCCTCAGCCCCATGTCACAATTGTGAGTGCAACTCTTCAAAGTTGTTACATAAAATGTAAGATTCCCCAGCCAAAAGCCTGCCTCTAAAGCATCAGGGGGTTAGCTCCACACACACACTGGGTTCCACCTAGGATTTCCTTCCCATTCACTGCTCCCCACCCTGCCCCCATTCCAGCTAAAACCATCTGCTGACCATGCCTTCTTTGCTAAAATCCATATTAATCCTTCAGGACTTGCTTCAAACAGCTTCCCCATGATCCTCACCCAATGCCAGCTCTTCTCTGCACGTAGTCGATACTGAGCTTGCAATCAATCACAAGTTTAATGTTCTTACTGAAATAGTCATATGTGGAATAATATGTTGTCTGGGATTTGCTTTGAAATAATCCGAGGATGCAGACAGAGGGAGCAGCATTGCAAGCAGCTGGAATGGCCCTGAGCTGACTGCCGTAGTTAGAGGATGGGTACATGCGGGTTCATACCGGTTCTCTCTACTTTTGCTTATGTTTGAGTTTCCATAGTAAAACTCTGAAAATCACTACTGTCAAGAAGCTAGCTAATGACAGAACCAAGATTGGAACTCAAGATCTTCCGACTTTAAGACCAGTGTCCTCGCCCTGATCGGTTTGGCTCAGTGGATAGAGTGTCGGCCTCAGGACTGAAGGGTCCCGGGTTCGATTCCGGTCAAGGGCATGTACCTTGGTTGCGGGCACATCCGCAGTAGGGAGTGTGCAGGAGGCAGCTGATCGATGTTTCTCTCTCATTGATGTTTCTGATTCTCTATCCCTCTCCCTTCCTCTCTGTAAAAAATCAATAAAATATATTTTTTTAAAAATACTTGTCCTCTCTGCAGAGCTATTGTTTTTCATGAATTATTTCATAGTTGCTGTTACTGTCTTTTCCGCAGTATCCAATCGCATTCATTGTTCACTTGACATGAAAGGCTCTGGTTGCTCTCCTCAAGGAGCTGGCAGTGTCCCTGGGGACACAGGTAAACAGATAAATCACAGTGGAAAACAGTGAGTGCCACAGGCAAGCTAGGCATTGAGTGGAAACTATTTCCTATGGGAAAACACAGCCATGAAGCCTACTTGGGGAACCCAAAAAGCAGCTCAGCCAGGAAGTGATATTCCAGGTGGAACTCAAAAGCTAAGCAGGGACACGTGTGTTCAGTGAGGGAGTTTAGGGACAAGGACACAAGGGTGCGGTCTTGAAGGGCCGAGGGGCGTGGGTATGGAGGTGGGGGCAGATGCCCTGGTGAGATAAGTGGAGGCCAGATTGTGAAGGGGCTTGCTGCCAAGCCAACGGGGCTGGGTTTTGCCTCTTAGACAATCAGGAGCCAACACAGAAGTGACATAATCATTGCTGGTCTATTAGGAAGTTAACTGGCAGCTGTGTGCATGATAGCGGGAGTGACCAGAGCCAGGATTAGGGTGAATGAGTGAGGTACCAAATTTAAGGGGGTGCCAAAAAACTCAGCAATATTATTTTAGTGCAATACTTTTTAGAAAAAATTAATACCAAAAAAATTCACGATGAAAAATATCCAAATTGTAAATAAAGACAGGCTGTTGCTGTCTGTTTTACTACCCCAACCACCTCCCATCCCACCCCCCACCACTGGGCTGACAATATGGGAACAGATGGGGCAACATGAGGCTTTATATATAGTTGGATTTTTCTAATTGTACAGCTTTTTAACAACTTTCCCCACTTGGTTCACAACACAGGAGGGTATTTGCTGAGTGTGTGTGGGGTGCACAGGTTTTTTTTGCCTCAGGCTCCAATATGGCTGGCAGGGCTCTGCAAAAGAGATGGGGAGCAAATGGAGAGGGAGGGTTAACAAAGAGATACCAGATTCAAACACCATTTCAAGGGTAGAAATGAGAGACTGTGGATATGCAGGAGTGTGAGCCTAAGGCTCATGTTAAGCAAAATTTATTCTACCCAGCTACACCCTCAGTGCTTAAGGGGCAAAAATCCCATTCTCCTAGCCTTTTTTATCATTTTGTGCCCAGCTCAGTAAGTTCCTATTAACTAATTAGGTGGAAAAAAAGAACTTAAATCCAAAGCACACAGGACTGAAGCTAGAAATACTTAGTTCCTCCTCCTACAGCCTCTCCATGAAGAACAGAGAGAAGTGGTAAGTATTCAAAACGCAGGAACCACTAATGATGACTAAGACTCCAAAGACTAATAAGTGATTTGAGTGACACTCTCCTGTCGTTTTCCCACTGCATTTTGCATCCTTAGGACTAGACAGAATAACTGAAGTGAAGCTCAGCTTGAGGGTCTCTGTAGCTATTAGATTAGAAGAAAAGCTGACAACATTGTTGTTTCTCCCCTCCCCCATTTGTAAAATCGGAGCATAATTGAGCTGCTTTACAGTTCTCTGTATCGAGTGTTAACTAGACTCCCACCTAACTCTCCTGTGATTTCTACTCTGCCCGCATTAGATTCAGTCTTTTTTTTTAATATATTTTATTGATTTTTTACAGAGAGGAAGGGAGAGGGATAGAGAGTTAGAAACATCGATGAGAGAGAAACATCGATCAGCCGCCTCCTGCACACCTCCTACTGGGGATGTGCCCGCAACCAAGGTACATGCCCTTGACCGGAATCGAACCTGGGACCTTTCAGTCCGCAGGCTGACGCTCTATCCACTGAGCCAAACCGGTCAGGGCAGCTTCAGTCTTATGTGATAGGAATGCAGCCCCATGTCTGCAAAGCAAATCAGAGGTCAGCTCAGGACTGTGGACAGTTCAAGTGGCAATAGGGTGAACTGTCATCCAGATGAATGATCATGTGTGGAAATGTGCTCAAGAGACTCACAATGACTGGGGGGAGGGGAAGGATTCTTAATAAATAAAGGCCACTAAAACCTAACTTCTAGAAAACTGAGCTGCTCTGAGAGGGAGGTACAGTTGACAATTTGCAGCCAGTGGCCAGACCCAGGCAAGGAGCTATGACTAAACAGGAAATCGGTTACTTAGCAGTTGAACAAGTGTATGAGTGTTCAAAGCCTTGGCCCAGGGCCATACTCTGATATATCCTATAAAGTGAAAACCACACCATGTTAACCCTAACAGATGTGTAAGAGACTCTTAAGCTTATAGGTGGTACCTGCTTGGACCTCCTGGTAACTTAACTCTTTGTGAACAATTATGAATTATTTAAAACCATTGTTTTAATGGTTTTAAACACTATGTGCTTGGTGCTTCACAGGCATAATTTTTAAACCACCTCAAAGGCCTGCAAAGGAAAGCATTATTTTCATTTTATAAAAGGAAGCTCAGAGATGTTATTTGCCTGAAGTCACAGAGCTGGTCCTAACAGCTAGAATTAAAACCCAGAACTAAGATTGGCCAGTATGGCTCAGTGGTTGAGTGTCGACCTATGAACCAGGAAGTCACGGTTGGATTCTCGGGCTGGGCACTCCTGGGTTGTGGACTTGATCTCCAGTGTGGGGCGTGCAGGAGGCAGCCGATCAATGATTCTCTCTCATCATGGATGTTTCTATCTCTCTCTCCCTCTCCCTTCCTCTCTGAAATCAATAAAAATATATATTAAAAACAACAACAACAACAACAACAACACACACACACACACACACACACACACACACACACACACAGCTAAGCCAGGCTTAGAAAAATGAGAAACTTTTCCTTCAGAGCTCTCGATGACCTTACTTTTGGTTAAAGGGAGGTGAATGAGGTTGAGTTTCCAGTGTAGGATCAGCTTCTATCTTCGATTGTTTGTTATTTTGTTCATTGTGGAGTACTTTACACTAATTATGATTTTTTAAAACTATATTGTATTAAAACATCATTTTGATTATTGAGTTTTTTGGTGCTCCCTTAAATTCTATACCTAAGGGGCGTGTCTCACTAGTTTCACCCTAGTTTGGGCCCTGCCCCAGGTACAGTGGATCTGTGATAACATGAATGAAGTCTACAAAGAAACTCTCATTTCCAGCTGATGGGTCCCTTCCTCCTACCACCCCACCTCTTAAGTTTTACATCCAAAATCACTGCCTATTGGGAAAGAGGTTTTCTTTCTGTTTTTTTGTTGGGTTTTTTTTTTTTTTACTGTTGTTGTTTATTGTGTTTTTTTCCCTTTATTCTGTGTCTTTATTCATCACTGGCTGGGATACTTATAAGCAAGAAATGTCCCAAAAGGTGATAAATTAGAAAAAAAAATCTACACAATCCATGATTATATTCCAGCACACTTAAAAAGGAAGTGTCTACGAGTAATGTTATACCCCCTGACTAAGGCTGGATAATATATTTTTATAAGAAATAAGCTTCTGTCAGGATCAGATCTTCACACATCTCTGCTTCACAGCACTGTCTCTGAGCCCTGTTACCGGATACAAAATTAAATAAATACTATGAGCTGAGATTGTCACTGATATCTGGAGGGAGAAAAGTCATCCTTTTTCTTTCTAAACTTTTGTTCATATTGTTATGAAAGGCACAAGTAAAAGGAGGGAAACAGCCACGCCAATAGCTAACACAGCTGTTTTGAATCTTAATGTATACTTTTTAAAAACTAAATATAATACTTGATTTTTTAAAATCAACATTAGGAGACGCATCAATTACACAGGAAAGAAACTGACATGGAAATTGACATCAGTGTGCAGATGATGTTTTATTGAGATGTACACTTAGACCTGTATGATTTTGAGAACCAATGTCATCCCAATATATTCAATTATTTTAAAAAAAGAAATTGATATCGGGTAGAGGTGCACATAACTAGCCAATTTCCTAAGCAAATCACATGCTTCTTCATAGTATAAACAAACTATTACCAAGCCAAATCAGCTCTGATTTCAATTAAAAAAGCATTCATTCAGCGCCTACTGTGTGTCCCCACACAACCAGGAACTTGTATCACCAAGACAAAAGGCCAGGTGTAGTGGGACAGCGGTGGCCCAACAACAGAGCACTGCCAGTTGGACCAGTGTTTTATGGAGAAGAGTGCAGTGTATTCATTTAAAGATTTTTAAATATATTTTTATTAATTTCGGAAAGAGAGAAGAAGGGAGAGGGGGAGAGAGAGAGACATTGATCAGCTGCCTCTCGCACTGCCCCACCAGGGATGGAGCACAACCCAGGCATGTGCCCTGACTGGGAACTGAACCAGCGACCAGTGACCAGGGACACTCAACCAACCAAGTCACCCTGGCCAGGTCTAATTTTTTTTTTTAATCTTGATTTCAATCCACGTACATTTCCTGCAGGGCAGGCCCAGAGAAAGTGATAGGAGTGGAGGGAGTGGGCCTCTGGCAGCATTACAATAAAATTAAATTTTTGTGGCCTGGAGATTCTTCTCCCTTTTCAGCACTTTCAACTCTAATAAAAGAATTGTAGCAAGCCCGCAGCGGGATTGATTTCTGTTGCTGGGACACAGGATTATGCTGCTGGATTACTTCTCCAGTTCTCCTAACTTGACCTATCTAATGAACATGTAAAGGGAGAAAAGAAAAATACTTCTGAGCTCAGAAAACCAATATTAACAGTCCAGGTTCTGAAATCCACACATTTCTATGCATTAGAAAGTCACTTAGGTCCTCTGGGTCCTCAACTTAGGAACTCCGTCCGCTTCAACCAAAGGTATTCCAACGAAGATTTTCATTCATCTGGTTTCTCAACCTGCAGGAGCTTGGAAGGCACACAGCAGAAGGGGTGCTGGCTACACTGACAAAGAGGTCCACAACCTGAAGATAGCCAGCTATGATGATCATGGCTGGGGCGATTTAATGACTCCAGGCTTGGCTCAGACTAAGGCCTATTCATTCATTTATTCATTCATTCATTCCCTCAACCAGCATTCACCAGGGACCTCTTCCTTTGGGCTCCTAGTGCTCCTGTAAGTTGTGGTAAGACCACCTACCTCGACTTTAAGGTCTATAGAGTTATCAAAGCTCCTGATAAGACCATGCCTCCTACCCCCACCCCAGTGCAAATCTCCTAAGCAGACCAGAGACCCTCAGCAGGTACACATATTAGTTTCCTGTAGCTGCTGTAACAGAGTACCACAAACCAGGTGGCTTAAAGACAACAGAAATTTATTCTCTCAATTCTGAAGGCTACAAGTCCAAAACCAAGGTGTCAGCAGGGCCACACTCCCTCTGAAGGCTCTAGGGAAGAATCCTTCCTGCCCCTTCCAGTTTCCGGTCGTCCCAGGCCTCCTTGTGACAGCATCATTCCAATCTCTGCCTCCATCTTGGCATGGCCAACTTCTCTGTGTTACTCTGTGTCTTCCCTTCTTAAAAGGACACCAGTCATTGGATTTAGGTCTACCCTATAACCAGGATGTTTTCCTCTAGACGGCCCTCAACTAGTTTACATCTGCAATGACCCTATTTGCAAGCAAGGCCACATTCTGAGGTTGCAGGTGGACACAACTTTCGAGAGGATACTATTCAACCCACAACAGAAGGCTGTCATTACAACTAATAACTGATTACCCATCTTCTGAAAGAGGCCATCAGAGCAAGTCCCCTTTATCTCACATGCCCAGAAGTCCAAGGATCCTCAGCACACAACAAAGAGATGTAAACTATATCAGTCCCCATAAATTATATCACACAGCAAAGAGACATCTGTCTATATATATAAAAGCATAATATGCAAATCGACCAAACGGTGGAATGACTGGTTGCTATAATGCACACTGACCACCAGGGTGCAGACGCTCTACGCAGGAGCTGCCCCCAGCCCACAGGCCTTGATCACCTGATGGGGAACAGGGAACTGGGGGGTGGATGGCAGCAGACATGGGCGGCAGGGGGCGGGGCCGGCTGCCGGCAGCCGGGGAAGATCGGCCCTGATCACAGGCCAGGCTAGGGACCATATTGGTGCACGAATTTCATGCGCTGGGCCTCTAGTAAATTATATAACTCTCAGTAGCTCCTTTGTAGGAAAGACAAGTCCCAAACTCCTGGCTGAGCCTGGAAAGCCCTGCCCAGTCTGCACTATGTACTCCCACTCCCAGAATCTTCCTTCCTTCCTCTTCCCTTGCCTCACCCCTTTCCACCCTCCTGCTGGCACACCCACCTCCTTCTCAGAGGCACCCAGGTCATCCAGCAATGGCTGCTCCCTCTGTCTAGACAGCTGTCCTCCAGACTGTCACTTGGATCAGACTATTGTTCAAATGCCAAGTCCTTGGAAAAGCCTTCTCCGGCCATCCTATTTGAAATAGCACCTGCACCCCTGCATGCCTTAGGTCACTCGATTGCATCACCCCAATTTAATTTTTCTTCATTGCACCGATACTATTTGAAAGTATATTATTTATTTGTGTTCGCTTATTTAGCATCTGTCTCCACCAGTAAAATGTCAGCCCCATGAAGAAAGGGACTTGCCAGGGGTTCACAGTTTAGTGAGGGAATACAGACATGTACATAGCAGTAAGACTTACGGGTCCAGACACTGTTGGGCGGATTTTATATTCACAACAGCGTAGGTACTATTATCATTCCCATTTTACAGATGAAGTAACTGAGGTTGAACAGCTTGCCCAAGGGAAGGCAAAGGTTCCAAGGAGGTGTGACTGTAGATCTGTGCTTGGACTTCTAGCCTGCCTCCCCAAAGCAGGCCAAGGGGCATATAAAGGTTATGTAATATGTCTGTGGGGGTTGGAAGCGGAAACTCAGCCTGAATAGGGATGGAAGCTTTCCTTAGCCACCCAGTTCCCAGGCAGAGGGGGCAATCAACATATGCAAATAGGCAGAACTTAAAAGACAGTGGCAGAGAGCGGATTATTTCTGGTCATCCTGTGTGAGCTCTGGGAGGGGACCCAGGCTCAGTAGCTGATGTGTCAGCATTAAGTCCAATGGCTGCAACTCATTCCCAATCTGCAGGTCTGGTTCCATGCACTAAACTCCCACATGTCTAGACTTGCTCCCTCAGCCTGCAGCTAAGACCTCTCCATTCTCTACTTCATATCTGTAGCTCTATCTCCTTCCTGGATTCACTTGGTTGGGGCTCAACCAAGCCCACTTCTGACACTGACAGCAAGGAGGGGACAGAAAAACTACCAAGTGGAAGAGCGAGAACTATTTAGTGCAGAAGCAAATGGCTCTGTGGCCAAATATCTGCAAGGCTTACAACCACAATCCATTCAGGTCTCTGTTCAAATGTCACCTCATCGAAAGTCTTTCATCATCTCTCTCTCCATCCCCACAACCTGACCCTTCATCCTGCTTCATTTATCAAACCCTGACATTATATTTATAAGTTTTGTAAGTTTCTATGTCATTGTCTCGGTTTCCCTTCCTACAGAGGGCAGGGAGTTTGTTTCAGTCATTGCTAAGGAGGATCTCCAGAGCCCATAGCTACGTCTGAAACTCAATAATCACTCAGGTGTGTGGGTGAGCTAAATGGGAACAGACCCACACACCTGAAATCCAGGGACAGAACACACTGTATATAACAGATGATACTGACAAAGATTGCTCAAGAAACCAAGGCAGGGAAGTATTTATTTTTTTTAGGATTAAATGAGACAACATAGCAAGCCCACAAAAACATTGTTCTATTGTTCTAGAAAACGTTCTAGAAAGATTTTGGTAAACCTTCCTTATCAAGTGCACCCAGCTCCTTTCTAGAGAATTTCAGAAAGAGCTTCCTGGAGTTTTCTGGGATGGCTAATCTACTGGGGAAATAGGGGGCAGAGTGGGCGAGGGCGGTGCCATCTGAACTGAAAACGTCTGACTGAGCCAAATAGAAGAGATGTTAAATATGCTACGGAAAAAGCGTAGAGTCCATTGTTGAGAAAGGCATGACGTTTAGATGAACAAAGAAAAGGTTTTCCCAGTGATTTGTGTTGAGACTTTGGAGATAAAATGTGAGGAGAAGACTACGCATACCCCCATGTTTATGCTTCTAAGATAAGTTGTGCTAAGGGGCAAGTATGTACGTACTCAAGGCCACAGAAACTAGTCTGTTTTACAAATTATCACGTAATTAAACAGAAGGCGCAGGAGATCTATTTTAAGCACATCCTTTCTTTATTCTTAGTTTTCCGCTCCACATCCAAGTCCTCTCTGGCCAAAACCACAACTTGCAAACTCACTGTACTATCAAGGAATATTTTCTAACTGCCGAACGAGCTGTGTCCCCATCACGAATGATAGTATGAGGAGGTTGACAGGTTAAAAGAGGGGAAAATGGCCCTGCCCAGTGTGACTCGCTTGGTGGAGCATCCTCCCATGCACCAAAAGGTTGCGGGTTCAGTCGGTTGGGGTGCATGTGGGAGGCACCCAATTGATGTTGCTCTCTCACATTGATGTTTTTCACCCTCTCCCTTCTTCTCTCTCTAAAAAAAAATAATCACTAAAAAACTTTTAAAATATGGGAGAAAATGTAGTAATATAGGTAAAGCTTGAGGGTAAGGCAAGACAGTAAACTTAAAAAAAAAAGTGTTAGTGAAGACCTGGGAGGTGGGTAGAGGCTGAGGGGTGGGGGGTAAAGGAGGGGAGATATCTGTAAGACTATCAACAATAAAAAATATATTTAAAAATGGAAGCAAAAAGTTTTAATGATCATTAAAGGGATATTTCATTCCAGGTAGAAACACATAATGAACTTCTTTCCATCGTCCTAATTTTTAGATCACAACGCAGCAGAGAGAGCTAATGATCCTGCGATGTCACCCTTTATAAACTCCTCTGCATACGGAACTGTCTTAAACTCTTTATAAATCTTCTCTCTTCACCTCTAAAAGGTACCCCTTTTGCAGATGGGCTAATAAGGTTCAGAAAACTTAAGTGACTCTCCTGCACCACCACCACCCCCCACCCCCACCCGCAAGTAGCAAGATTCGGAGCTGGAAATGAAATTGTGTTGTTCCAAAGTACTACTCTTTCGGCTACACTGAGCACTCCTCAATGATTCCGAAATGCTACCGTGTCACAAGCCTGCCCATGTTCACTGCCAAATAGAAAACACAAAGTGAGTGTAGTCTGTCTTCATAAAGCTACATCTATTCGCTATTTCAATCCTGACACTGTAACCTTCCTAATGTTTCATGTTTGAATATTCTTCCATAAAAGGGTATTTTGATGTGAAAGTTCCTCCCAAGCATAGAAACAAAATTTTTAATGAAAAATTAATAAAAGAATAATGGTAAGTTTTTAAAATATCCTTATCCTGCAACATAAAAAGTGGATGACCTTGTATCAATCACCAAAAAGACGACATTTTACTGGCCCATGAAATAACAGAGGGCACCACTGTATTTTTTAATCTACTCATCAGTGGTTCATGAAATTATTTTAGTTAGTTAATACCTACACCCTTCCTTCCTTCCTCTCTTCCTTCCTTCCTCCTCAATAAAATAGAACAGAAAACATTAGGAGGTAAGAGCAGGTATTAAAAAGATTAACTAATGCTCCATGAAAGCCTTGTTTTAATTTTATTAAAACATAAATGCACGTTTGTATTGGATCACTTACTTTGGGTTACAGTCAAACTTTGAAAGACTTTGTACTGTTTTTCTCGGAGTAATACATATTCATTTTTGAACATTTGTTAAACACAGAAAAATTACAAGAAGAAAGTTTAAAATCACATATGACCCTGTCACTCACAGATGACTATAATTACCATTTGTACCTCCAGGCAGGGTATGTTTTTATATTATGCAGACACTAGGCTAGACACACTGGCAATAAATACTCCTAAATCCTCTAATGGAGCAGCATGATTTAACTAGAAAATTCTACTGACCTTCACTGGCAGTGTGCCACGAGGAGGAGGGGTGCGGGGAGAGAATGTCCTTGAAGAAGATGAACTAGTGCCATTTCAGATGCTTAGACATCCATCAATCTCTGATTACATCAATTGATAGGTAGAATTGATTTCTAGCACCCTGCTCATTGAAGGAATGCAATCCCTTCCATTGTAAAGGTAAGCATCTGATTCCACCATTAACATTCTCAACAGAGATTCAATCAAATCAGATTATATATTTGCCTGGGATTTTGCTTCCAAGTATTGAGTATGGTTTCTTTTTAGTCACAGGAGTGCTGGAATTTGTGTTAACAGGTCTTGGTGAGAATAATCAGTTCACAGCCACACTCGGGGGGCAGCCAATGTTTAAGCACAATAAAGGATGACCCTGAAATTGGCAAATCCTGCACACGTGCTCTTGTGAGAATCACAGGAGGTTTTAACAGTGAGAAAGTATAAATTGTGAGAAAATAATAAAGTAGGAGAAAGGAAGATGGTGGCATAGGTAAACGCCTGTACTCACAGCCTTCCACAACCACATCAAAATTACAACTAAATTACAGAACCACTGGAAAGCTGGCTGAATGGAAGTCCTATAACTAGAGAAGTAAAGAAGAAAGCACATTGAGACTGGTAGGAGGTGCAGAGGCGCAGTAAAGGCTGGTCTGGTACCCATGTGTGCCGCCTTTTTAATCAGGAGGGAGATCGTCTCTTCGGAGGCCGCCCAGAGGAGCAAGGGGTCCCAGCCCCACACCACACCCCCAGCCCAGGGTCCCAGAGCTGGGAAAAGAAGTCCCGGGGCAGTAAGAACTACGGGCTGTAAAAACCATGTGGATTGGGGCTCAGTGACACAGAGGCTGCTGGAGGCCCAGCTGTTCCTCTTAAAAGGCCGGCACCAAGAACTGAACTTACAAGGTCCCACTTCTTCTGAGCTCCAGCACCAGGGTGAGGCTCTGGGGAACACCGACATATACAGAGGAACTGGATTGTCTGGCATCGGGGCAGGAACTCCGGGGTGGCTTTCTCCCAGACGAAGGTGCTCACAGGGATCATTGTTCCTATGCTGGGACCTCCCCAACTGGCAGGGCTGATTGGCAGCCATTTCTGTTTGCTCCGCCCTACTAATACCCTAAGACCCCGCCTCATCCAATTTACAAACCCACTCAAGCTGTGTGAAGCAGCTTTTCCATATGAATGGCCTGTCCTTGCTCTAGCTAAAATCTCTCAAGCTGCAGCTGGGTCAGGGAGCCACAAACCTACCAATAAAAGGCCCAAGACCTGGCATCAGCACCAGCCTGCCTTGCTTCATAGCTGGGCCTCATCTGGGCACTTCCAAACCGGATACAAAGAGGAGGAATCTGCAGATCTCTCTGTAGTTCCTGCTGGGTGGCCCCAGGCAGTGGCTGACTTTGCACCTCCCTGGAGACCCAAGAGCCAGTGTACCCAGTGGTCAATGTCAGACCATACCAGATTACAACTCTACACATCCATAAGTGACACACTCAAGGGGCAGACTCAGTGAACACCAAAGCCCCACTGAAGCAAGTCCTGCTCCATAGGGTGTTTCCTGCAAACAGCTCTCCCACTGTAGTCACAGCTGGTCCTCACAGCCAATTGGCCTGGAGGTAAATTCCTCCCAGTGACATCAACAGCAATCAAGTCTCAACTATAACAAGACTGTGCTCACAGCCCACAAAGGGGTGCACCTAGAGCTCCCAGCTCAGGTGACTGGGGAGGCTGAGCCACTGGGCCCTATAGGACATCTACTACACAAGGCCACTCTACCAACTCAAGGAGACATAGCAACTCTACCCAATACATAGAAACAAACACAGGGAAGCAGCCAAAAGGCAGAGACAAAGAAAAATGTCACAAATGAAAGAAATGGAAGAAAGCAAACTACTGGATATAGAGTTCAAAACCATAGTTATAAGGTTACTCAAGAATCTTCTAGAAACCTCCAAAAAAATGGAAAAGGACCAGTCAGAAATTAAGCATACACTGACTGAAATAAAGACTAATATACAGGGATTCAACAGTAGAGGATTCTGAGAATCAAATCAACGATTTGAAATACGAGGAAGCAAAAAAGCACCCAACCAGAAGAGCAAAAAGAAAAAAGAATCCAAAAATATGAAGATAGCCTAAGGAGCCTCTGGGAAAACTTCAAGCATACCAACATTCGCATTATGGGGGTGCCAGAAGAAGAGAGAGAGCAAGATATTGAAAACCTATTTGAAGAAATAATGACAGAAAACTTCCCCTATCTGGTGAAAGAAATAGACTTATAAGTCCAAGAAGCACAAAATCCCAAACAAGAGGAACCCAAAGAGGACCACACCAAGATACATCATAATTAAAATGCCAAGGGCTAAAGACAAAGAGAGAAATTTAAAAGCAGCAAGAGAAAAGCAGTTAGTTACCTACAAGGGAGTGCCCATTCAACTGTCAGCTGATTTCTCAACAGAAACTATACAGGCCAGAAAGGAGTGGCAAGAAATATTCAAAGTGATGAATAGCAAGGACCTACAACCAAGATTACTCTACCCAGCAAAGCTACTATTTAGAATTGAAGGTCAGATAAAGAGCTTCACAGACAAGAAAAAGCTAAAGAAGTTCATCACCACCAAACCAGTATTATATGAAATGTTGAACGGTATTCTTTAAGAAGAGGAAGAAAAAGAAAAAGAAAAAAAATCAAAAATATGAGCAACAAAATGGCAACATCAACAATTGAATTTAAAAATCAAAATAAAAGAATAATAAATTTGCCCTAACCGGTTTGGCTTAATGGATAGAGCATCAGCCTGCGGACTGAAGGGTCCCAGGTTTGATTCCAGCCAAGGGCATGTACCTTGGTTGTGGGCACATCCCCAGTAGGGGGTGTGCAGGAGGCAGCTGATCAATGTTTCAATGTTTCTCTCTCATCGATGTTTCTAACTCTCTATCCCTCTCCCTTTCTCTCTGTAAAAAATCAATAAAATATATATATATATATAAAAATTTAAAAAAAAGAATAAGAAATCTAATGAACAGAATAAACTAGTGAATAAAATAGAATCAGAGGCATGAAAATGGAACAGACTGACAATTCTCAGAGGAAAGGGGTGTGGGGGTGGGGCAGAAAGAGATTAAACAAAAATCTTATATGCATATATGCATTACCTATGGACATAGACAATAGGGTGGTGAAGGCCTGGGGTGGGGCGGGAACCGGGTGGAGGGAGGCAATGGGGGAAAAAAGAGGGATACCTGTAATAAACTTAACAATAAAGATTTTTTAAAAAGAAGAAGAAAGTAGCCAGGGACTCACAATGCCACAAAGCCCATATGTATTAGCATGGACTCACCCCAGAAAAACAGGAGAACTTCTGGGGGAACTACGGAGATTAGCTCAGGATTAGGAGGTATCCTGGGAGGAGGATACCTCCTCCGCTGAGGAATTAGACGTATAAGGACCTCATACTTGTATTACTACAAAGGAGAAATGCATGAAACATGGTGCTAAGAACTCACAGGCATATGAAAGTGATCATCAAAGTGAACAGAAATTCAAACATCAATTAATTGGTTTCATATCAAACATAGGTACCCTTACCAAACATTTATATAGTTATATTCAAATGTGTTTCTTACTCTAAAGTATGAATGTTACACTCTCAAGCATACAGGAAGTTTATGATAATCTTTATCAACCTATTTGGTAAATAGTTTTATTGACACTGTCATACTCATTCCGGTCTAACCTATTGCCTATGGCTGTTTGAGCTATAGCAGAACTGAATGACTGTGATAGAGCAGTGATGTTCAACGGGTGTGCCCCAACAGTTTTTAGAACGTGCAGTACCTGACCATTTAGTCAGGGAAACAGACCTCTTTTCCCATATGACAACTGTCAGCACAATAGCCATCTGGTGTGAATGAATCAAAATTATAACTTTTTATTTTGAAATTCGTGCACTCGGTGGAGGGGTCCCTGAGCCCGGCCTGTGCCCTCTCGAAGTCCAGGAGCCCTCAGGGGATGTCTGACTGACGGCTTAGGGGAGAGGGCCTAAGCTGTCAGTAGGACATCCTCTGCGCTGCTGCGGAGGTGGGAGAGGCTCCCACCACCGCCGCTGTGCTCACCAGCCGTGAACCCGGCTCAGGGCTTCTGGCTGAGCGGCTCTCCCCCTGTGGGAGTGCACTGACCCCCAGGGGGCAGCTTCTGCATTGAGGGTCTGCCCCCTGGTGGTCAGTGCACATCATAGCGACCAGTCTTTCAGCTGTTCGGTTGATTTGCATATTAACCTTTTATTATATAGGATTTTTTGGTGTGCCGCAGAATTTTATTAATTAGTTTAAGTATATGTGCCATGAGATGAAAAGGGTTTAAAATAGAGACCTTACAGCCTGCAAAACCAGTAAAAGTCAGTAGCCCTTTAAGAAAAAGTTGGCCTGTAGCAAGGGTTTCCTGAATAAGCTGTGGCCATTTCTTCCTGCACAGTGATTCTTCTTTCTCTGCAGAGGTCACTTATTAAGGGGCATACGAATAGCTGTAAAATGTAACAGGAACACCAATGTGATTTGGACTGGTGTTAAACCAACTTCAGACAAGTGTGACTTCCAGGGCTGCAAGGAATCTACTCAAAATCTCTTCTGTGAAACTGATCCAGATCATTCAAAGGTGAAGTCACCTAAGAAGGGCCACTGCAACCCTGCACATGTGGATGGGGCCACACATTCCTACCAGGCCGGTGGGCACAAATATGGAAACCCTCCTCTTTTGTTTAGCAACTTTCTTCTCTTTGTCTTTTGCCCTAGAACCACAGCGTGGAAACCCACATAGACACACTGGGCACATACCCATCACATTCAAATGCAGGTAGACCATGCAACCCTGTAAGCTGAAAATACTAGTAACCCTAGTCTGGTAGCTCAATTGGTTAGAGCATCGTCCCAACACACCAAGTTTGTGAGTTCAATCTCTGGTCAGGGCACATACAAGAATCAACCAATGAACGCATGGATAAGTGGAACAACAAATTAATGTATCCCTCTCTCTCTCCCCTCCTTCCTCTCTCTCTAAAATCAATAAAAACTAAAAACAAATACTAGTAACCAGACTTCTCCAACTCTCTATATTCAGCCCATATCCTCACCTTTAAAAAAGAAAGCAGTGCCTGCCGTGCAGGGTCACAGGGTTCTCCAGGTGAATAGCACCTCCCCCAAGTTAAGCCCCTGTGAGATGATGGAGAGTATTTCCCCAACACATGATGATTCTTGTGCCTGTCAGGGAAAAGACCTTTATTCAAATTGTACTGCATGATTTGAAAGCCAAACCAAAATCTCAATGCCATCCTGGCAGTATTTCTATTAAATAAAATCCTCTGTTTTGTTGGGGGCTTTTAAAATCAATCTGCCACAAAAAGCTTCTGAACAAGTTAATAACACAGACGCCTGACTCACTCTGCAGCAAGCCCTCCTCCACAAGGAATCAATGGACTTTGTTCAACATATCAAAATAGTTCATAGTTACGCAGGAATACAATTAAAATGACTCTCTTAAATTCGTTCTCATATCTATATATATAAAAGCCTAAGGACCATTATGAGCAAATGACTAGAACAGCCGGTTGACCAGTCGCTATGACGTGTACTGACCACCAGGGGCAGATGCTCAACACAGGAGCTGCCCCCTGGTGGTCAGTGCACTCCCACAGTGGGAGCGCCACTCAGCTGACAGACCCAGTCCGGTGGCCCACCAGCCCAGTGGCAGCCACTAACTCCCTCAGTAGTCCTGCAGGTCCAATCTCCGGAGAACAGGCCAGGCACTGATGAACCAGTGCAGCCAGCAAGATCCCCACAGTGCCACCAGCCTCCTGAAAGTCAGCCTTGGGCACCATGGCTGCTTCCCCTCCCTAGATGCTCCACAAGGAAGAAAGGATATAAAAGCAGTCACCAAGTGGCTCCTGACAACTGGCACAAACGTCAGCGAGATGGATCTGGATCCCGGGCCAGCAAGGGCATCCCACCGCCCACCCGGAGGGCCGATCGCGTCCTGCCCCCCGCACCCACCGGGACCCCACCCGTGCACAAATCCATGCACTGGGCCTCTAGTATATATATAAAAAAGCAAGTATTCTAAAGTCTTGGGAGTATCAGAATCAAGACACAGCTGGGTTCAAGTCAGAACTCCATCCTTCATAGCAGACCTGACGTTTACTAAATGAGTATTACCCAGAAGGCAGTGAGGCATGTCCATATAACCATCACTTCTCAGCCCACTTCTAAAGATGAACAAACTGAAGCTCAGATTGTTGAAGTGACTTGTCCAAGGTCAAGCACCTAGTACGAACGGGCAGAACTGGGATTCTAATTCAGTCTATCTCCAAAACTCTGTTTTTTGTTTGTTTCCCCCCAAACTCTATGCAATGATAGTTAGACACTGTCAAAGAGCTATGACACCATCTCTGCCTAGGACAGGCCTGGGGAGGTGCTGTCTCATTTTTTCTCTCTGCCTCTCCTTTTATTCTTTGGAACCATACACTGGGCAAGGCCTTTCTTCAGATGACTTTGCTTAAATTAAGCCTTCTTTGTTACAGTCATGATTGAATCATACTTCCTGCAAGTTACACCAGCTCACCTTTCTGGGTTCTGAGAGTTCACAAATTCTTGGCTCATCTCTCATACTGTAACCCTTAATTTCAATTTGAAGTCATTTCCTTTTGGCCCAGAGGTATCACCTACATGGGGAGTCCGCCTCTCAATATTATTTCTGGAAGGTCTCTAATTGCCTTGGCCCTTCTAGAAGGTGAGCCCCATCAAGGAAGGCCTTGCTGGCTCATTTAACATTGTATTCCCAGAACTTGACAAATATTTAGTAGGTGAATGGACACTGTTATCTCTGCGACATTTCAAGAAGGGAAGGAAACCAAGACACAGGTAAATTAAGGCCATGAAAGAGTAGGACTTCATAAAAAGTGATTTAAGAACAGCTATAACCTGGACAAGGGTGTCATCTGGTAGAACAACCTGGCTCTTATGCAATACTGCGTTATACAACAGGGTTGGAACAGCATAAATGGGTTTTGAAAGTTACCTTCCTTGGTTCCCAAGTCTTCTGGCAACAAAGTAAAAGACATTCATCCTGTATATGGGTCTGTGTGAATGAAGCCAAGATGGGGGATAAGCTAACAGTTCTTGCTCTACCTGCCAAGTTCTCACAAGCAGCATAACGAAGAAAGCCTTCTCTCAGCCTACCTGGAAGGGAGGACACCTGGGAGGGGTGTGCAGAGGTCTCCCAAAGGGTCATCTTTCCCTCGACACCCAAAAAAGACTGGAGCTGAGTAGGTTCTAGTTAACATCATGGATAAGGCATTATTCATGATGGTGAGATTCTTAGTGATTATGGATTAGAACCCATCTTAGGCATTTCTGAATTTCCTTCCATGACATACAGACTACTAGTATTGATTTCATTAGAAGAAATGAAGAAAAATAAGTCTGATACCAAGACACTAAATGCTTCTATGATGAGAAAATATATTAAATGTCAGGAAATGAAATGAAAATAAAAACACAAGTAGAAAACTGTCCTGGTTCATCTCTGTGTGCCCCCAAGAGTTGAGAAAGTTGGCCGTGCATTGAAATTTTTGCTCCAGTTTCCAGGTTCCCAGGAATGACTACATCACAGCCTGGGGGCATGCCAACCGGCTATGTCTTACTCATTCCTGAGAACCCTCCTTTGAAGGTTTTGAAATCGCACTTAACACAAGTGTGCCATAAAAAGACTCACTAATCACTGATCAATAAAATATATTCCCTTCCACAGAGTGCCTTTTTTTTTTTTCTTTTAGCTTCAATCTGAAAAGCATCGCTTTCCTGCCACCCCTCAGGGATCAAAGACAGACTAATGTCAGGCCCATGAGCACAAAGGAAAATGAGAGCTTGACTTATCTCTGATAACTTTGTGCCTTATGTGTAGCCAGATGTGAACTGTTCTGGAACGAAGTTTTGTTGTTGTTGTTGTTTTTTAATGAGTCAATTTACTCTGTAATTCAGGAAAAATAGGCTCCTCCCTTTCTCAGAAGTTTCCCCGATACCATTTTTAAGGTTAAAAGTAGAAAGTGTCCCCAACAGGTATAAAGATGGGTATTAGCTCTAGATCTGAGACATGTACTGGATCACAGAATTTGAGGCAAGGACACAGAGAAGGACCCACGAGCCTGGCAAAGCAACTTGAGATGCTTGCTGGATAAAAATCTGTCTTAGTAGGAAGTGCACCATATCTATTCTCCACCTCAGAAACAGGAAACTTCTAGAACCCACGCCAATGAGCTAGAGCTGATGAACAATCGGGAAGTTTCCACTTCTCCATCACAGATACCTGTCTTCCCCCCTTACCCCCTGCAACTGCTTTCACATTTTCCCTCTCCCTTTCTCCTCCTACCCCTAAGCAAGCTTTTACTTTTGGTTGCAAGCCAGTCTGCTCAATTTCACTGAGTTATCAACCCAGTGTTAATCTGGGCAAAGAGATTGCTGTCCTCTAACCCTTACCAGACAAATAAGTTTGCACGCAAGGAGCTAGTTACTTTGTAAGGCCAAGCTATACCTAAGTTCTCACAGGCTGAGCGATCCCTGAACACAACCCAAGGCATCAGCAACGTCTATTTTCTCAGATCGAGGACATTCATTCTCATCATGATTAATCAAGCAACTTCCTACAGTGATGCCATCCTTGGTTGCTGATGTCTTTCTTTTTTGTTTCCTCCCTCCCAGGAAGACTGATTCATGGAACAGGCAGAAATCTGCCACCCACCCAAAGAATGAAAAATGGAATTCTCTTGTGATAGGAAGTTTTTGCATGGAACACTGCAATTCCATTTCCTTGCACTGTAATTTTTAGGTCACTATTTACTAAGCCAGTTTAGAATATTCCATTTTAGTGTAAAATTGTCTCCTCTCAGGGACTGGCAGAGCAGTGCTGCCATAAACAAACCAACTGAGCAAGATAGAAATTTAGTCTCTAATAAAAATAGGTATCGGGAGCTTTGTATAGTCTGTAAGGCAATAAGATCTTAATCTACTATCTAATCATCTCCTGACAATGAGGTCATGCTCCTGGAAGCCTTAAGACTCAAATAATCTGTCAGGGAGATTTCTAACACACATTTCCCAAGGAAAGGATACCCCAATATACTACCTCCTTCCATTGGCCAAGCAGTCAGAACCCCCTGTCTGTGGGAAACTAGGGAGACCTTTACAATAGTACTGACTGCAAAGGTATGCTAACAGCAGGAAAGTTGACAATTAGTTACTTAAAAAGTGTGCAGCCCTGGTCAGTGAGCTCAATGGTTAGAGTGTTGGCCCAAGCACCAAAAGGTTGCCGGTTCCATTCCCAGTCAAAGGAACATAATAGAGTTGCTGGTTCATTAGATCTCCAGTCCCAGTCAGGGCGCATGTGGGAGGCAACCAATTGATGTGTCTCTCTCACAGTGATGTTTCTCTCTCTCTCTTCCACTCCCTCCCTCCCTTCCACTCTCTGAAAATCAATGGAAAATATATCCTTGGGCCCTATCCGGTTTGGCTCAGTGGATAGAGTGTTGGCCTGTGGACTGAAGGGTCCCAGGTTCGATTCCGGTCAAGGACACATGCCCGGCTTGCAGACTGGATCCCCAGTAGGGGGAGTGCAGGAAGCAGCCAATCAATGATTCTCATCATTGATGTTTCAATCTCTCTCTCTCCCTCTCCCTTCCGCTCTGTGAAATCAATTAAAAAAAAAACTATATATATATTTCCTTGGGTGAGGATTAACAAACAAAAAAAATGTGCAAATTCATACATGATCCATAGCACAAGACATCCAGAATTTTATAGAAAGTAGATTCAATTCAGGTCATTAAATACTATAGGTTTCTTGAGCAATGGGCCTTAGAGGACTCCGGAAGGCTGGCCCCCAAGAGATTATTATATGTAAATCAAGTTAACTGCTTCTGCTTCCCTTGCTGACACTACATTTCGAGTTCACTCTCCACCGTTGGTGGGGTCACATGGGGGAGGCAGCCAGTCAATGTGTCTCTCTCACATTGATGTCTCTCCCCCTCTCTCTCTTTTTCCCCCTCCCTCCCTCCCTTCCACTCTCTCTGAAAAGCAATGGGAGAAAAAATATACTCAGGTGAGGTTTAACAACAAAAAATAAAAAATAAAAAAAATAAATAAAAAGCAACTTGGATCATTTGTATAGGTTCTTCTTTAATGATGATGTAGATGCCAAGTTAAATTTTAACAAAAGGCATATGGTAGTTAAGTAAATAATGTATCAAACACACACACACACACACACAAGAATGTATGGTACAGCAAAACTGAACTTCTCAAGTATGGCAGGACCCTACCCAGGTCCATCAGCCTCCTTGCACCTGGGGACACCAACAACAGGCTGGGAGAGGTGGGTAAGAATTTAGACAGAAATACACTGCATTTGCCCCAGCTCCCCATGACCACCTTTTTTTTCCTATGTTTATGGAAAAATATAGGATCTTAATCTAATCTTACAGTGAGTGAGATTATGCAAAACTCCACTGTAAATAAAATAGCAATACCAATGAACAATGAAAACGGGGTGTACACTTATATACAAAAGAGGACATTCTTACTTGCAAAGTTAAGTGAATTTTTCAGAGTTGGTATCTGTGTTCAAAAACTCCAGTCACAGCCACGCTATTTTCCATATTAATCCATACATAAACACTGATACTGCTGTGCCTTCAATTTGGCAATTATTCTTCAACATATGAGCAAATTACAGTAAAGAATAGCAATGCATTTTTACACATATAATAAATGTAAACTACATTCAGGTTTGCTCTTTGGGCAAACACGATTCTTAAAAGTCAATTTTTTCATTCTGAAATATGTGACTATTGCATATTTATCACATCTACTAGTAAGTCGGGTCTTTATTGCTTTTGAGCAAAGTTCTTTGCAAATCATCCAGAAGAAGGAAGAGTACAACACAATCTTCAGAAAATGTTACAAAGGTTCAGAAAGAATCCAGTCAGAATGAGTTCCTGGGTTTGAAAGAGGTAACATTTTAAGATTTCATTTATTAAGGGCATGTCAAGGCCATTATGTAATCATGTCCATGTTCATTAGCTCTGATTTCAGAGAAAGGCAAGGTAATGAAGAGAAGAGACATTAAAAGTTGGCTACATGGTACATTTAGGGAACCATAATTAGTCTGATTTAGCCAGAGCGCAGGATATAAGGGAGGCACAGAGGGTGAGGTTGGGAGAAGTCTGCCCAGAAGGATTTTAAATGTCACAGAAAGGGGCTTGGACTCATTGTAAAAAAGAGGCTGTGCTGACCCAAGAGACTCAGAGAGAATGTGACATGGGTCTTGTCATTAGGAAACTTATAATCTAATGGAAGTGACCCCCAGAGAGGTTCATGAACTAACGAAAGGCAGGAGAGAAATGAATTATGACAGGGGAGAAGGGAAAAGTTCTCTGAGAATGAGGCATTTCAGCTGGGCCCTAAAGGATGAGTAGAACTGAGGCAGTAGTGGACGGCAACAAAAGAGCATAATAGATGGAGAGAGTGTGCAAAGCCATGGAAGCAGAAAAACAGAATATACTGGGCAAATGATGAGAATTTCAACTGAACTGTCGATTAAGATGCATGAGAAGCTCCCTATAGAAAGCATTTCCCCTTTGCCCCTGTTATTGTCTACTGGCATCGCACTAACATGATTTGCCATTTTTCCTATCTGTTTGTGCTTTATTTTTGATGTTTACTGTCCGTCTCTACCTCTAAATGAGGGGTTAAATATTTTAGGCTTTGCAAGGTATATGGTCTCAGCTTTCCTGTTGCAGTGTGAAAGTCATAGACAAGACATAAATATGAGTGTGACTGTGTTCCAGTAAAACATTATATACAGAATTAGGTGGCAAACAGGAACTGGCCCACATAATGTATTTTGCAGACCTCTGCTCTCAAATGCATGAGGACTGGGGCTGAGGTTGGGACTGTCTATGTACAGCACCTAACAGAACCTGATGTGGCAGGCATTGAGTGACTATTTGTTGGGTGGCTGAATAAGAATGAATAAGCTGTAAAGTTGATTGAGATTCCATTGTGTAAAGAAATT
Organism: Myotis lucifugus; assembly: GCF_000147115.1. Taxonomy (NCBI): domain Eukaryota; kingdom Metazoa; phylum Chordata; class Mammalia; order Chiroptera; family Vespertilionidae; genus Myotis; species Myotis lucifugus. Next base: position 3,542,471 of record NW_005871148.1, on the reverse strand, counting down.
TGTTTTAAGTTAGGTGTCCTGAGATATAACGAGTACAATAAAATTCATTTTTAAGTGTATAGTTCAATAAATGTTGATATAAATTGTTTAAACAGCACCACATAGAGCACATTTCCTTTATTCCAAAACTGTGCCCACAAGGACATTTCCTTATGTCCCTTGGCAATTAACCTCTCTTATCACCTCTCTTATCAGCCTCTAGTAACCACTGATCTGATTTCTGTAGGCTCATAAGAAAGTACTCTTGTTTTTGTCCAACTTCTTTCATTCAGCATATTAATTTATTCCATGTTGTTGTGTGTACAGTTTGTTCTTCTTTATTGCTGAGAAGTATTCCATTGAATGGACCTACCACAATTGGTTGATACATTCACCTATTGATGGACATCTGGTAGTTTCTAGATTTTAGCACAAATAAAGGAGGCACAGTCACTTTTAATCCCTGCCTTTGCTATTTAATAACACCTCTGTTCTCTTTCAAAAGCACATCCATACTTGGCCATGAGTTGATAACTAGTGAGACTGGGTAAGGGTACATCATTCTCTCTATTTTTATGTAGAAAAAAAATTAGGTACTTTATATAAAATATTTTCTTGGTATGTATCAATACTAAAAATATTCAGTAATTCTGAGCAAATGGGTCCAACTTGGAGGCCTTATTTAAAGAAGGTTTAAGTTTGATTCCTGTATTTGGTTTATTATAGTCATGGAAAGTCTTTACTAAAAATACAAATTCATTTATCCTCTCCTCAGAAGTACTGAACCAGGTCACACCAAGTCATTCTTTTTTTTTTTTTTTAATATATTTTACTGATTTTCCACAGAGAGGAAGGGAGAGAGACAGAGAGTTAGAAACATCGATGAGAGAGAAACATTGATCAGCCGCCTCCTGCACATCCCCCACCGGGAATGTGCCCGCAACCCAGGTACATGCCCTTGACCGGAATTGAACCTGGGACCTCTCAGTCCGCAGGCCGACGCTCTATCCACTGAGCCAAACCGGTTTTGGCCCAAGTCATTCTTTTAAGCAGTTTGGAAAACACTGAATTCTCTGAGTGATCTAACCTCCAGTTTTAGTTTCATATGGAAAAAGGGGAACAATAAATCCAATTCTCCCACTGTCATCTCTTTTTACTCCTATGATTTCCGCTTCTCTTCCATCATTCTCAAACGCTCAAATACACCGACATCAGATCCAGTAACCAACTAATTACAGAGGAAAACTGTAATGGAAAAACAATAGATACAAACTAGAAAGAAATCTGCAAATGGGAAACAATTTAAAAAAGGGGAGCCCGGCTGGTTGCTCAGTGGTTGAGTGCCAACCTATGAACCAGGAGGTCACGGTTTGATTCTCGGTCAGGGCACAAGATTGCGGGTTGTGGGCTTAATCCTCAATGTGGGGCATGCAGGAGGCAGCCAATCAATGATTCTCTCTCATTGATATTTCTATCGCTCTCTCCCTCTCCTTTCCTCTCTAAAATCAATTTAAAAAATATATATTTTTTAAAAGTGGTGGGAGGAAGAAACTTAAGTATAAAGAGAAGCATGTGAGGAAATAACATAGTGGTCCTTATCATCTTCCTGTTGCTTCTCTTAGAATTAAATCAGAGTCTAAGGTCACAAAGACCAGGAGCATAAATACAGGGATGCAGAGTGAGTGAGGAGTCACCAAGATTTTAATCTTGCCTTGAGTTGAGTTGCTTAACTCCAGGCATCCTGGGGATAGTGACAGGAGCACCTGGTTCTGTCAGAACCTGCTTGGAATTTCGACCTTCGTATCTCTCTTCTCCCTCAGATAAACAACTTGATCCTCACATACACATTAAACCCTGTCCTGGGCTCCAGGCCAAGTCCTGTCCTCAGTTTGGAAGGGTTTATTAGTCAAAGTAGTGTTCATGAATACTTACTGAGTACCTACTGCAGGCTAGACCAGCTGTGAGGCACTTCCATATGTAACCTTCAAACCAGGCTTCTTATTTTATAAACAAGGAAATTCTGAGTAACAGAAAATTTAGTTGACTTGCCTAAGATCATAGAGATAGTATGACGTTGAAGTGAAGATTAGAAACCAAGATTACTTGACTCCCTAAGCCCTCATTTTTTTCTAGGGGAAGCAAGTTCCATAGTGGAGAAGCTTGGGCTCTGGAATCAGAATGTTTGGGTTCATCCTGACTCTGCCACTCACTAGCTGTGCCTCAGATTCTCTATTTGTAACATAGGGTAGCAATAGAATCCATGTTATGGGATTTTTTTGTGCGGATTAAACACTTAGCCCATATTAAGTACCCCCAAAATGATGGCCATTATTACTCTCTGTGGGAGGAACAAGGGTCAAGCCCACTAAGTTCTTCATGCTCTTGTGCACCAGTGATAGTAACAGTTGCTTCAGTCCATGTGAGCTGTTATAACAGAACACCATAGCCTGATTGGCTCATCAACAGAAATTTACTTCGTACAGTTCTGGAGGCTGAGAAGTCCAAGGTGAAGGCACAGGCAAATTCAGGATCTGGTGAGGAGGGCCTACTTCCTGGTTCAAGGGCTGTCTTCTCTCTGTGTCTCTCTGGGGTCTCTTTTATAAAGACACTAACCCCATTCCCGAGGGCTCCACCCTTCTGACCTACCACCTCTAAAAGGCCCCACTCCAAACACCATTACATTGGGAATTGGGTTTCAATATATGAATTTGGGGGTGGGGGAAACATAAACAGTCATAATGTCAACTTATTCCTGAGATCAAGCTGCCTCCTTGTATTCAAGTTCCAGTTTTTTTAAAAATACAGAACCTGATGACCTATGAGTGCCCCTAGGGCTGGAGCATCTTGCCAATCTCCTCCTTCCCCCACCCTCATTCTTGCTTCATAACGGGCATCCTGTCCTTGAGCTCCACCCTGAGCTGAAACATTTCCCCACATGCTTCTCTGATGTGGATAGGGTTAAGGTTCGGGTTAGGGCTAGGACTCGGGGTAGGGCTAGGGCTAGGGCTAAGGTACCAAAAAAAGGAAGCATCCTTCCTACTCTCGCATACCCTGATTCTGCCAGCTGCTACATTACACTTGCTCTGGACTCTGACTAAAAGAGCAGTATTAGTTGTGCTATAGCTTTAATGAGCACACAAGCTCATTTACTATCAGCAAAAAGCTTCATCACCTCAACCCGCCAAAGATCTGTTTAAGCCCTCACACTAATAATTTACAAATTTAAAGAGACACTAATTGCATACTCGGTTCTCCAGCTATTGACCTTTTGCTTGTTTAAAATAATTTTTACTAATAAAATATCAGAAGCCTAAAAGGCAAATTTCACTTGCAAATACTATTTTTTTTCCTTTAGGTAATGGCTGTTTCCAAAGAGACACTAAACAAACAGAATGTTTAAAAACTGAGTTTTCCCAAATGTAACTCTTATACATAGATGATAGCAGCATAAATATTACAATCACTTGGGAAAACATGTGCGTAACTCTACTCTCGGGGACATGCCCCCTAGAAAGACACTCTCACACATGGGTAGTAAGAAACATGAAGCATGTTCCCAGCAGCAGTGTTCATAAAAACCAAACTCTGGAAACAAGCCTTTGGGCCCGGATCAAAGAATGGAAAATACATTATGGCAGATTCATATAAAGGATACTATACAGCCATAAAAATGAATGAATTATAGTTATACAAACCTCTGGATCAAAATGTTGAGTGAAAAAAGACCAAGCTCTGCAATTCAATGGGGAAAAATAGTCTTTTCAACGAATGGCTGGGACAAATGGATAGCCACATACAAAAGAAAGAATTTGGACTACTACCCTATACCATATACAAAAATTAACTCGAAATGAACTTAAAAGACCTAAATTTAAGAGCTTAAACTATAAAACTCTTAGAAGAAAACATATATATAATCTTTGTGACCTTGGGTTAGGGAATAGTTTCTTAGATATTACACCCAAAGCACAAGGAATAACAACAACAAAAAATGATACATTAGATTTCATCAAAATTTAAAACTTTTGTGCTTAAAAGGACATTATCAAAAAAGTGAAAAGACAACCCACATAATGAGAGAAAATATTTGCAAATTATGTATCTGACAACGGTCTAATATCTAGAATACAGAAAGAACTCCTACAACCCAACAATAAAAAGACTAATAACTTGAAAAGAAATTTCTCTAAAGAGATACAAATAGCCAATAAGCACATGAAAAGATGCTCAACATCATTAGTCATTAAGGATATGCAAATCAAAACCACAATGAGACACCCCTGTCACACCCACTAGGATGTCTAGAATAAAAAGACAGTAACAAGTGTTGGCAAGGATGTGCAAACACTGGAACCCTCATACACTGCTGGTGGGAATGTAAACAGAATTTTTAGATGACCCATCAATTCCACCCCTAGGTACATATCCAAAAAAATTAAACACTGGTGCCCAAATAAAAGCTTGTAAATGAATGTTAGCAGTATCAGCATTCATAATAGCCAAAAAGTAGATCAAATGTCCATCAACTGATGATTAGATAAACAAAATGTAGTATATCCATACAAGGAAATTCAGCCATTAAAAGAAATGAGGTACTGATTCATACAACAACATGGATGAACCTTGAAAATATTATGCTAAGGAAAAGAAGCCAGTCACAGAGGCCATATATTATATGATTTCATTTATATGAAATGTCCAGAATATGCAAATCCATAAAGAGATACAAAGTAAATTAGTGGTAGCCAAAGGCTGGGGAAAGTGGAGAATGGGAAGTGACTGCCAATGGGTACAGGCTTTCTTTCTGAGTGAAAGAAATGTTCTAGGATTAGATAGTGGTGATGGTTGCACAACCTGGTGAATATACGAAAAACTACTTATCTGTAATATATTTAAAAGAGTGAATGTTATAGTATATGAATTATATTTCAACATGAACCTTGAATAGAAAGAAACAGGAAGCTGTTAAAGACTACATTCTCTCTAATGCCATGTGCAGAGAGAGCCTGGGATCCAGGGAGGAGCATATAAAGTGTTAAATGAACTTCTTTCATCCTACTTATTTTTTCCGATTGATTTTTAAAGACAATGGGAGAGAGGGAGGGGGGGAGGGGAAATTGGTTGCCCCCTGTATACTCCCAACAGGGGTGAGGTGAGGGGGGGTAAAGGGGTGTATCCAGTCTGCAACCCAGGTCTGTGCCCTTGACCGGGAGGGAATGGAACCTGTGACCTTCTGTGACCCTCTGTGTGCAGGCCAATGCTCTAACCACTCAGCCATGCCAGCCAGGGCTCATCCTACTTATTAAGAGGGGCAATGAGTTCATGGGTATATGGCTTCATACCTATTCAATAGTTAATAAAATCAAAATTTTTAAAGAGTAATTTTTTCCCATTTTTCAAGCCACAATCAGTACAAAAATTATATCTGAATTTAAATGACCATTAGGTGGTAATCAACCTCAACTAAGCAACCACCATGTGCAAAGACATAAAACGAACTGTGGGGAGTTAAAAAAAAAAAAAAAAAAAAGGTGGTGACAATCACCTTCCTCCCAGGAGCTCATAATCTAAACCATGAGCAGCCACCAACCAGCTCCCTCACAGAATAATCTCAGCACCAGCTATTATTAAGGCACCCATTTCACACAATTAAGCAATTATAATATGAAATATATTTTACTTTAGCAGCTTCAACATTTTATTCTGAAAATCTGTTTCATCTCCCTCTTATAAATCTGCTTTTAAGGACTCAGATAGAGGTGAAATTAGAGCATGCTTACAAGACTTCCTTTCTCACTGGAAGTAATGTGTTTTTAAAGCCCTGACTTAAATGATATCTTTAGATTATCACACATTCTCATCTAGGCTCTCTTAGTTTCTATTAGAACATTCATATAATGACATCTTGAAGTGCTTTTTTGCAGATACAGTCTAGATAAACACAGAAGCTTTCTAAAAACAATCAAGGTTTCCCTCATGATTTATAATAGCTTTAAGGTAATCTAAAATTGTATCTATGTTTCTAGTTTTACTAAAATATGGCAAATGCAAATAATCTGAACTTGAACACTCTTATTTTCATTAAGAAGATCAATATTCTTATTTTATATCACAGGTTCTGGGACATATACTCTGAAATGTATTGTTTCAATAAATAATTTAGAAATAGATAGCCATTTTAGGATCATTTTAGGATGTCTATATTGATACGATTAACTTGCCCAGGAATGACTGTGAGCTGCCCTTTGGCTATAGAAAGCAATGGTGCTGTTAGAGAACACAAGTGGAATTTGTAGCCAAAGAACCCTGGGCTTGATTCAGCTCTGCCACTGACTAACTGCGTGCCTTTGGCAAATCCTGTGAGCCTCAATTTCCCTATCTGAAAAATAAAAATAATAGCATGTGCCTTGGAGGATGGCGGCAAGGATGACATGAGATAATTAACACAGAGGTCCTGGAACACTGGAATGTTCCACTCATGTTGGCCCTCTGTGTTTTCCCTTCCTCCGGCAAAGCAAAGCCTTGCTAAGCAAACGCCCTCATAGACAAATATATCATTTTAATTAAATGCGTAGACACTAAAAACAAGTGGCTTCACCATTTACTAAATTTTCTCCTCCACGTGCTAAATTATAATCTTAGTTAAACTGCTTCAAAAAATATCTAATGAAAACCTTATTTTAAAAATTAAAAGTAATGAGGAAGTAGAGCATAATCCATTCTTAAGCTTATTAATATAATTGAAGGCTTCCTTTCTACACCCAAATGCATACTGGTTTCTGCAACCAAGGTAAGCAGTTACGAGCTATATTTTAGGATTGAGATGTCACTGAAAAGTCACATAAAGACAGAAGGACATGCTAACCACATCTGCCACTAAGCCAAGAGGAGCAGCTAACATGATCAAATAACAGAAACACGAATCAAAAACATTTTGTCAAATTGGAAATCAGCAGATGCTACTCATCGCGTTTACACTTAAAAGTCCTGTGGTAATGCTTGCTGTTGCTATGAGGCTGCTGTTTTTGGTAGATTTCATACACACTGGAAAAAGAGACTTAGCAGTGCCAGCAGATCTCCTGGGTAAGACCTGACCACCAATGCCGATGATGCTAGCGCATCACCAAAGCATAAGGTGCTGAAGTAAGTTCCGTGTTTTCCCTCCTGGCCCTCCAATACCTGGGGTCAAATCCCACCCGTGCCTGTCTTTGTATGGCCCACGAGCTACAAACGGTTTTGCATTTTTAAGAGGTTGAAATATGCCTGGCTGGTTTGGCTCACTGGATAGAGCGTCGGCCTGGGGACTGAAGGGTCCCAGGTTCGATTCCAGTCAAGGGCATGTACCTTGGTTGCGGGCACACCCCCAGTGGGGGATGTGCAGGAGGCAGCTGATCGATGCTTCTTTCTCATCGATGTTTCTAACTCTCTATCCCTCTCCCTTTCTCTCTGTAAAAAATCAATAAAATACATTTAAAAAAAAAAAAGAGGTTGAAATAAATCAAAATTAGAGTAATATTTTGTGACATGTGAAAATTATATAAATTTCCAATTTCAGTGTTTATAAATTAAAAAATGTATAAGCCTCGCCTGAGGATATGTTTTATTGATTTTTAGAGAAAGAAGGGAAAGAGAAAGAAATGTGGATGTACTAGTAAGAGAGAAAAATCCATCAGTTGCCTCCCAAACGTACCCCGTTCAGGAATCGAACCGGGAACCCAGGCATGTGCCCTGACCAGGAATGGAACCAGCAACTCTTCCGTGCACGGGACGACACCCACCCAACTGAACCACACTGGCCAGGGCTGTTCAATGTTTTCTAAAGGGCAGTATCAAAGGAGGACCACTGGAATGAGGAGGGAGTCTGGAAACCATTTATTTCATAAAGTGAATAGTTGGGGGAATTGTGACTATGAAATCATAGAAGATAAAACCAAAGGATGACATGTCTTTAAATATTTAAAGACTCAGCATATGGAAATGGTTGTGTCACTCTCGAGGGAAAAAAGAGGAACGATCATGAAAGTTCTAGGGAGGCAGACATCAACAAAGCATAAGAAAGTGTCTTCTAAACGAAGAAGGCAATCAGAGAAGAGGTCATACCTCAAAAGAGCAAGCACCCTCCCATGCTGGTGCTTAAGCTGAATGGCAAGATGATCACTATGCAAGATTATTATAGAAAGGATTCTGGCAGGGTGTAGGAAGCTGAACTGTTTTAACACTTGGATTCTTTCTATGATTTTATCTAAAAGGAAAAAAAATGATCATAAATAAGTAAAAGCTTAACCACAGGTCATTGGAAAACAATTTCTACTACCACATTCACTAAGGATTATACCTACAGAGAAATACAAATATATGTATATATGTGTATGAATCTATATGTATGTGTACATGACACATTAAAAAGAGGCCTTCCATTTAAATAAAGAGTACATCAGCTATAAAAAGAATCACATTAAGAAAAGAAGGGTTATTTTTAGGAAGAGGCTCCACTTACATAAAATGAGGAAAGGATATCCACTGCTAAATAAAATGAGCTAAAGTCTTTCCCTGTGTTACTGCAGGAAATCGGCATGGCACTGCTTAAAAGAAGCGGGAAGTCTATATATAATATGGGAAGGAGAGGACTGTGTTAAAAAAAAAAAGAGGGCACAGCTGCATGATTTACTTGCACTAGACTTCTTTGCAAAAGAGTTTTACGAACATCACAAAGTACAGCCACCTGTTAAGCTGTTATTTTGGCCTATCTATTTTCAATGTCAATCTTGACACCCAAGCAAGAGACACACCACCATAGCAACATACTAGTAAATATCACGGTGATGGAAAATAAAATTTTAAGAAGCAACTCATAGCCCCTGCAGGGCTGGAAATAAACTAATCCATTTTTTACTATAACATAACATTCCCACTCTGCAAACTCAGATCCTCTGGGTATCTATCTTAGAATTCCTTCCCATGGGCCATGTGGAAAGTAGACACTCCAAGTGTACTAGGTGGTCCCCCTAAAATAAAGGGGTTTAAAAGTGTGAGACAATGATCATTTTGTGCATAGCTCAGGGAATGCATGTTTACTAGGTATTCATGCAGTACCCACAGATGGGCAATTATCATCACCCCTTACATTTGTAGGCTCTATATCTCATGTGATCAGTCTTTGATGAAGTCAAAAAGAGAAGTAGTTGACATCTGGGGAAACTGAGGCACAGGAAAATTGAGTCTTCCTTAATTCATGGATTATCACACAGCAAGTATTCAGTCAGTTCTTCTAAGTCAGTGGTTCTCAACCTTCCTAATGCTGCGACCCTTTAATACAGTTCCTCATGTTGTGGTGACCCCCAATTTCATTGTTACAAATTGAACATAATTAAAGCATAGTGATTAATCACAAAAACAATATGTAATTATATATGTGTTTTCCGATGGTCTTAGGTGACCCCTGTGAAAGAGTCGCTCGACCCCCAAAGGGTTGCGACCCACAGGTTGAGAACTGCTGTTCTAAGTCCATGCTCACACTCACTGCACCAGCCCACACCAGAAAACCCAAATAGGGCATCACAAGTGATAAAATGCAAAGTGTTTAATTAAATGAAAGGGTAGAGAAAAAAATGAAAGAAAAATAACGTTTGGAAGTAATTATACTTCTTTACAATGATGAAACTTCCTGAGGGAGCTGGGGCAATTACCAGGACTTAAAATGTGACCACTGTCAGTTTTGGCTGATTTGCAATTCAAAAAGACCCAATGAGAACAGAAAGAAAGCTGATCTTCCAGCTAGAAGATGAGACACACCCAGAGGGTGTGTCGTGGGGGAGGCATAGGGCGGTGGCACCATCAGGAGTCTGCGTCAGGTGAGCGGGTTCCATCCCAGGGCAGATCTGAGCCCAGAGGTCAGCAACACAGGCCTGGACTCCAATCCAACCCCACAATTCGCTGCCTCTTTTTTACTTTGTTCTGAATTTTTCTCAGTCTGCGCGGCCTGTAAGGCCCTTGGCAGCTTCTTCTCCAGGTCCACAGGAGAGACTGTCCAAAGGCCAGGAGCACACTCAGTGTAGCATTCCGCAGATGACAAAGAGATGACTCTATGATGAACCTTCTGTGAAGCCAGGGATTTGGCTGCTTTTGACCTAAGAACCAGTTCTGAATCTCTTTGAAAAATTAGACAATTTCTGACAGGCACAAGCAACATTTTTTTTTTCCAAAAAGAAACAACTCCTGGAGGAGTTGTGGGCAAAAGGCTGAACACCTACATAAATAATGGCTAATTTTAAATGCACTTGACCTTTTTGGAAGTGTTTTTCTTGAAAAGGCTTAAGGGAATTATTCCATTTGAACAACTAATAGCCTAATTACTATATTTTTAAAAAACAACCACCAAGCTCCTTTTCAGCCAGATCTTGGCAAGAAATTGCTGAAGCACACCCATATCTGCAGCCCCACAAGTCACATTGCTGAAAAACGTAATTACACTCGGCGGTGTCCAAGTTCCCATCAGGCACAATCCAAAAGTGAACTATTGAATCCCGAATCTAAAGGTTTTTCATTTTGGACACGGTGCCTCTTAATGAGCAGCAAAAACATAATATCAAAAAATGAGCATTCATCATGGCCTTCAATGGTCCAGGGTGTGGGTCTCCCATACACTCGGTACAGTCTGTACCCTACTGATTAAATGTAATTCCAGTGACCCTACTCTCTGCACTTAAGGGAGGGAGGGGATTCAATAACCATATTTCATATCTTTAAACCTGTCTCACTGAACAAAAGAACCATCCATTTTCACAGCATTTTTAAAATATTGATAAACCACTTTTATCCACTGCATCACTTTTATGGAGGCTGAATGACCAGAATGATGGATATGTGTGAAAAGATATTAAGGGGCCGCATTAGTCTTTTCATCCACAGCAGCAGCATCATAATTTCAGATCACGGCAAACTCAGCAAAATGCTCTTCATGGAGAACTATGTCACCAGGGCACTACCCATAAGGAACTAACACATTTCAGAAGACATGCCCCTGTTTTCAGAACTACCTGTCCATACAAGCCAGTGATTACGTCTTGTTTTCTCAAACATCTATCCAGTGTTGTTTCTCTGTTTTGTTTAATGGCTAATTACTGGTTTAACAAGGGTTTTGTTTTCTATGACTCTGTATTACAAGGGTCTAATATTTCAGGTGCATTAGAGGTTAAATACACCTGTAAGGTAGCCCAGACACACTGGAAAATGCTCTCAGACTGGATCGAAATGCAGGACTAACATGTTTCTAGATCCCATTATTTTCTTGGATAGTGCATGGAACAAACTTCTCCTTGACAGTGGCAGGACCATCATCCCATAAAATCGAATGAAATCCAGGTTGTCAGCTCGTGAGTTAAAAACTCTATCTATAGACATCACTAAGAAAAGTAGACAAGAATGAAAATGTAACAAAGTTAAATGATTAATATTAAGCCATCATACTGACTTAAATTATTTTGTTCTCCTAAGTTAAACATTTATAAAATCCTAAAAGAATAAAATGAAATAAGATTTTAGCCCTGGCTGGGTTGGTTGGAGTGTCATGCCATACACCAAAAGGTTGTGGGTTTGATCCCCAGTCAGGGCACGTACAGGAGGCAACCAATCAATGTTGCTCTCTCACATAGATGTTCCTCTCTCTCTCTTCCTTCCTCTCCCTCTAAAAATAAAAAATAAAAACATATCTTTGGTTGAGGATTTTTAAAAATATATTCCTTAAAAAACTTACATTTAACTACAGTTCCCTATTCAGAAAAAGGGTCCAATTAATATCTATTTCCTCCTGGGACAAGAATAAAGCATTATCATTAATCAAATATTCTGTCTTCTATGTTAATAGAAGAACACTTGTCAATGCCAACCTTGTTTGCTTGAAATGCTTCTAAAATGCCAGGTACTTTTTCCTATCTTAGTAAGTATTCTAAATAAAAATGTACTTTTCTGTTAAATGACAAGATAGTATTAGGTACCCCCGAATTTAAATTTTCAATCACTTCAGTTGTTGCTGCAAAGGTATAGGTCATTATCTGAGTCATCAATGCCACCCAAAATATGGATATGGCTCCATCTTGTCATATTCTGCCTTTGAAAGAAAACAGAACTCAGGAAAAATTCTAGTTAGTTTCCATTAATTTAACTTCTATTGGCTTTATTTCAGGAAATGGTATATGAGTTTAATGATAAATAGAAAGGAGACTTAAAAAAGAAAAACTGACCAGCTACATCAAGTAGTAAATTCATAGAAACAAAGTAAAATGGCAGTTGCTAGGGGTTGGAGGAAGGCAGAATGGGGAATTATTGCTTAATGGGCACAAAGTTCCACTTTTACAAAACAATTTCTAGAGATGGATGGTGGTAATGGCTGCCCCAACAGTGTGAATGTACACTGAACACTATACTTAAAAATTATTATTTTTTTAAAAACTAACCAGAATTTACACATCCAACCAAATAGCTCATTTTAGGTGGTTACATGTTTTTTCCAACACTGCTGACAAAGAGCAAAACATCTCTGAATCTCCACTGTGGAATGAAAGGCAGGTTTGTTTGGGTTTTTCATTGTTTTAAAATTCTCGATCCTGGTAAATGCCTTTTGAGGCTAATATTTTTTTTCTTTAAAAAAAAATATGGAACGCTTCACAAATTTGCATGTCATCATCCTTGCGCAGGGGCCATGCTAATCTTCTCTGTATCGTTCCAATTTTAGTATATGTGCTGCCGAAGCAAGCACAAGGCTAATTTTTAATTTGGAAAAAGAAAAAGTTCCATTTTCAAAAGAAATAATTGTATCAAGTTAAAATTTGTTATGGAAGTCCACATGAGGTGTTAATTTGTGCATGGGCTTAGTAAACTGGCTCTGGACGAAATGCTAACAAAGGTGAGCCATCTCAGCAGGGAGGGCAAATAAATATAGCGGTGGGCAAAAGCAGGTTCAAGTGTGACTAGTACATTTTGGTCATTTTTCATGCCCTCCACTTTGCTTACCTCCACAGGAAGTTTTAAGTTTTTGACTAAATGTGCCGAAAAATATGGTGTCGCTTTGTCTGTTCCCATCATTATTTTTAGATACTGAGTTTGAGAAAGCTCACAGGTGCTCATCAGTGAACATCTCTGCTGCTGATGTCTATAAAAGCCAAAGGTTTTCACTGCCATTAAAAGGAATAATTTTCAAAATTGTAGAGGTGGTTCTTTTTTTAGAGCATGAACTACAAGTTATTTTCAAAGGAGTATGATTCATTTATCAAAGTTAAGCTGAGGAATGTCACTTGGTTTAGTACTTGGGTAAAATTGATCATTCAATGGATAAAACTTGTGGACCACTCTCTCAGCTTAACCGGAATACAAGAACTGCCTTCCCCCAACTATTTTCTTTGATAATCCTGAACAAGTTATTTAATCTTTAATAAATCACCACTAGTGCTCCTTCCAGCTTTAGGATTTTAAGGAAGGTAAAACTGGGTAGAGGAAAGAGCATGCCTATGGAGTAGGACCACCTAGGTGGGAATCCAAGTCTACCACTGATCAGCCATGCAAGCACCCCTGATCCACATTTGTAAAGTGGGATGATAATATCTCACTCACAGGGCCATTCTGAGGACTAAGTGAAATAAGAAGACACTCCACAAGTGTAATTTCTCTCTTTCCTTCCTTTGCACGTGAAATGTGGCTGCTATCAGTCCAAGCATATAAAATAGAAATAAAAATTTAAAACACTTTCCAAACAGTGTTTCATGGAATGCATTGCTGAGGCATATAGTGCTGACTATTTTATTATGTGCATAAAAGCAAGGTTACTGCAAGGCCACACTCAACCAGACCTTGTGACACAGATCTAGCTCCTAAGACAGTCATGGCAAGTAACTTTCACAATTTATGTGAGACATGAAGCCAGAGATGGCTCAGATAAGCAAAACGAGCAGTGAAACCCTTGGCTTTCGAAGCACTGTTCAGCTCTCCACAATACTTTCCGGAAGTTTGGGTTCAATACTCATCAGCAGGTCATATCACTGTCTCTATAAACTGGCGATACATGTTGGAAACTTTTTGGCCAGAGAATCAAGAGATAAGTGACGCTCTGCCATTTTAGAAATAAACAAGTAAATCCCACCACGATGTTCAAAACAGACAAAAATATTGCACAGCTTTGGGGAAATACAAACAATCTAGCAAATAAGACCCAGTGCACTTGAAGGTTTCAACAACTTCATTATACAGCAGCTCCCCACCCCCTACCCATAGTCTTACTTTCTGCGGTTTCAGTTACCTGTGGTCAACCAGGTCTGAAAACACCAAGTGGAAAATTTCAGTAATAAGCAATTCGTGTTTTTAGTTGTGTGCCATTCTGAGTAATGTGATGAGATCTGGCAGGGTCCCCCTCTATCCCACCAGGGACGTGAATCATCCCTTTGTCCAGCACATCCACACTGTATATGCAACCCACCTACTAGTCCCTGAGTAGCCAACTCATTTATCAGACTGTCGCAGCCTCGGAGTCCTTGTGCTTAAGTAAGCCTTATTCTACTTAATAATGGTCCCAAAGCATTCATATAACTTCTATTACATATATGGTTATAACTGTTCTATTTGATTATTAGTGATTGATGTTAATCTCTTACTGTGCCTAATTTATATGTTAAACTTTATCATAGGTATGTGTAGGTAAAAACATAGTGTATATGGAGTTTTTGGAACTACCTGTGGTTTCAGGCATCAACTAGGGGTCTTAGAACACATCCTGAGGATAAGCCGGGACTATTGTATTAGCATCCAACTTAGTGGTGAATTCTCATTTTTCTTCTCAATATATTGATTGGTAATTTTTGGTGTAAAAAATAACCCAAAAAAACTATTGCTCAGAAAACACCTTAATATAGCAAATATAATCAGACCTGAAAGTGTGTGTGTGTGTGTGTGTGTGTGTGTAGATGACATGAGACAGGGAAGCAGTCTTTGGAGATTAGCTGCTCAAATTAGATGCTTAAAACAACATGACTATAGGTTGTCATCATATTACATGTGTTTGGCCAATCTTCTCTAGGTGATTCATTCTGGGAAAGAAACAACACCCTAAAGATCAGCAGACATAATTCTAGAGGAATTAAAGGATGATGAGGTTTTTCTCTTTGCTTGGGAGCAACAGGAATTCTAGAAGGTCATGCTTCACCGAAAGGAGCAAAAAAGAAAAAGAAAAGAAGGGAAGAGTCATTGAATAAATTTGCTCAAGAACTTACGTTAGCTACTTGTTCAGATATATGAGTCGGCTTCCACTAAAGTCTACAAAGGAGTTTTAAGAGCAGGCCCCTTTTGTCAGATTGCTGGGAAATGAAGGAATGAGTCACTTTAATACTTGATGTCAAAATCTTGGTGAGCTCTGGCTTTCTGTTTCTAAATCAACAAACAGCAATGTACAATGTTGCACAGGCAGTCAGCCAGGAAGTGGATGACCCCAGACTCCTTCCTCTGTCACTCCTTCCGCAGCCACCACAGTGGGTCCTGTGCAGTGGGGCTCCCTTCTAGTGATCTGCCATCCTGGGAGATAATGCCCAGCCTAACGGGGCAGGATTTTGCCATCCTAGACTGAGTCTATTGAGACATAGTTTAAATAGCTAGTTAGCTTCCATGACGAGAGGTCTTAAGGCAGAGGATTCAACTCCCCCATAGAACCATCTCCTCCCCAGAAATGTGTATTCTAGGATTTATTCTGCTAACAAATTACTTCCCATTCAATGAGCATAGAAAGCAGAGTCATGCACTTGGAGCCATAGCCAGAAAGGTCCCCAGGTGGAGACCTTCATGATGGCCACCAGCCTCTGTCCCCTTGACGTAGGGCTGGGGCTGGGGGTTCAGAGGGTTGTGACATGTGTCAGTGAGCCCTGCAGTTGGCCTTACTTTGAATAGTTGGGTAACTATTCAAACTGTGATTACTTTTTTCCCCTTAAGTATGAAGTTCTGACCTAAACTGTGGTCATTTTGATCCAATCTGGCAGATTTTTCCCCTCACAGCTGCGTAAGAGAACAACCTCCTTTGGAAAGCAAGACTCAGGACAACCACAGCCATCTCCTTGAGGACAGGTACCGTGTACTCGTAACTCAAATTCCACACTTCTGTCAACGGCTCTCTCTCTGAACATAGATTGTCTATTCTGCTGGAAAAAATCCATAGGCACCTCTTTAAAAAAAAAAAAACACAAAAAAAACCACAGCTTTAGCCCAGCCCGCATGGCTCAGTGGTTGAGCGTCGACCTATGAACCAGGAAGTCGTGGTTCGATTCCTGGTCAGGGCATATACCAGGGTTGCCGGCTCAATCCCCAATGTGGGGCATGTAGGAGGTAGCTGATCAATGATTCTCTGTCATCATTGATGTTTCTCTCTCTCTCTTTTCTCCCTTTCCCTTCCTCTCTGAAATAAAATGTAAAACAAAAAACAAAAAATAAACAGCTTTATTGAGATGTATTTTATATACCAACTCAATGGTTTTTAATATATTTACAGAGAGTTGTGCAACCATCACCATAATCTACTTTATAATGGCAATGAAACTTCTCCAATGGCCTGTGGACTGTAAGCTCTAGGATGACAAACAAGTAAACAAATAAATAAAACAAGTACTGCTTATGATAGAAAGAAGTGCAGAGATAAAGAATAATGGGGAAAAATTATTTTAGATGGAGTGGTCAGGAAAGACGTCCCTGAGGAGGCGACATTTCCACTTATATACCCACAAGTTTTCTGTAAACTTTCAAGTTGTTTATTTTTTTTAAATATATTTTATTAATTTTTACAGAGAGGAAGGGAGAGAGGTAGAGAGTTAGAAACATCGATGAGAGAGAAACATCGATCAGCTGCCTCCTGCACATCTCCCACTGGGGATGTGCCCGCAACCCAGGTACATGCCCCTGATCGGAATCGAACCTGGGACCCTTCAGTCCGCAGGCCGACGCTCTATCCACTGAGCCAAACCGGTTTCGGCAGTTGTTTTTTTGTTTTGTTTTGTTTTGTTTTTAAGACTATTTTATTTTATTGATTTTTAGAGAGAGAAACATCAATGTGAGAGCACAACATGGACTAAATGCCACGTCCCCTACCAGGGATTGAGCTGCAACCCAGGCATGCCCTGACCAGGATTCAACCTGGCAACCTTGTAGTGCATCGGACAACACCCAACCAACTAATCCACACCAGCCAGGGCTAAACTTTCAAGTTTTCACACATGGCAGCAGCAGGGGCTGGGAGCCTGAGAGGGGTCAGCTGCAGGGCCATCATACTGCCCTATTTCCATTGGGTTCTATATAAATGGCGCCCCGCAGGTGTGCACCCCTGAGACTGTTTATATGAATTGTTTGTAAGTTCCTGTAAGTTGGAGGATGTGTGGTCTGAAAAATCAAGCTTCCAAGATAATTTTTTCAAACAACTTTACATTTTCCAGATATGATTTGTTTTCCTGTTTTAATACTTATAATACACTTGGAATTTATCTGCCATGTGGTCTACAAAAAAATCTCCACTGGGGAATACCACAAAATTCCTGACTTCAAGCATGAGCCAGGGAGGCCAGGCAGTTAGCAAACTGCAATCTGAAATTCTCTTTTTCTCTCCCAGTGGGCTGAATTTGCTCAAGATATGTAAAACCTTCCTGACTTCTTACTACAAATCAGCTAATTTCTATATCTGTCTTTTTCTCGGAACAGAGGCAGAAGTGTTCGCTGGTTTTCAAAAAGGTTTTCAGAGTTATTTGACCATACGGACCTCCAGGCAACAGAAAGCAGGCGCCCTCACTCAGGTGGCTAAAGCAATGAACCTCAACGGACTTTTCCAGTAATCACGGCCCCTGAAAAACACATTTACTGCCTGTCACTGTGCACACACCTTTAAATTTAAAACAACTTTGTGAACCCTATACACACACACACACAACACACACACTTTCCTAAATGACACCTTACAGAGGTTGGAAGCTGAAAACATCGTTTTTAAAAACTGCTTACAACAAAAAATAGTATTCTCCATTCACCTGAATTGAGAGCCTTTCTGAAATTAAGATGCCTCGCTTTTCTCCGAGTATCAATAATACTCAATTAACCAGACAGGGTTTCTAAGTTGATTTCTAAGAGCTATAGGGACACACTCGATGTCTTTTTAAATGAAAAGCAAAAATTAATTACCACCCTCTTTTAACTAGGGCTTTGTTCATAGCAGTGTGCATTTTTTCCAAGGCCCAGAATCTGTTTCATGTGAAGGACGTTCACACTGAAATCACAGGGAAAATGCAGGGCCCTTCACACACAAAGTCCATTTCACTTTCCGGCCAGGAGGATGGCATCTGCTCCTGGTGGTCTGATCCATTAGTGGTGAAAGGTTTGCACTTATCCATTAACCCGCTCCTCTCCCCAGGTACCCCTCACGACCACGAACGGAGCTTTGCAAGATAGCTGGGCAGAATGAGGGACATTGTTCCCTGGCTATGGAACAAGCAAGATAAGCTACCAGGATGGCCTAGAAATCAAACTCATGACCCTGGCATTGGTTCCTCTCAATAATCTAAGGCGGGGGGAGAGGTGGATATCACAATAGTGCTCATTCTTTTTTGTTGTTGTCATTTATTTTTTTGTTTTTCTTTTTATTTTTTTGTTTCTGCTTTTCTTCTTCTTAAAAAATTAACACTCATTCTTAAAAAAACATTTTCAAAATTACAATTATGAGGAATCCTGGGGAAGGTCTATAAGATTAACCCAAGGAGCCTTTATACTCAGGGGTATCGCTTTGTACCAAAAACAAACTGTCAATGCCAATATTAAAAATGCAAAAATTAAAAAAAAAATTCCTGCCCCAAAATGTTTGCTGATGCAGCCCACAAAATATTTTATTTTTATGTTATTAAACCAGGCATTTTGGCACCTCCATTTAGGTCATTCCAGAGATGGCACCACCCTGATCCCAAATCTGTTCTCAGAAAAGTCTCTGGGGACCTGGAGAGCCTGGATAAAGTGCACTGGCTCCCTGCCAGGGTGAAGAACAAGATAATATTCTGTCTTTTTAAAAGTTGTTTTTCTGTTCTTTTTTTTCTTCCTTTTTTGGAAGGAAGAAGAATGTTTCTACCTTTCATTGTGCACCAAATCTCTAAAGACCACAAATAAATCCCTAAAAGTACACATATTAATGTTAATGCAATCAGAACAGGAACTGTTAAACACCAGAGCAAGCAATGAAAACGAAAGGATTCCTGCCTTAGATTTTATTAGGATGTGCTTAGCTCTAGGAAAATGCTTATCTTGCTGCTAAGTACCTGTCGGGGAGGAGTGATCTTCAGACTGTGCCCCAAATGTCATGAAGATGACATTTGGAATTAGGATGCTGGGACCAGTGGCAGCACCCAAGGGTTTTCTTGGGGAGGGAGGGGTCTTGAGCCACCAGAATCTCCATGGAGCCATGTATCCAAAAGCCACCCCAAATAAGCATACAATCTAAGGAAAATCAGTGGGCTTGTTATACAAAAGTAGCTTCAAATGGAACCCCCCTGGCCACCCTCTGGGCAGCTAACCATCCTTAAATATCCTAAGTACACATGGTCAAAGTCTCTAACCCACCTCTAACTAAACACTATACCTGTTTTGCATATCATGCTTACAGATAATATTTCCTTCCAACAAGGAAGCCCAGAGGGGAGAAACGAGAGAACCCCTATCCGATAGTAAAAACATCTTTGCACCAGAAATCAGAAGGCCTGGGTTCTGGCCTAGACCCTGCCCTTAGCTATGAGATGGGCAACTAACTGAACCTTCTGCAACTCTATTCTCTACAAAGCAAAATGGTTCAACTATAGGTCATCTCTAATAGCCCTTCCAAATCTAAAATTCCAGAATCTACACCGCCAACTGTTTCAAATGAAGTCAATGACAACTACCTCTTTATGACCAACTATCAGCCCCCAGGGCCCTTTGCTGAGCAGAACTTTCCAAAGGGCTTATATTTAGTTCAGAGACAATGACGTTGAACATAAATGAGGAGACTATTCCAATGAATTTTTTTAATTAAAATTAATCCATGGGATGTTACTTCTTATAATTCATTATTCTGAAATTAATGTCTAAATCAGAACAAAACACCAACACTCTGTCTAGACTGTAATTCAGCTTTCTTTATCTCCCAGAGCTGTTCTTTCCTGGAACTATGGAACATTTTATAAGGCTAGAGAAATAGTAGAAACAGTACTCTCTTGAACAATTCAAGAGATTTTGATTTTTCATTTAGTTGGTAGTGCTGACTTTATCTGTTTTCAAGAAAAGTGTTTTGCTTTTGCTGGAGTAAATATGAGTGACAGGCAAAGAGCAGAATAAGGAAAAACAAACTTTGTTGTTTTTTTTTTACCGTGGCTCTGGTTCTGGCTTGGCTATTAACTAGTTGTGTGGCTTGGTGTACATTACTAAGTCATTCTGAATCTCAGTTTACTCATCTGCAAAATGTAGATAACAACACACCAGTCCACCTTACTCTCCCCTTAGTAAGGAGTTAAATGGATACTGGGCAGAGGCG
>NW_005871148.1:3481077-3521838 GCF_000147115.1 Myotis lucifugus | reverse complement strand
CGGGGGGGGGGGGGGGGGGGGGGCGGCAGAGACAGTGTTGATTCTAGAAAATGACTCTCCAAGACAAAGCATTTGCCTCATTTTAAAAGATATGGACACTGCTACTAATGAATGGTGGTGGTTAAACAGAAATAAGTCCCAGAAGTTCTATAGGCCCATGAATCTGGCCTAAAGCAAGTCAAGAGTTGAAACAAGCCCTGACCGGTTTGGCTCAGTGGATAGAGCATTGGCCTGCAGACTCAAGGGTCCCAGGTTTGATTCCGGTCAAGGGCATGTACCTGGGTTGCGGGCACATACCCAGTAGGGAGTGTGCAAGGAGGCAGCTGATCGATGTTTCTCTCTCATCGATGTTTCTAACTCTCTATCCCTCTCCCTTCCTCTGTAAAAATCAATAAAATATATTAAAAAAAAAAAAAGAAAAAAGAGTTGAAACAAAAGTTAGGTAGGTTCCAAAGGTCTACCTAAACTGATGATAACTGTCTTCTTTAAAGACATTAAGTTGCTTCCCAATATTCAATGTTCAGGTTGGTAGGGCACAGCGCAAAGGGGAATCATGGTAACTGTGGAGTTTACTACCAGTCAGACTCTAGGGGTCTAGTCTCTGGCAAGATGGGCGTAGCCTCCCCATCCATCATCCGATTTGGTGCGCCTGAATCCTTACAGTTTGAAACCTCTATCAATCCAAAATGACCCCCTGCTTCTCTGACAAAGTAGAAACCTACTTCAGAATATGACCTTACAGAAACTGAATCATGCATTAGTCCAAATGAATTATATATTAATTAAGTTATAATTATACATGGTGTTACAAGTAGAATCTGATTTCATTTGCCAATTAAGGAAGGAAGGGCCTCCATCTATACCACTCAAATGTGATTACTTTATAGGGAGGCGGTGGGTATTTAAGTTAAAAAAAAAAAAAACTGGGGAAAGGAGCTGTGCCTGCCTGTTCAAGAAAGCCTGAGAAAGGACCAACCAGAATAAAGAGATTTTGCAGGTAATAGAGAAGATTCTAGAACTAGTTATTTTCTTAACCAGCACCTGTATTTTGGGGGCATTTCATGCAGTACTAACATAGCCCCTAGTGTCCAAATTCTGATCAATAAATAAAGTCATTAGGAGGAGATCTTGTAGAACACCCCTCCGCCACAAGCTGAACCTCCAGCTCCCTGCCCACGGACTGAGAAGATCTCACCTTTTCTAGAAATACTCGAGTTTCATTCATTTGCCTCCCTCACTCTCCAGAGAACTATGTGTTGCTTCACCACTTTATTTACACAGTCAGGATGCACGACCCAAAACTACCCCACATGGTCTCCATCCTTCAAGACCTTGTTCAAATGCTCTCTCTCAAATACCAACAAACTGCAACGTTCCACTGATCATTCGGGTGCAGGCTGATCTCTCTCTCTCTGGCAGCCTGCGTCCCCAGCATGCCTCTTGTAAACTCAGAGCTACTTTGATCTTGCCTTGCAAGGTAAGTGGGTCTCCCTTAACACTTGCTCCAGACGACAAATGAAGGCAGACCCTTGGGAGCATAGCCACGTTTGGGGTTAATTATCTTTTTCTATCCCAACGTAACTAGTCCCTTCCACAAAATAGTGGCTCAATAACACTTGATAGATATAGATTAAGGGCACTATATTTAAATATAAATACGGTTGGGGTCGCTGATTTCGTTTGTGTTGCCATACCAAACCACACCAGTGAGTTTCAAATTGCCTTGACAGGCTTTATGCTCCCTCGCCGTCCCCAGGGCAGGCGCTAAGCAACTGTGAGATCACCAAAAAGGTCGGGAGCGGAGCGGGAATAAAGGGAAGCTGGGGCCTGAATAATTCTGAGTCATCATTTCCTGAATGATGACGACCCCCGCCGCTCACCCGCACTGTCGGGACCCAACCCCGGCCGGACGCGCACCCACGTGCTGGAGCGCCCTCCTGTGGCCGTGCCGCAGCACCCGCCACGCGCGGCTCGCTCGCAGACCACGCTCCCCGCGGCTGAAGAAACAAGAGACGCAGAAAGTTTCCGAGCCTGGCGGTTTGCGAAAGGTCGAAGCCAGGTCAAGGAGCCTGGTTGCGAGGGCGTGGCGGGAGCAGCGCCCGGGCGGGCGGCCACCGCAAGATGTCTGGACCCGGACGGACCCCCACCCTCAAAGGGCTCCGAGGTGTCCCCCAGCAGGGCTTGGGGCCTCCAGATCCAGGGGGAACCTGGACCTTCCGGCAAAGGGCGGGAGGGGAGTCTGAGCCCATGCCAGAATGGGATGACCCCCCCCCCCACACCCCCAGTTTACCAGCGCGCGCGTGGGGCTGTTGGGTGTGCTTTATTCATTTTCTTAATTGGAGAAAGGGGGCGCACCGACTTCCTTTGGCGCATTCTGATTCCCAGTAATGTGGACCTAGGTGCCCCTAGAAGGGCCCACCTGGAGTCCACCGCCCCACCCAAGGCCGCCCTCCCCCGCTAGGGTGACAAGTGGAAACATCAGTTCCCCTTCCTCCCTCCCCTCCAGCCTTCTGGTTTGGAGATAATGTTCCACCAGGTTTCCTTGCCGCCCGTAGTGGACTCGACGGCCGGGAGGCGGCCGCGGGGTACACGGCGTCCCGGGGCGCGGGGGGGGGGGGGAGAGCAGGAGGGGGGCCGAGAGCGGGCGCGGCAAGGCCGGGCGCGGCGCTTACCTCGTCCACGGTGAGCGGCATGCAGATCCGGTACTCCTTGAGCAGCATGGTCCTGCCGGCCGTGGACCACCAGAGCAGGAAGTGGGGGGCAGCCCCCAGAACAACAAGGCTGCCTCCCAGGCGCAGGGCAGGGAGCCCGGAGCCCCGCGCTCGGAGCCGGCGGGAGAAACAGCCCCGGCGGTGCACTCAGCTCCTGGCTTCCTCCTCTCCACCCGAGAGCATGTCAAGGTTTGGGTCCGGGTGTTCGCGGCTCCCCCGCCCCCTTCCTCACCGAGGTCGGTTCTCCCGGAACGCGGTGTTGCAAAGTCAGGGAGGGAGGGAGCCCCGCTGGAAACCACTCGGATCCGCAGCTCAAGGCGATAGGAGCGGCCGTCAGATCAGGACATGCCCGGTGGCGGCGAGGGAGGGGGGAAAAAGAGATTTCCAAAAATTAAAACGAATGCACAAAAGTCACCCGCTGGATACGCCTCTGAAACCAGTCGTGAACCTAGCGACCCCCTTCTCCGGCCGTGCCGCCCAATGCTAATTCACCAGAAACTCATTGCAGGAATTCATCTGGAGATGCTGACTTTCCAGACAAAGGCTCGATGGGCTCCTCTCCCCGGGCGGTAAACAAGATTTCCTGCTCTTTTGAGGGCCGGTCCCCGAGGCGCTCTGGAGCTCGCTGGGGTAGAAAAGGGAAGCCGCCGCCGCTGGGCTCAGCCGGGTTGAGGCCCCGGGTTCCTCCAACCTCGGCTCGCGCGGCGAGAGGCGGGCGAGAGCAAGCTGGCGCCTTCCGCACGCGTCCCCTCCCCCGAGTCCCCCGGCTCCCCGAGCGCCGTGCGTGCCCGCGAGTTTGCAGCCACCTCGCCAGAGCCGGAGTCCGCGCGGAGCTGCAGTGTGCCTCGGGCCCGGGAGGTGGGGTGCGGGAGGAGCCAGCGCCCAGCAAGGCTGACATCAGCAGCGGCCGGCGGCGGGGAGCCCCATCCGGCCAATGGGGATATGGCAAAGAATGTGGAGGATTTAAACATATAACAGCATGTCTCTCCCGGGCTGCTGCCAGACAACCGGGCTGCCCCGGAGCCCAGCCCAGCCCAGCCCAGCCGGCGCTGGGGGGAATCACAGAAGGGGGCTTCCCTAGACTCCTTTACCCTTTGAATCTGTTCTCCAATGTGCCCCGAGAGCCCCTCTGGGAAACTAATGGTTCCAAGGAACAGACGTGCTCTTTGACCTTTGGCAAAGGTCTTTACAAATACCCATCACAAATATTTTCACTTTGATCCAGTACGCAAGTCCAGTGCTGGCGAGGCCATGGGATTTGAGAGCATAAGAACAAACCCTTGCCTGGTTTCCTAACTGGTTTCAGAAAAGGAATCCTGGGAAACGGGGGAGTGCAACAGTATAAATGAAAGTGAAGTATAAACACAAAGACACAAGCAGAGAAAAGGTGACAGGGACACAGCCGTTTACCTCGCCTGCCCTGCTCTGGAGTCTGCCTGCAGGCTTCCAGAGCAGCAAGAATAGGTTTTCGTGTCAGCACTCCTAAGTTCAAAGAGTCACAGTGAAATGTCAATGAAAATGCCTGGAGTGTTGGTATTTCGTCCATATTAAACAGATCCCTCATTTTAACCACAAGAGGCACATTCTTCAGTCACTCAGGAAGCTGCATGTAACTGCTGAAGTCTGTTTTTCATTTGTCTGGTATTTTTAAGCTTGTTTTTCTGAAGAGTTGCAGGATGAAAAATGCATTAGTTGCCTCCATGCAGAATAACCTGCATCATCTTTTCTCTGAAAAATATTCATGATCTAAAGTCCTGCAGCTACTCATAGAGCTTGGGTGGCAATACAGATGGCCTCAATATTATAGTATTTTAAATTATAATGAATAATTATCTGATATAACAATGGTGGGCGGTGGCAAAAATCATCCAGATGGCGGGAGAGAATTTATAACTGTGTGAACATGATACAAAGCTTGATAGAAAAATGACACCCTAAATCCAGCTTATATTTTAGTGAAACCACTTTTCTAGATAAATGTTTCCCAAGAGTTGGCTCAGAAATATTCACAGCAACTAATTAAAGCTAAACCCAATTCCTCGAGGTGGAAAATCTAAATCTGACACTGTAGTGTTGAATAATAACACATTGAAAGCCTGTGATACCGAAAGCAGCTCAAGCTGTTTTTCTTTTTTCTGCTTCTAACTTGAAAACAAGTGTAGTGGCTTTGCTTCTGGCATCTACTAATCTACCCAGAGGCAGTGAGAAAACATAAGGCTGGCCACACAGACACGTGCACACAGGACACATCAGAATATGTGGGTGTATTCCTGACTTCCTAGATGTTTCCTGACATTGATTCTGTAACTAAGTATTTTACAGATGAATATTGTGGTTGAGGAACTACTTCTCTGAGTATTCCAAACTGCAAATCAGATGACTATGCCTCTCCCTTTACCCTTCTTATAAGCTTTCTCCACTGAACTCTTTCTTTTCACCCAGCCCATCCGCATGCCTGGTCCCATTAATCTTGTTCAAACACAGCTTCGAATCCAGTGATTCTCTATGGCAGTGGTTCTCAACCTTCCTAATGCTGCGACCCTTTAATACAGTTCCTCATGCTGTGGTGACCCCCAATTTCATTGTTACAAATTGAACATAATTAAAGCATAGTGATTAATCACAAAAACAATATGTAATTATATATGTGTTTTCCGATGGTCTTAGGCAACCCCTGTGAAAGGGTCGTTCGACCCCCAAAGGGGTCTCGACCCACAGGTCGAGAACCACTGAGGCCTATTGAGCAAGTTCTAATTTCTTGGCAGGAGGATCTGAATCTACCTTTCCCACAATAGCCAGTCACACTTGCCCTGAGACAAATCTGTTACCTAGAGAGGCCTCCACTTCCCTTTGAATTTTCTGTTCCTGCCATTGCCTTCATAGAGAATCCCGCACCCGCCCCCCCACTGCCACCCTCCATACACACCACTTTTCAGCAATCTGTGTTTTTGGAAAGTGATTCTGATGATAACATATTGGGTTAGGACCTTAGGACCAAAGGATACTAGAGGCAGGTTATTACATTATTCTAATACCATAGGAGAGATATGGGAAGGACCTGAAATAAAGAAGATGAATTTAAAAGATTTGGTTTGGCTCAGTGGATAGAGCATGGGCCTGTGGACTAAAGGGTCCTGGGTTTGATTCCAGTCCAGTCCAGGGCACATGCCCGGGTTGCAGACTCAATCCCCAGTAGGGGGCGTGCAAGAGGCAGCCAATCAATGATTCTCTCTCATCATTGATGTTTCTATCTCTCTCTCCCTCTCCCTTCCTCTCTGAATTCAATTAAAAAATATATTTTTAAAAAAGATTTAGAAAGGACTTGGAGATGGATTGGTTTTCACTACAACAGCGCTTGGGGGAAGGGAGGGCAAAGAGAGAGCTTATTCATTCATAACATATTTACACAAAGGGATGAGAGCGCCATCTACTGGCCAAGATACATTTTAACAAATGTTTCAAGTCCCTTTACTAAGTCTGGCAAGGAGAATTTTATCTTTCTTTTCAACCAATGGAGTCCCCACAATATCTATTTCCAAAGAGCCTTGAAGGTGTTGCAATCATCATTGTGGATGGTATAAAGTTCTATAAACAACATATAATCTCATACAATCTACAGCTAATCATCATCACATATTAAAAAATAGGGGTGGGCGCAAAGGGTAAAAAATAGGGGTGGGCACAAAGGGCAAAAAAGGGGAATGAAGAGTAAAGTTACCAGTGAGGAATAATATGACCAAAAGGAAAATAATATTAGCCCAAGCACGTCTGTGAGGCACTTATTCTCAGATGGGAGGAGGTAAACAATCATTTCAACACACTGATGCACCCTACTCAATTGAAACCTCTTTTCAGCTGTGTGAAAAAACTATAAGGTCCCACCCACCACTGTAAGTAGCATTGAAAAGAAGAGTGTACCAACAGTCTTTATGACTATTCAAATCATGTTTTATTCCTGGTATTTCTTTTTTTTTTTCTGGGTATTGCTTAAGTAAAATAAATGGTTCTTCCGGTTTCCTCTTTCCTACTCATTACACCAGTACTTAAGGTCCATTGAAAGTCCTGTCTCCTACACAGAGCCATTTTAGATAACTCTTTACCTTTCTAGACAATCCAAAACACTTATTTGAACTATTCTTTTATTATTATTTCAGAGAGGAAGGGAGAGATAGAAACATCGATGATGAGAGAGAACCACTGATAGGCTGCCTCCTGTTTGCCCCACACTGGGGACCTAGCCCACAACCCAGGCATGCACCTCCACCAGGAATTAGGAATTGAACTGCAATCTCCTGGTTCATAGGTCGATGCTCAATTATTGCGCCATGCTGGCCGGGTTGCATGGCCTTTATATATAAATTGTCTTATACAGTAGTGACTTTTATATATAAAATGTCATATACAGTACTGTGTTTCATCTGTAATCCAACTCCCCAACATGCTGGTAAGCTTCCAGAGGAGATGGGCAGGGCCTATCTGTGTCATCTGGAAAATGTAGCCTTATGTGAGGGATACTATAAGTACCCAATAAATGTCTATTGGACATATGCATTTATTAGTTTAGGGTTCTCAACCTCAGCACGATTGACATTTGATGCCAGATAATTCTTTGTTGTGGAAGTCATTACAGGATTTTTAGCATCCCTGGTCTTTACCCACTAAATATGTAGCAAGTCCTCCCCCCACACACATACATATATACATACACAATCCCAAAAACAGTGCTGAGTATGGAGGGGGATCTCCTACAATGAAGAACCACTGTATCAGTGTAACATTCATTAACCTCATCTAAATGTTCAGCTACTCCAAGAAGAAGCTTTTGGAGAGACTGACTTTCAACTAGTCAAAATCAGGGTTAAGGAGAAAAGGAATAAAACATAACTGTTACATCACAGTGATGTAAAGATGTCACTTTGTCATTCCCATGCTCTGCATTAATATGACCAAAATAGCCCTTGATAAAGGACTTGACCTTAACTTTGATTACTTGGTTAAAGTAATGTCTGCCACGTTTTCCATTGTACAGTTACCATTTTTCCCTTTCCATACTTCATGCTTCAGAAGTGAGTCATTAAGTGCAGCCCACACTCAAGGGAGCTCCATCTCCTTGAGGGAAGAGGATCTACATATTCAACATGGAATTCTGCAAGATTTGTCCCTCCTCCCTCATTTATTTATTCAATTATTTCCTTATATTAGCAGGTCCAACGTCGAGGCTGAGGTCGACACCGCAAACCGGTTCAACATTCAATCCCGTCAATTAATTTGGACCAGACTGTTTGAATTCCAAAAATAAAATTGGACCGCAAAGGGCTAAATACAGAGAATGCCTTTGATGTGTAATTGCTTGTGCTGTGCAGTAAATGCTCATAAAATAAATTGACAATGATGTAGAACAGAATGGTTCGCAGAAAATAAAAACCTGGAGGTCCTGTGGCCAAAGTTATAGTTTTGTATTTTTTTAAATCAACCGAAGGACTTGTATGCATGCATATAAGCATAACCAATGGACACAAGACACTGGGGGGTAGGGGAGGCCACGGGAAGGTCAATGGGAGAAAAGAAAAAAGGAGACATATGTAATACTCTTTGTAATATTTTAAGCAATAAAAAAATTTAAAAATAAATAAGCTAATCATAAATGTATCAAAGTTTTACTTTCTATTGCATTACCTATTTTTACAGAAATTGGCAAAACATTGGAATGTTTTGAGATGAATTATGAGACTATAGGTAACCTATACTCACTTGAGAGAAATTTTAGTGATGAAAGAAAACATTGCCCTTGATCCTGAGTGTCCTTTAAGAGGAGGCAACTGTGCAACCATAATTTATTATGGTTCTTTAATGCCAAAGCATATTTAACCTAGTATCATCAAATGATGTCGACACATTTCTTACTTATGCCACAGAGTTGTCATGTAATTTGACTTTTGGTGGAACATTTTAAAAGTTACCAGAACCCTAACTGGTTTGGCTCAGTGGATAAAGCCTCAGCCTGTAGACTGAAGGGTCCCAGGTTCAATTCCGGTCAAGGGCATGTACCTTGGTTGCAGGCACATCCCCAGTAGGGGGTGTGCAAGAGGCAGCTGATCGATGTTTCTAGTTCTCTATCCCTCTCCCTTCCTCTCTGTAAGAAAATCAATAAAATATATTTAAAAAATAATAATAAAAATATATTTTTTTAAAAAGTTACCAGAGAGAAAATGAGGGAATAATGTTTGCTTATTAAGTGTATGTAATCACTTATATCAGAACTCCAGTTTAAATATTGCTTAGTTGACCCTGGTGGAGTACCTCAGTTGGTTAAAGCCTCGTCCTGACACACCAAGGTTTGGGTTCAATCTCTGGTCAAGGCACATACAAGAATCAACCAATGAATGCATAAATAAGTAGAACAACAAATCAATGTTTCTCACCTTTCTTCTCTCTCTAAAAAAAATTAAAAAAATAAATAAATAAAAATCAATAAATAAAAATTGCTTCGGTGACTGCATTTAGGCTGAACAATGGCCCCCCAAAATATCAGATTCTAAGCCCTAAAACCTGAAAATATCACCTTATTGGAAAAAGGGTGTGATTACATTAAGGATCTGAAATAAGGAGATTACCCTGGATTATCTGGGTGGGCCCTAAATACAATCACAGGTGACTATAGAAGAGAAAGGTAGAGGGAAATTTGACACACACAGAAGAAAAGACTATGTGACGAAGAAGGCAGAGATTAGATTAGAGTGATGAGGCTACAGACCAAGGAATGCCTGCCCACAGCCACCAGAAGCTGAAAGAGGAAAGGATGGAAGGTGCCCTAGAGCAGCGGTTCTCAACCTGTGGGTCGCGACCCCTTTGGGGGTCGAATGACCCTTTCACAGGGGTCACTTAAGACCATCGGAAAACACATATATAATTACATTTTGTTTTTGTGATTAATCACTATGCTTTAATTATGTTCAATTTGTAACAATGAAATTGGGGGTCACCACAACATGAGGAACTGTATTAAAAGGTCACAGCATTAGGAAGGTTGAGAACCACTGCCCTAGAGCCTCCAGAGGAAGCATGGCCCTGCCACACCTTGATTTTGTCCCAGTGATACTGACTTCTAGACTCTAGATTGTGAGAGAATCAATTTTTGTTGTTTTAAGCCACTAATTTTGTGGTTGTTATAGCGGCTAGAACAAATGAATAGAACATTTTAGTCGTGACTTTGTTTACCTGATATAACTGCACTTGACATGAAGAAATTCTACACAGGACCAAGAGATTTACTCTAAAGATAAAATACAGTATATTTTTCTTTGCAAAATGATTCACAACAAACTTGAAAATACCAATACCACTGTGTTTAAAATCGGCAATTTACAAAAACAAATATTCTACACACACGTCAGGAACATTTCTGTAATGTAAGTCTTGTGGCTTTACATACCATCAATACGCTAAGGACTCCTAACTTCAAATCTCTAGCCCAAATGACTCCCCTTAATTTGACACATGTCTATCCACTTGCCTTCTCAGCATTGTCACTTGGATATCCAACAGGAACCTCAAACTTAACATATTCAAAGCTGGGCTGCAGCCATTTCCCCTGGCTTGCACATCCCTAACCTGCTCATTTGGTAAATGGCAGCTCCATCTTTCCAGTCAGGCAGGTAAAACATCTTGATAGCGTGTTTGCCCCTTCTCCCCTCACATCCAACAGCAAATCCTATCTTGGTTCTATCTTCAGATTATATCCAGGATCTAGCCACTTCTTACCACTTCTGCTGCCTCCACCTAGTCCAAGCCGCCATCATTTTCCTCTTGGATCATCACAGTAACCTCCCAACTAGTCTCCAGCTTCTGCCCAACCTAGTCACCACACAACAGCTGGAGTGATTCTTTTACTAGGTAAATCAGCTCATGCCACTCCTTTGCCCCACAGCCCCACTGGCTTACCATCTTACTCAGATGAAAATCCAATGCCTTATAATGGCCAAATTGCCCTAAACCTCATATCCTACAACTCAAACTCTCACTCATGCTGGTCTCCAAACATATGTGATTTCTCTCATCCCTGGGTTCTTGCTCCTGCTTCTCTCTGCCTGTAATCCTCATTCCCCAGCTATGCAGGACTCCTTACTTACTTGAGGTGTGGCTCATTAGTGATGCCTTCACTGACCACCTCCCAAACACTATCAACCCCTGGTACACATTTATTCCTGTCTGTCTTCCCCCCTTAGATTGCTCACTTCACAAAGGCGGGAATTTTGGGTCAGCTATGTGCACAGCCTACAAGCTGAACATGCCAGAAATCCCAAATCTGACAAAAAATATACCAAAAGTAGTAATCCTATATAATAAAAGGGTAATATGCAAATTGACCAAACAGTAGAACGACCGGTTGCTATGACACACACTGACCACAAGGGGGCAGACGCTCAATGCAGGAGCTGTGCCCTGGTGGTCAGTGCACTCCCACAGGGGGAGCACCACTCAGCCAGAAGCCCTGAGCCAGGCTCACGGCTGGCAAGCCCAAAGGGGAGCGGGCCTAAGCCATCAGTCGGACATCCCCCAAGGGCTCCAGGACTGCAAGAGGGTATAGGCTGGGCTGAGGGACCCCCCCTCCCCCCACCACCACCACCAGTGCACGAAAATTCTAGTTAATATATATAGGCACATTATTTTCAATAGTTATTATCATAATATACATTACCACTCTTCTTTCTGAATAAACTTTTTCCATCAGTATTTCATCCTTTTTTAAAAAAATACTTATTTTTATTTATTTATTTGTTTGTTTGTTTGTTTTTTTAGAGAGAGAGAGAAAGGAAGGGAGAGGTATAGAGAGAAACATGAATGAGAGAGAAACATCATTGACCAGCTGCCTCATGCACACCTCCCATAGGGGATCAAGCCAGCAACCTGGGCATGTGCCCTGACTGGGAATCAAACCAGTGGCTTCTTGGTTCCTGGCTCGACACTCAACTGCTGAGCTGCACCTGCTGGGCTCATCCTACCTTTTAGATTCCTTATTCTTCCACTGCCAATTTTTCTCTTCTGAAACCAAATTCTTTCTAACGAAGTCACAGATTTAATCTCAGACTCATCCAAATAAAGGATTTATAAAGAGTGTCTCTACTATGGTGCCCTTATCTATTTTCTCTGCCCACTGGTCAGACTTTCACTGAGTTCCTTCTTTATCTATTTCTCTTTAATTTTTTGTTTTCCTTTGCAAGCTTTCCCTTACATTTCCATTTGCTTTCATTTTTGTTGTTGTTACCTCCCAGCTTCGGGAGATAGGTCTTCAGTTTTGTGTGGGAGTCAACTAGAGTTTTCTCTACTTACTAGAGGCCCAATGCACAAAAATTCGTGCAAGAATAGGCCTTCCTTTCCCCGGCTGCCGGCACCGGCTTCTCTCTGGCACCAAGGACCCAGGCTTCCCTCCTCCAGTCACTGGCAGGCACTCAGGACCCAGGCTGCTTCCCTCTGCCCCAGCTTGGTCAGGAAGGACATCCGGAATGACGTCCGGTCTAATGAGCATATTACCCTTTTATTATTATAGATTTGCCTCTTTCTTAGACACCCTCGCACTCTTATTTTTGAGTTCTGGATACCATAACTCTTTTACTCTATCGTACCTTTGTTACTTTTTGTCTTTTCAAAGTCTTCTCACAAAATGTAGACCTCCCAATCCTTTTGTCTGTTCTAGTCAAACCAACTGCACGCCAAATATAGAGCCAGAAAACATCTAAGCCTGTGCCTCTCAACCATACTGGCTCCTAGAGCATTTTAGAAATCTGTAAGGGAATTTTGGGTTATCACAATCATTGAGGGAAAAGGGAGACGGTAGCATGTAACTGGAATGCTAGACATCTGCAATGCAACAAACTTACACAATAAAATATTGTCCCATGTCTGTCAGACTTTTCAATGTCCTGCCAGACACCTACTCATGTGTCTAAGGACTAGACCAGGGGTGGGCAAACTTTTTGACTCGAGGGCCACAATGGGTTCTTAAACTGGACCAGAGGGCCGGAACAAAAGCATGGATGGAGTGTTTGTGTGAACTAATATAAATTCAAAGTAAACATCATTACATAAAAGGGTACGGTCTTTTTTTTTTTAGTTTTATTCATTTCAAATGGGCCGGATCCGGCCCGCGGGCCGTAGTTTGCCCACGGCTGGACTAGACTCTAACTGCATTTGACTGATGCCAAGCTATTCTTTTCGACGTTTTAATGTAGGCTAAAATTTCTAAGAATTCTTCTGTGTGAAAAACAATGGAAGATTATACTTTGATATAGTCAGACTTTACCAAGAAGTTGTACACTATTTTGGAAAAATCATGCCACCAACAGAAAGACCTGCTGATGCTTGAGGAACCAATAGAACACACCTACTGCAATTGTAGCTTTTGCATGAACAGTTATTGTTTATGCATGCAAGCAAAGGACACTTTGTATTTTTCTACTACAGACTTTTTAGCTTTTATATTTTGAATTTTATACTATTTTGCAATTTTGCAATGTTTCGGCTTTCCATACAACTGGGATGTTTTTTGGAGGTGTGTATGGATGGGTTATATTACCCATGGTTTTCATTACAGAACAGTATTTTTAAAAGGCTATTCAGCATATATAAAGGGATGTTGGTGCCGATAAAATTGAGACCACTGCAGGATTTCCCACTTGCTTCCCAGCCTGTTGACACTCTGACCACACCATACGCAACCTCATTTTCATTTTCAAGGATCCTAAGCTTTTTCGTAGGGGCCCTAATTGTGCGCTGATAAAAAGAAAACTTGTATGGTTCTTCAGAAATAAAACAAGAGGGTGGGGAAGGCGACATATGTACTACTATTTGTAATACCTTAAACAATAAAAATCAATCAATCAACCAATAAGTCTCGCATCCGTGATTTCGTTGGATGTTCGCAAGAGTCCTACAGGGAACGCAAACTGTCTAAAGATTCTTACCAACTGTAGTGTATTATAGTAAAAACGAAAAAAAACACACACAAAAATACTGTACTTGAGCCGCTGCCATATCTTCGTTTATGAGCTCTCAAAGATCCCACAGATTAAGCCACCAAGATTCTCAACCCGATGAGACCTGAAGACTTTTCTCTCTAGGGTTTATTTCGGCCTGCTCCTACAGAGAGGAGAAAACCGAGATTTGAGGAAAGTTGAGCGACTTGCCCACGGGTCCGAGATATCATAACATTTCAAAACAGGGGCTTAAGAATATACAGGAAGGGCTATTCTATTACACAGGTTTTCCTCACCGCCAATTTTAGGTTTTTTAGAAGCCTGCCACCTCAGACACAACCGGAGGTGGCCTTCACTCCGCCCCCAGGGCTGTCCGCGGCGCTGCCTGACTGGCGGCCGGCGAAGGGGGCCTCATGGGGTCCTTCGCGCGGGCTCCGGACGCACTGCCTGAGCGGGTGCGCAGGCGGCTTCCGGTGTGGGTGACGAGTGGTGCCCGAAAAAGGGGGACATCGAGGAACGCTCAGGCTTGGACCATGGCGGACGGCGGCACGGAGCGGGCTGATGGGCGCATCGTCAAGATGGAGGTGGACTACAGCGCCACGGTGGATCAGCGTCTGCCCGAGTGCGAGAAGCTGGCCAAGGTGAGGGGAGGCCGGCTGTCTGTGGCGGGCGCCAGGGGCTGAGTCACCGCGCGGAGCCTGCTTAGGCCTCAGGGGGCCTGAGGGCTGGAGCGCGCATCCCCAGCCCGGGTTAGGCCTGCTTGAGGAAGACACCCCAGGGCCGTCTGATCATGGAGACTCCAGGCGGGGTGCGCTGGTGAATACCCTCCCCAGGACAGATGGTCACTTCCTCCCCGTAGAGGACTTGGGGCCCCGATAGTACTTTTTGCGTTTCCTTGGATACGCTTGACCGTTTACTTTGGTAGTTTCCCAGGGGTTGAGGCCGCTTCGGCATTCAGGCTAGATCAGGGCGTTTAGTTCTATTGCTGAATCAATTTATGTCAAGTTGTTTATGGATCGTGGCGATGTGCCTGGCCTGTGGCCAGGAAAAGGGGCAGGAAAGTGATAGTACGAGGTGATTAACACAAGATTTCTGTCCCGGCGGAGTTCGTGTACATAACGAATTGGACAAGTCATACCTGGCGGTGAATGCCGTACAAGTACAAATACACAGAGAAAGAAGCTGTTCATTCTTACGGGTGATATAAGGGATGGCTTTACAGGGAAGCTAATGTTTGTGTTGGGGCCTGACAAGTAAGATTGCGTTGGGAAGGAGTCATTCCTGCAGCGGGAACTACGTAAGTAAAGACAAGCAGGCACTAAAGTGCAGGATTAACTAATTAGAGGAGTTCTTGAATAGTAGGTTAGCCCACTTGCGTATCTCCCATAGGATAGAAATTTAACTTGATCCAAACACTTGTCACGCCCCCTGTGCTGTGTGAGGCAACTTTGTGTATCATTTTATGTATAAAGAAACAAAGGCTCAGAGTTATTTGTCCAGCGTTACAGTTATTAATAGGTAGAACCAGGGATTCAAAACTTGGTTTGTCTGACTAGGGGTATAGGTGGTTGTTGACTCTGCTCCATCCTGGGCTGTTGCTAAGGCCTCAGTATGCGCAGGGCTTATTAAGTTCCTAGATCAGTCTCCAGCCACAGACATTTATTGCTATCTATCTGGAATGCATTCACTAATAGGGTTGTTTTTGTCCCCATGGAGCTTACTGTATAAGTACATTGCAGTGTTAACAAATTCAGGCACAGGAGGAGTGACAAGTAATGCATGACACTTAGTCTTAGAAAGAAGCCTTTTTAATGTCCCCCACCCTCTTTTTTTCCAGAAAAGAATTTACTAGGGCTTTACAAAAAAACAAGGCTAGGGAAAGATGATGAAGTTGACATACCTGTATTTCTTAGGTTCAGTACACTTGATGGAGGAGAGCCAAAAAAATTCATCTCTGAGCTTTCTAGTTGAGAGTGTAAAGAAACAGCATCAGCCCTAGCTGGTTTTGCTAGGTGGACAGAGGCTGGGCCTGCGGACTGAAGGGTCCCGAGTTTGATTCAGGTCAAGGTTACCGACCTGGGTTGCAGGCTCCTCCCCCGACCGGGCCCTGGTGGGGTCTCGTGCAGGAGGCAACCAATCGATGTTTCTCTCTTTCTCTTTCCCTTTCTCATCCACTCTCTCTAAAAGTCAGTGGAAAAATATCCTCAGGTGAGGATTAAAAGAAAGAAAGGAACAGCAACTTAAGGGTTGGAAAATTCAAACACCTGCAGTGCCAGAGAGATAACAATAGCTGACATTTATTGAGTAGTTTCTGCAGTGCCAGGCACTATTCTCAGTGCTAATGTGCATTAACTCACTTGCTCCTCACCTTAACCCTATGTGATAGGTGTATTATTATTGTTGTTTTACCGACAGCAGGCTAAGAGAAGTTGAGTCACATGCTCCAGGGTCATACAGCTCGTAAAGTGAAGGGGCCAGGATGCAAACCCAGGCAGACGGATTCTAGAGCTTTGTGCTCTCACTATGCACCCTGCCTAGCGAGCCACGTGTAAGGAAAACCTGAACTTCAGAACACCTGCCCACGGAAAAGGGCAGTAACTCTTCACCTCCAGTTAATCTTTGCCAGTTGAGGGAGAAAAATACTATCTGAGCTAATACTGTGTAGATCAAATAAAACATATCTACAGGCCAAAGTAAAACATATATAGAGGCCAGAGTCAGCCCCTGAACCGCCATTTTGGAATTAGTAGAATGACAGTGTCCATAAGGAAGAAACCATTTGCTTTAAAGAAGTACAGCTATTCTAGAACTGAGACCTGGGAGAAAAAAACATCTTCCCTTTACCCATGTCTTCTAATAGTTTACTGTGTGCAAGACCTAGGCAGTGGTATAAAGATAATTAGACAAAGCGCTTGCCCTCAAATAGGTTAGAGGCCAATGGGGGGGGGGGGGGGCGATATTTCACTGCTACAGTTGTTCTGGTGATTTACATGTATGGCATTTATTCAGGACATCAAATGGAATGGAAATGTTTTAAAAAAGGAATATTGGTGCCCTTACCAGTACTCAGTGATTAGAGCATCAGCCCGCACACCAAAAGGTTTCATGTTGATTTCCAGTCAAGGACACATACCTGGGTTACAGGTTCAATCCTGGCCCAGTCAGGGCCAGTATAGGAGGCAACCAGTCAATGTTTCTCTGTCTCTCTCCCCTCTCCCTCTCTCCCTTTATTTTACTCTCTCTAAAAATCTATGGAAAAAATATCACTGGGTAAGGATTAACAACAACAAAAATAAAATAAATAAACAGGGAATGTTGGGGCCTGTTAAACTAAATAAAATTAAAGGCATTTGGATGCTGATTTTTTAAGCCAGCATACCAGTTGGTTTCAAAACAAGATGTAGGTGTGGATTGCTTTTGTTGGGGGGCAGGGAGGGTTTGGAGGTGGTAGGATTTTTTTTTTAATTTATACAGACCCACAGTTTTTTTTGTTTGTTTGTTTGTTTTTTAATATATTTTATTGATATTTTTACAGAGAGGAAGGGAGAGGGATAGAGAGTTAGAAACATCGATGAGAGAGAAACATCGATCAGCTGCCTCCTGCACACTCCCTACTGGGGATGTGCCCACAACGAAGGTACATGCCCTTGACTGGAATCGAACCTGCGACCCTTCAGTCTGTAGGCCAACGCTCTATCCACTGAGCCAAACCGGTCAGGGCAGACCCACAGTTTTTAACTTTTGGATTAGATAGTTGTCTTACAGTCCTAATTAACTTTTTTAAAGGTATGTCTCTCAGTTTTGCTATTTATTCATCGTTTTGTATTATTTTCTAACCTTTCTGCCAAACATAAAATACTTATTTAGCATTGCATTTCTACATTGGAATATATGGAATATGTAGCATACATTGTTTTGTATTTTATTAATACAAAATAAAACTGAAGAAAGTTTTATTTTCATGTTACCTGTGAGAAAACTAAGGTTCAGGCAGCTTAAGTGGTTTATCCAAGGTCTACAGCAGAGCCAGATCAAGCTCAGATCTCCTGGGAACATGTATAGTGTTCTTTTTGCTACATACCACGGCC
Source organism: Myotis lucifugus (assembly GCF_000147115.1). Lineage (NCBI taxonomy): Eukaryota > Metazoa > Chordata > Mammalia > Chiroptera > Vespertilionidae > Myotis > Myotis lucifugus. Next base: position 3,504,066 of record NW_005871148.1, on the reverse strand, counting down.
TCTTGAAGGGACTACCACTTTTGTGCTTACTTTCCTTAAGAAACTTTATTTTTAATAAGACATTTGAAGAAGAAAATTATATATGTATAGAGACTTTAATAAGATGTATCAGGTGAGAAAATCATATGTAGCAGAAGCCTTTGAAAGGCAGACTGAAGTCTAGACCTGGGTAGTCAAATTGCCAAATCTAGGCCATTCAAATTTCCTACAATTATGACCTAGTACAATTCTGTTTCTGTGTCCTGACACTCACCTAGCAAATAACAATAACTAATATTTTTATTGCTGTGTAAGTTCTATATGATGTTCGCTATTATGATGGTTATGCTTATATTATGTTCCAGCCACATATCCATTTAGGAGTTAAAGGATGGACACAGACATACAGAACTTACAGATGCCCAACAAATACTGATGTTAAACAAACTCCTTAGTCATTTACCTCATTTACAAGGATTGTTTCAAAAGTCACATGTTCCAACAAGTTGGTTTTGATAGCTTGGAGTTTCCAAACTGGAGGTATGTGCTTAGATAGGGAAAGACGGAGGGAGATGTTTAGCCATAGGATTGAACATGGAAAGTGGGATGGTTAGAGAATTGGGAGTTGCATATAATGAAGCTGGTGGTAGTGTCCCTCAAATAGTACCGAATTGTTAGCTATATAACTTACCACATCCTACTTACTGAGACAGTAAGAATCAGGAATTGTAAGCCATTAGGTTCAACTGAATAGTTCAGGTCAATGTCAACATATTCAATGCATACTATGTGCACTTGGTGCAAGGGAAACAATTAAACAAGGTCCAGCCCTAGAGGAACTTACAGACCAGCTAGGAGGCAAGACTTGCACATTACTGGATAGGTATAAAGGGATGTACTGTAATATCTGCAGAAGCAACATGATGTGCTTGTCTAGATGCAGAGCACTGAACACCAGTGTCAACAGTATAGATACTATCCCTGCTCTTACAGAGTTTGCATTCTAGTGAGATGACAAAGACAGTAAACAGTTAAGTAGAACAGAGTTGGGGGTCATTGCAAAGAAGAAACCCAGTGGACTTGAGTATTAAAGGACATGCTGAATGACTGTTGATTTTAGAGAGCATTATCTGAGAACATCTTTCTGAGAAGGTGACATTTAATGTTCCATTGATACATGCAGACCATTGCTCTAGAGCAGCATGTGTTTTCTTCTCATGTAGGGTCAGTTCTTTAAAAACCATAGTTCTGAATTTGCCATATAGTAAACTACACTCTGTCAATCACAGTCATGTGACTAACAGTAATGGCAAATGCAGCAGGAGGTGACTGTGAATAAGTTATTTTGCATTTTAACTATTTTTGTACTATATTTTGTTGCCAGATGGTAACCATTTCCCTACAGAATTACTTTGATCAAAGCAAAGGGGTGATTTAAACTAATATAGTCCAGTTTAGTGAAGGGAACTTGGACCAGGGAAACAAGGACCCTGGGCTCTGGTTCTGCTGGTTAGTTTTGTGGCTGAACTATTTGGTCTTCGGTTCTTTTACTCTCTAAAGTAAGATGATTTGCCGAAACCGGTTTGGCTCAGTGGATAGAGCGTTGGCCTGCGGACTGAAAGGTCCCAGGTTCGATTCCGGTCAAGGGCATGTGCCTGGGTTGCGGGCACATCCCCAGTAGGAGATGTGCAGGAGGCGGCTGATCGATGTTTCTCTCTCATCGATGTTTCTAACTCTCTGTCTCTCTCCCATCCTATCTGTAAAAAATCAATAAAATATATTTTTAAAAAAAATAAAGTAAGATGATTGGATTAAATGCCTAGTAGTGTTTCCAGTTCTAACATTCTGTGATATTTTATGGTTTATTAGCCTTTATTTTGAAGAATCTGTAGATTATTTATTTATGTATGTATTTATTTTAATTCTCATCTGAGTATGTTTATTGATGAGAGAGAGAGAGAGAGAGAGAGAGAGAGAGAGAGAGAAAGAAAGAAAGAGAAGAAATATCGATGTGAGAAAGAAACATCTCTTAGTTACCTCCCCTAGGAGCCCTGACCTGGGATCAAACCCAAAACCTAGATATGTGCCCTTACTAGAAATCGAACCCTCAACCTTTTGGTGTGCAGGACAACACTCCAACCAACTGAGCCACTGGGCCAGTACTATAGATTTGTTTTTTGTTCTTTTCCTGATGGACATTTAGCCAGCATTTATTGTATATGTGAATCTGTAGAGCTTTCAGAACTGCTGCTCCCCTTTGCACAGGAAACATTGTTAAAATGTTAGTAATCATATATGTTTAAGAGTCAATTAAATAAGTTCAAACAATGGCTTTACAATACATATTCTGCTGCATAGAAAAGTCATAGTTTAAAAGTTACCTTGACAAATATGGAACAGTATTTTTGAAAAGTTCAAACATTATTTGTGCCCTTAATTCAAAAGCTATTTAATTAGTTTCTTTCATCAGTAAAAGAGTACTCAAGTGTTGTCCATGAATGTCATTAAAATAAAAAATTTTCCCCATTAGAAAAACAATTTCTGAATAAAACCCTCCTCATTGCTTCCAATTTATTCAGTGTTAATTAATATCAGTATCTTAAATGCAGTTTTTTTTGCTGTGGGTTGGTTTTGTTTTTATCAAAATGTGTGGTTCCTAATAGGATGGCTTATTTTAGCCCTGGTGTGTTATCATTAGGGTTTATATTGTTTGAATTTTGTTGTTTTTCATTTCTTAATATGTCCCAGGGAGAATGTTTTGTTTTTGCAGATGAGGTAGAGGTTATTATCAGTAGGCAAAGAGGGGTGTAGTTCATTTGGATCAGTATCTGCTTAAGAACATGACTTTTGATTTAGCAAGTGTTGGTATTGCCAACTGGTCTTCATTTCTCTTTAGCATATTTACTTATTTATTTATATTATTTATTTTAGAGAGAGAAAGGGGAAGAGATAGGTAGATATCGGTCCCTTCCTGCATGCACCCAGACCTGGGGTCGAACCCACAACTAGGATATGTGCCCAGACCAGGAATCAAACCTTCCACCCTTTGGTGTGCATGATGATACTCCAACCAACTGAACCGAACTGGTCAGGGCAATTATTTATTTTTATAGCCATTGATGAATTAAAACAGGGTTTTCTATCTTTTTACAACAAAATATCCTTTTTAATTTCTTCTCAAAACCTCATGATTTAAATATTTGTTATGGAAATTTATAAAGAAAATTCATTTTCCTACATGTGACTACCAGTTAAGAATCTCTGTTTAGAATAAGATAAACAAACAGATGTTACTGCACTGAGTTGATAAATTTTGCTCGGGTGCTAAATCATTGTTGTTCTATATTCACTTTCTCTTAGGTATTTTGAAATGTTAAAGGTAGCTTATGGGCCCCAAGTTGGAAATCACTGACTACAGAATCCCTGGGAAAAGCAAGCATTATCATGAAAAGTACAAAAGTAGTTATGGAGTAGTCCTTTTGCTCTAAAATAGGCTGCTGATTTTCTTTCTTTTCGGTGTCAGAAACATCTCATTTTAGCCTAGTTATGTAGTTTTTGCATTGGTGGTGGTGGTTTTCATTGTTCATTTTAATCTTTTATTTTAGGAAGGAAGACTTCAAGAAGTCATTGAAACCCTTCTCTCTTTGGAAAAACAGACCCGTACTGTGAGTAGATTATAGTGCAAAACCTCAGTTGCCAATAATTTCACTTAACATGGTTCCATTAACTTTGGATATATGTTCATTTTTACAGGCTTCTGATATGGTGTCTACATCCCGTATCTTAGTTGCAGTAGTGAAGATGTGTTATGAGGCTAAAGAATGGGATTTACTTAATGAAAACATTATGCTTTTGTCAAAAAGACGGAGTCAGTTAAAACAAGTAAGTTCATGATTGCTCAAAAACAAATACATTTGCATTTATTTATTTTAATCTTTATTATTGAAAGTATTACATATGTCCTCTTCCCCCCCCTATCAACCTTCCATACATTTGCATTTAAATAAGGACTTTCTTTTTTTTTTTCTTTTTCTTTTTTAAATTAAATCTTTATTGTTCAGATTATTACAGTTGTTCCTCTTTTTTCCCCCCATAGCTCCCCTCCACCCGGTTGCCGTCCCACCCTCCGCCCTCACCCCCCCCCACCACTGTCCTCATTCATAGGTGCACGATTTTTGTCCAGTCTCTTCCCGCATCCCCCACACCCTTTCCCCCCCAAGCCCCCAAGAATAGTCAGTCCACTCCCTTTCTAGGCCCCTGATTCTATTATAATCACCAGTTTATTCTATTCATCAGATTATTTATTCACTTGATTTTTAGATTCACTTGTTGATAGGTGTGTATTTGTTGTTCATAATTTGTATCTTTACCTTTTTCTTCTTCTTCCTCTTCTTAAAGGATACCTTTCAGCATTTCATATAATACTGGTTTGGTGGTGGTGAACTCCTTTAGCTTTTCTTTATCTGTGAAGCTCTTTATCTGACCTTCAATTCTGAATGATAGCTTTGCTGGATAAAGTAATCTTGGTTGTAGGTTCTTGGTATTCATCACTTTGAATATTTCTTGCCACTCCCTTCTGGCCTGCATAGTTTCTGTTGAGAAATCAGCTGACAGTCCTATGGGTACTCCCTTGTAGGTAATTGACTGTCTTTCTCTTGCTGCTTTTAAGATTCTCTCTTTGTCTTTTGCTCTTGGCATTTTAATTATGATGTGTCTTGGTGTGGTCCTTTTTGGATTCCTTTTGTTTGGGGTTCTATGCGCTTCCTGGACTTGTAAGTCTATTTCTTTCACCAGGTAGGGGAAGTTTTCTGTCATTATTTCTTCAAATAGGTTTTCAATATCTTGCTCTCTCTCTTCTTCTGGCACCCCTATAATTCGGATGTTGGTACGCTTGAAGCTGTCCCAGAGGCTCCTTACACTATCTTCGTATTTTTGGATTCTTTTTTCTTTTTGCTTTTCCGGTTGGGTGTTTTTTGCTTCTTCGTATTTCAAATCTTTGACTTGATTCTTGCGATCCTCTGGTCTGCTGTTGGGAGTCTGTATAATATTCTTTATTTCAGTCAGTGTATGCTTAATTTCTAGTTGGTCCTTTATCTCAACATCGAGGGTCTCACTAGATTTCTTGAGGGTCTCATTAAGTTTATTGGCAGTTTCTAGAAAATTCTTGAAAAACCTTAAAAGTGTGGTTTTGAACTCTATATCCAGTAGTTTGCTTTCCTCCATTTCTGTCATTTGTGACCTGTTTCTTTGTCTCGGCATTTTTTATGCTTCGCTGTGTCGATAGAGTGGCTTTCTGTGCTAGGTGTCCTATAGGGCCCAGTGGCTCAGCCTCCCCAATTACCTGAGGTAGACACTCTTGGTGCACCCCCTTGTGGGCTTTGTGCACAATCTTGTTGTAGTTAAGCCTTGATTGTTGTAGGTAACACTGGGAAGAATTGACCTCCAGGCCAATTGGCTGTGAGAATCAGCTGTGTCTACGGTGGGAGAATTTCTGTGCTGAAGACACCCTTATGGGGCAAGACTTGCTTCAGTGGGGCTTTGGTGCTCACTGAGTCTGCCCCCTGAATGTGTCCCTTATGTATCTGAGGAGTTGTAATTGGATGGTCCCACTCTGACCACTGGGTACACTGGCTCTTGGATCTAAGGAGGTGCTAATCTAGCCTCTGCCTGAGGCTACCCAGCAGAAGCCAGCTGTAAAGCAATGCAAGTTGCCCTGGGGCCTTGGGCCAGCAGCAGTTTGTTAAGTAATTTTCAGATTACAAAGGGCCAGGCCTTTCATATGCAAAAGCCTCTTGCACTGGTTTGGGCAGGGCGGGGTCCCAGGGGATCAACAGGGCAGGCGGAGCCAGCAGTATGGCTGCTCTCAGTCCTGCCCTCAGAGGCCCCGGCAATTGCTGTGAGCAGCGCCTCCGAGAGAAAGCTGCCCGAGTTCCGACCGATGCCAGACAGTCCCGTTTCTCCCGTATGAGTCTGGGTGTATGAGTCTGGGTCCCCAGAGACTCGCCCGGAACTGGAGCTCAGAGCTTGAGACTCCCTCCCGATTGAAAAAGACAATCGTGTCCTCAGCTGCGAGCCTTCTCCGCATGTACCTCCGCACCTTTGTATTTTTACTTCCGCACCGCACCTCCTCTGAGTCTCGGTATGCTTTTCTCTTTCCTTCTGGTTGTAGAATTTCCACTCAGCCAGCCTTCCTGTGGTTCTGGATGATGTCCGTTCCGTCTTTTAGTTGTATTTTTGAAGTGGTTGTGCGAGGTAGCAATCTCCGGTGTTTACCTATGCCGCCATCCTGCATTTAAATAAGGACTTTCAGAAAACCTTTTTGTGAATCTGTTAACTCAACATTACAACATTCTAAAGAGTTTTTTAAAATTCTGTCCATATTCTCATAACTGCTTTTATTTTGTTTCTTCTTCTAGTCTTTATATATTTGCATACTTTTAGTGAGAGTGTTGATATAGCTTTGGTCTATTTCCACATTGCTCCATATCTTCATGTTTATTATTTTAAATGATTCTGTTATAATCATTTTTAAAAGTTTGCTGACCCCTGACCTAGATGGAATGTTAGAGCTGGAGGAAATTAGTCTAACCTGCTTGTACTCACTGTGAGGAAACGGGGCAAGAGATGCTGTTCCTTTCGCTACCACATTTTATCGAGATGAATATGGGTGACTGTGGCTCCTCCCCAACCAGATGATGGAACTGTTTTACCTTCTGCCTCTGCCACTGACTCTTTAATCATATTATCTGCTGGTCATTGCCTCACTTCTCTCATAGCCAAAGTTGAACTCTGCTTTTCTTTTTCATTATTATTATTATTATTATTATTATTATTATTTTGTCTGTTTTCATTTCTTCTATATGTTTCTGCTTGACTGCAAAAAAAGCTAGCTAGCAAGCCTTTCAATAAATGTGGCCAGGCATGCCTCTTCACCTTTTTTTTTTTAAAGATATTTTATTGATTTTTTTTTTTTTACAGAGAGGAAGGGAGAGGGATAGAGAGTTAGAAACATTGATCAGCTGCCTCCTGCACACCCCCTACTCGGGATGTGCCCGCAACCAAGGTACATGCCCTTGACCGGAATCGAACCTGGGACCCTTCAGTCCGTAGGCCAACGCTCTATCCACTGAGCCAAACCAGTTAGGGCTCCACCTTTCTTTTTGCATAATCAGTTCACCAGTTGTAGTGAGGAGGGGCACAGTCTTGCACCTGAGTGTTTCCTAACCTTTATTGATTTGTTCTTAGATATTCAGTACTTCTTAGCTATCAGGGAGGTTTTAATGTTCTTTGATATTCTTTTTTTTTTAAAATATATTTTATTGGTCTTTCACAGAGAGGAAGGGAGAGAGATAGAGAGTTAGAAACATCGATGAGAGAGAAACATCGATCACACATCCCCTCCTGCACATCCCCTACTGGGGAGGTGTCCGCCACCCAGGTACATGCCCTTGACCGGAATCGAACCCGGGACCTTTCAGTCCGCAGGCCGACGCTCTATACACTGAGCCAAACCGGTTCCGGCTCTTTGATATTCTTTTATAGGCATTTCCGTGTGTAAAGTTGCTTGTGAAGACCAAATTTAACCACAGCACTTCCATCAATAACGTACTTCCCTTTCCTGTTTAGGGAATGAATTTTACTTATGAGTGATATTTATTATTTTAGGCTGTTGCAAAAATGGTTCAACAATGCTGTACTTACGTTGAGGAAATCACAGACCTTCCGATCAAACTTCGATTAATTGATACTCTACGAATGGTTACAGAAGGAAAGGTGAGTTGTCCCTTGGTATAACTCATGGTGATAAGTACTCTCTTGCTTGTATTCAGACATACTTTTATACTGTATTTAGACATTTTCTATTAGTATTTAAAAATAAGGTCAATTCTTCACCCTGGCCTGAATCTGCTTGAAAAGTCTGTTTGGGATAGCTAAAGTTTCACTCTAATATTTAAATTGTTAGCAGTGTGAGGTTAATTTTCAAAATTTCACTGTGATGTCATCCTCCCCACCCCTAATCCCCCAATATCATATTTCTCTAAAAAAGGGCAAGTACAGAATGGTGACTGTGGTAGATACGTTTCTTTCTAGATAGATTTTTGTGGTTTGAAGACAAAAACTTAGCTTGTATTTAACTTTTTGTCTCTTTAATCAGTTCAGTTCAGTAAATGTTATTGAGTACCTCTGTTATGCTAAGTCCAAAATGAGCAAGAACTATTCTTTTACCTCAAAGAGATCAGTTATAAAAATAATTATGGGACTGTCATGACACTATGTAGTGCCCTGTAGCATAGAGGTAGGGATTGATTGGGTGAGGTGCCCAGGGAAGCCTCAAAGAGTTCATGATAGCTGAGCTGGCTTTTTAAGAATGAATAGAAATTCTACAGGGCCAGGGGTAGGGAAAAGGGCATTTTACACATAGGGAAAATAATATACAAAAAAATCAAAGTAAGAAACACCTAGTATATTTAGGAAACTAAGTAGTCTGTTATTGGAGATTAAGGCTTTGAGGGATGGATTGGGGAAAGGGAGTTGCTTCAGGGCAAAGGCTAAACGGGCAAGCCTTAACATGAAAATTAGTTTCCTAGGCTCTGTAAGTTATATAGTTATAGTTTTAATGTTTTATTTGTTGGAAGTTACAAATCTACAATATTACTTATAGCTACAAAAAAATGCTAGTAACTTCAATACTTAGCAAGATCATATATATATATATTTTTTACTATATTTTTATTGAATCCAGAGAAGAAGAGAGAGGGAGAGATAGAAACATCAACGATGAGAGAGAATCATTGATTGGCTGCCTTTTGCACCCCCCTCACTGGGGATTGAGCCCACAACCTGGGCATGTGCCCTTGACTGGAATCCAACCTGGGACGCTTCAGTCCTCAGGCCGACGTTCTATCCACTAAGCCAACCAGCTAGGGCGAGATCAGATATTTTTAAAGAAAGTAGCATTGTATTTAAAGATTAATCAGAATTAGAGTATTGGTTGAATTGTGGCTACTGGGCTGTATATGCTCTTTGTAAAGGGTGTTATTTTTCAAGTAATCAATCTTTTTAAAGGTACTTTTTGTTTTCTGTGCCACTTATGCAGCATGTAGTCTGTCATTCATTAAACAGTGATTTTATATTTAGGTTCTCAAAGCAAAGTTCAAAATATGAGTAATGTTTTATAGAGACCTTTTCTTTAAAATTGTGTGATTGTGAAGTATAAAATATCATATAGCTCTGTTCGTACATGGAAGATGAAGTGCACAATAACTCCAAAATAAATACTTTGCCTAGTTTGAATAATAGTTTAATTCTATCTTTAAAATTCTGATATATTTCTATAGGAATTTTGATAATTATAATAGATTTCTTGTATTTGTAGATCTATGTTGAAATTGAACGTGCTCGGCTAACTAAAACATTAGCGACTATCAAAGAGCAAAGTGGGGACGTCAAAGAGGCAGCCTCCATTTTACAAGAGTTACAGGTAAGATGCATTGTAGAGTGTGTGGAATTTTATGTTTAGTCAGCATTATTTTCAGCTTATTTCAGCACTTTATTACTTTTTTTTCTAAAGCACCAAGAATTAGAATGAATACAGTAGAGTGTGAGGTTATTCAAATAATTGGAAATAGAGTAATTATGGTCCCAGATACATTTAACTTCTAAAGAAGTGTTGTTTTTAAAATATTTTTATTGATTTCAAAGAGGAAGGGAGAGGAGGAGAGAGAGAGAAACATCAATGATGAGAGAGAATCATTGGCTGCCTCCTGCACCCTTCCTACTGGGGGCAAGCCCACAACCCAGGCATGTGCCCTTGACCAGAATCGAACCTGGGACCCTTCAGCCCGCAGGCTGATGTTCTATCCACTGAGGCAAACCAGCTAGGGCTCTAAAGAAGTTTTGAAGATAAATTAGGATTAACAAGTTAACCTTGATTTTGTGCTATTATTTGAACATTTTAATTCTCAGAATTTAAATAAAATCAGTAATTCATATACTATTTACTTATGCCTTAAGAATTTGCTATTAATTATTGGCTTTGTTCTTAATGAATATTAAATTGGTGGTCAATTCTTAAGAGTACTAGTAATCTTAAAATGAGACAGCAAAGAGCTAAAGAAATCTGAAAAAAACCATAGACTGTCTCACCAGAAAAATGTACATGAACTATGCTCAAAATTTAGCTTCTAGCCCTGGTTGGTGTGCTCGGTAGTTAGAGTATTGGCCCACACACCAGAAGGTCACAGGTTCGATTCCCAGTCAAGGACACGTACTTGGGTTGTGGGTTTGCTCCTGCCCCCGGTTCAGGGCGAGTACTGGAGACAACCAGTTGATGGGTCTCTCTCACATAGATGTTTCTCTCTCCCCACCCCCACTCCTTTTCACTCTCTCTGAAAGTGTTACACAAATTTATGAATGTGTTAAAATTCATGGAACTTTACACCAAAAGAAAAAAAATGTATTATGTACTTTCCTGGAGGAAACCAGCTTTCTATATCATCATCAGCACTCTAAAAATGTGTGAACGTTCTTACTATTTATCAACGGTGAATCTTTTAATATGTATTTAATTGTATTTCAGTTTTAAAATATTATAAATTCATTTGGGGACTTCCTCTTCTAGGTGGAAACCTATGGGTCAATGGAAAAGAAAGAGCGAGTGGAGTTTATTTTGGAGCAAATGAGGCTCTGCCTAGCTGTGAAGGATTACATTCGTACACAGATCATCAGCAAGAAAATTAACACCAAGTTTTTCCAGGAAGAAAATACAGAGGTAAGTATATGTCTCAATATGAATTTACTTTAAAAATGTTTAGGGGGGAAAAAAAAACATAAACCCCAATTTACCTTGTCAACTTTCTTCTTTTTTTCCAGAAATCAAAGTTAAAATACTATAACTTAATGATTCAGCTGGATCAACACGAGGGCTCCTATTTGTCTATTTGTAAGCACTACAGAGCCATATATGATACTCCCTGTATACAGGCCGAAAGTGAAAAGTGGCAACAGGTAAGAACATATTCTTTTTGTTTGTTTGTTTGTAAAATATATTTTATTGATTTTTTACAGAGAGGAAGGGAGAGGGATAGAGAGTTAGAAACATCCATCAGCTGCCTCCTGCACACTCCCCACTGGGGATGTGCCCGCAACCAAGGTACATGCCCTTGACTGGAATTGAACCTGGGATCCTTGAGTCCGCAGGCCGATGCTCTATCCACTGAGCCAAACCAGTTAGGGCAGAACATATTCTTATACTTGACATTGATACTTATGAGAAACAATCTGCATTTTTAAATTTATTATGAAATAATTTTAACTTCAGTAATCATATGCAATTTTATAATGCTGCTTTGTATTCACTGTGTTGATAATTCAGTTTATCCTTATTGATTCAGACTATTGTGGTAGTACTCTATCACCTTGAAAGAAATAGGCTTACTGTTAAAAATATATGGCTTGGCCGTTGTGGTGCAGTGGTTAAGTATCAACCTGTGAACCAGGAGGTCAGGGTTAGATTCCAGAGTACAGGCCAGGGTTGCTGGCTTGATTCCCAGTAGGGGGCTTGCAGGAAGCAGGGGATCAATGATTCTCTCACATCATTGATGTTTCTCTCTCTTCTTCTTCTTCTCTCTTCCTCTCTGAAATCAATTAAGACTGTGTGTGTGTGTGTGTGTATAATATACAGCAGGTCACCTGCTAGCAAGGTGCTAGCAAGGTTACAGTAAAGACCTAACATTACTTTGGAAAATTGTTACATGTGTATTCCATATAATTTTGTTATAAGAACTTATTCTTTTATACATTTGTTTAAAAAAATAGCCCAGGTAGTAATTCAAATTAGCAAATATTTTTTACATCATTGATGTTTCTCTCTCTTCTTCTTCTTCTCTCTTCCTCTCTGAAATCAATTAAGACTGTGTGTGTGTGTGCCTGCAACCCAGGTACATGCCCTCGACCGGAATCGAGCCTGGGACCCTTCAGTCCGCAGGCCGACGTTACATGTGTATTCCATATAATTTTGTTATAAGAACTTATTCTTTTATACATTTGTTTAAAAAAATAGCCCAGGTAGTAATTCAAATTAGCAAATATTTTTTAGTACAGTATTCAAAATGAATATATATATAATTATTTCATGATTTTTTAGTTCCTGCCAAAGTTTTCATTTTGTTTCTAATCGTGCATATGATCTATTTTGTTGTGCGACTGTTTCAGGCTCTGAAAAGTGTTGTCCTCTACGTTATATTGGCTCCTTTTGATAATGAACAGTCAGATTTGGTTCACCGAATAAGTGGTGACAAGAAGTTAGAAGAAATTCCTAAATATAAGTAAGTACCTTTATAATTAGCTTAATATACCTCAGTAGAAGCACCATTTTGAAAGAAAATTGGTTAACCTAAATGTACACTTAATTGGCTGCTGATAGATTGTATTAGAGAATAAAATTGGAGATAATAATAAAATGTTTTTTATAGTTCTGCATTAGAAATTAATGTAATGAGATGATTGCATACTTCATTCTAAGCCACTTATCAAGTAGAAGTTTTATTTCAAGCTAATTTTAACAACTTTTGTTTAATTAACCATTTGATGAAGTTTTTATCATTAGTAGTTGGGGTTTTATAATTTTCTGAAGTACATACTTCTGAAAACCTATTATATGAAACAGATGTACACTTCATAAGCACGATGAGCTTTTATTTTTTATGGGTATGTTTCTTTTATCTTTCATTTAAAAGGTTATATTCATTAGTACAGAGATTGGCAAAGATAAAATAGGAGAGAGCAAAATGTTAAACATGGGAATGCTATATTCAGAATTACTATGGGGAAAAATGGTAGCAAAATTAGTAACATTAATAATAATCCACTTGGTTCTTTTTCTGCTAATAAAAATTTATTTTAAAAGTCTGTTGATATTTAAATCCTTGTTGTTATATTGGATGGAAGTTATTTTACAGATTTGGAATATTAAGTTTTATACCATTGACAGGGATCTTTTAAAGCTTTTTACCACGATGGAGTTAATGCGTTGGTCTACACTTGTCGAAGACTATGGAATGGAATTAAGAAAAGGTTCTCTGGAAAGTCCTGCAACTGATGTTTTTGGTTATACAGAAGAAGGTGAAAAAAGGTGGAAAGACTTGAAGAACAGAGTTGTTGAACATGTAAGGATCTGGCATGATAGAGATGACAATTTAAAAGTCAAGTTTGGCAAATTTGAGTGTAAACTTTTATGTTTGATAATTAAATGTGTTAACATGCTTCATTTTGAGAGGACCTCAAGAATCCAAAGTTTTGTAGCACATATACTAGAAGGAATTTCTTAATGTGAGGGATGGTGAGAATGGGGAGAATGTTTTCTGTCTGATACTCACTTGGTAGTTTTGGAAATGGGTAACATATCTTAAACCTGCCCTTTCTTCTTGGTGTCACTACAGGTTGAATTGTGCCAACATTCATTCATATAACAAACACATTTATTATGAGCCCTCTGTGTGCCAGACAGACACTACAAAGTGCTGGGACATATAGGAGAGTAAGACATGGTCGCTATCTTCAAAAAGCTTAAACCATAGGGAAGGCACATTTATAAGTAAAACCATTATAGATATTGTGGTACAGGTATATATAGAGGGGAGCATAAGGAGAGAGTTGATTGGCTTTACCTGGAAGAGTAGTCAGGTTAGATACATAGGCATTGACGCAGAAGATAAGATTTGTAAGAAGAGTATGTAGTTAGCAGGTAAACAAGGGAGAGCAGTCCCTTTGGGCAAATGGAATCATCCCAGCAAGGGCATAGAAGCACAAACAAGCAGGGGAACTTGGGGACCTCCAAGAAAAAGGCTCAGTGAGAAAGGAAGTTGGAGATGTCAGAAGGGTCTGCATCACCACAAAGATTGTACACACATAGTGAAAACTTCTGAGAGGATAATGGCCAGGCCTGTATTTACAAAAATTCCTCTGGGAGTAAGTGTGGAGAATGGATTTGGAGAGAGAGAAGACAAGATGAGAAGACTGGTTAAGTTAGGGTCTCTTTGGGCTTGAATTAAGGCAGTAACCACAGTATTGAAGAAGAATGGATGGAATGGAATTATTTTAAGAAAGAAAATCAATAGAATTTGGTTATTGGTTAAATTTAAGGATAGAGGAAAAGGTAGGGTCTAGAATAGTTCTCACACTTCCTAAGAGGTTAGTGTTGCCATTGACCCTGATAGAGTTGGGAAGAGATGCAACTTATTAAAAGATGAGTTCAGCCCTAGCCAGTTTGGCTCAATGGATAGAGTGTCGGCCTGCGGACTGAAGGGTCCCTGGTTGGATTCCAGTCAAGAGCACATGTCTGGGTTGTGGGCTCAGTCCCCAGTAGGGGGCGTGCAGGAGGCAGCCAACTAATGATTCCCTGTCATCATTGATGTTTCTATCTCTTCCTCTCCCTTCCTCTCTGAAATCAATAAAAATATATATATTTTTTTAAAAGATGAGTTCCTTTTTCTCCTTTTTCTCCCCACCGTTCCCATATTTCCTTGTGAGTGCTGTTACTCTGTTAATAACATTAATAAAGAGGAGTCTCTCTAACTTTAGTACCATTTCCAGTGAAAATTATGGAATTTTATTTCTTATCACCTTTAAATAGTTATAGTGATGTTTTGAGGTGATCTCAATTTTTAAAAATCTTAACCTTTTAAAAATTTGTCATAATTAGGAAAAGCTTAACTTTAGTTTCTTGCATATAGCAAAAATATTTTAGTACAGTTATAATTTTTAATCACTAATTTATTTAAGATAAACCTATATTTTGACTGTATATTTTAAGAGAGTTGTGGAGAGTATTCAGAATAACTTGCAAATAACTGCAGAAACCAAAATACGTTCCAGTGGTGGGCTATGGGAAAAATAAAAGCTCAATCTGATATTTTAACAACCTATTTGGGTTTGAAAACAAATGGACTTTTAGCCTTACTGACAACTGTTGTGTTCTCTTTGCCCGCTCTCCTCTCCCCAGAATATTAGAATAATGGCCAAGTATTATACGAGGATAACAATGAAGAGGATGGCACAACTTCTGGATCTATCTGTTGATGTAAGTAGTAAACTTCATTGTTTGAGTTATTTGTAGCCATTCATTTTGAATATCAATCGACTTATAAAAACCAAGTGAGGAAATCAGTGTTGTTTTATTTAACTTTAAGTTTAGGTAACAAGTTTCCCCAAGCTATCTTAAGTACCAAAAAATAGCTTAATCTTTTTATAGTTACATTAATATTATTTATACTAGTTAAAATTGTCACTTAAATATGTTAGTTTTCCATTGATTCAGTTGAAGTTCAAGGTATATGTTCTATAATAAATATGTTTAGGTTCACAAAAGTGTACTGTAGAAATAAAAGATATGAGGGAGGCTTGACTATAGTTCACTTGAAAAGGTCCCAGGACGTGATAGAGAGGTTTCACTTTCAGATCTGGATTTCATGTTGATAAAATGTACAACACCAAAGAAATAGGCGGTAAGTGAAATGCACAGTAATGGTCTGAAAAGCCATTTCTGTTACCAGAAGTAACTGGGACAGTTTAGCTGGAAAAGAAGAATCATGGAGTGTTAGAAGGTTTGACCGTTGGTTAATTCATTAGCACTTCTCATATCTGGATGAGGGTACCAGAGTCCTTAGAAGCAAAATGCCTTGTCCATGGCTATATCGTTGCCAAGTAGCAGAGCATATATTCTACCCTAACATTTCTGGTAACTTTGGGAGTAGATTCAAACTTGACCCTGACTTGGAGTGGATTCATAGTCTATTCATCCCTAGACTCTCAGTAAAATCCATACATTATTACAAGAAATCAGCAGTTGCTAACTATTGCTAAAGAATTTTAGCCCTGCATATTCTTGAATGAAGAGTTTAGAAAATGCTTTCCTTAAATTCTGTTTATTATCTATACTTATCCAGTATTAATCCAGTTTGTCTTTCTCTCTTGCAGGAGTCAGAGGCTTTTCTCTCAAATCTCGTAGTAAACAAGACCATTTTTGCTAAAGTAGACAGGTTGGCAGGAATTATCAACTTCCAGAGACCTAAGGATCCAAATAATTTATTAAATGACTGGTCTCAGAAACTGAACTCATTGATGTCTCTAGTTAACAAAACTACACACCTCATAGCCAAAGAGGAAATGATACATAATCTACAATAAGGGTCTCGATGCCCTGATGCTTTTAGAAAAGAGTTAACATTGGAAGTCATTAAAAAAGAAAAGACTTATGGTGTATATGTTGGGTTCTTTTTTCCTATTCTCAACTCCTTTGTCTAAAATTTAAAATATAGGGAATATGTTTGAGGCCCCTTTTCTACCTTTCAACTCCCTAATTTCATTGTTAACTTTTCATTTGTAATTGATACAAAAATAGAATACATTTCTATTGTCTGAGTGCTCAAAACATTGTGTCATAACTTACCCAAATTTTTTCTATCGTTTGAAACCTTTTTAGCTATTATTTGTTTTCATTCAGCTAACAACCATAATGATAATAAAAGCAGTATATGCACGTTTATTTTCTATGGTTACATGTGTTTCTGAACATTTTACGGGGTAGTGATTTAAGTGGTTTTTTAAAATAAATTCTGTTGTAAATCTATGAATTAGTAGATTTTTTAAAAGATTTTTTTAAAATATATTTTTATTGATTTCAGAGAAGAAGGGGGAGAGAGAGAGAGAGAGAGAGAGAGAGAGAGAGAGATAGATAGATAGATAATAAGAGAGAATCATTGATCGGCTGCCTCATGCATGCCCCCTACTGGGGTTGGAGCCTGCAACCCAGGCATGTGCCCTTTTGACTGGAACCGAACCCGGGACCCTTCAGTCCACAGGCCGATGCTATATCCACTGAGCCAAACCGGCTAGAGGTTTGTGGGTTTTTTTTAGATTTTTAAAAATTTTATTAAATTTTAGAGAGAGAAGAAGGAAGGGAGAGGGAGAGATTCCTGCATACCCCCTACTGGGAATCGAGCCCACAACTCAGGCATGTGCCCTGACCAAGAATGCTAACCCTAATCAGCAACCTTTTGGTACACAGGACAATGCCCAGCCAACTCTGGCCAGGGCTATTTAGAAGAATTGTAAAAGCAACATAGAATATATAGGAACATTTGGGATAGAGTTGTGGTTTGTGAAGAATTTGTATTTTAGTATTGTGGCTAAAAGTCTCTAACCTGAGTGTGTATGGGGGAGCTATTTGGTAGGCTATATAGACTTTTTTTTTTAATCTTTTTTTCTATTTTAGGGGGGTCTAACTGGCTTTAATCACAGTAGCTTATTTTTACCCTCTTCCCCTGACTTGGCCAGTTTTTGAACAAAATCAAGTGATGTTGTGTTGGCACAATTTAACACACAAAGTCATTTTCTTAAAAATATATTTTATTGATTTTTTACAGAGAGGAAGGGAGAGGGATAGAGAGTTAGAAACATCGATGAGAAGAAACATCGATCAGCTAGCTGCCTTCTGCACAGTCCCCACTGGGTATGTGCCCGCAACAAAGGTACATGCCCTTAACCGGAATCGAACTTGGGACCCTTGAGTCCGCAGGCCGACACTCTATCCACTGAGCCAAACCGGCTAGGGCAACAAAGTCATTTTTATAGGACTTTGTGGCTTTAACTTAATACATCTGATTACATCATTAATGCTCCAAATTCATTATCTCTCTATAGGAACTTTAGTTCCTTTGAACACTGGATAACAACCTAAAATGCTTAAAAATGACCCAAAAAGACTTAAGGCCACTCTCTTACCAAATGGTATAGTACTGACATTTTTTTTAGAATTAAAAATAGTTTCACTGTCAAAAGAAACATCTGAGATCAATTAACATGAGCAAATTTTAGAAGTTTTTAAAATTTGATTTATTTCAGAGAAAAATGAAACAATGTTAGAAGGTTATTTAAAATGATGTTAAATGAAGAAAGTATGAGGCTACTTTTTATAAAATACAAATGTAGAGAGGGAAACATTTCTCAAAATTCATTTCCCATATAATGGTCACTAAATTGTCCCATGATCCCATGGTTAAGGACAATTTGTGGGACCTCTACTATTTATGCTGAGTCATTGTGAATAATAATATAATAATCTAATTTTATTCTTTAGAAATTTAATGTATTGGTCACATTAATAACATCAACATCTGCTATCACTTATCTTTAAAAACTAACCAAAAATATCACAAGTTCAGAAACATTTACTTCACACTAGCAGTAAGAATATGGTTTTAATTTTCTTTTGAGTGAAAAAGATAGAAAATAAAATTATTTTGCATTGTTAATTTGTAAATCAAATTGGAGCCAATTTGAATTTAGCTTCTCATTAACTTCGTCTTTCTGGGGACTCATTCCCTTTGTATCTGCCAAACCTGGACTCTTTGGCCAAATATATTGTTGTAAAGACCTCAAATGCTCCTCTTTTTATTAAAGTGCTCACCCTCAGCGAAGCTCCTTGTGTGTTCTGATTTGCTGCTACTTGTTAACCGTGTCCCAGTGATCCAATCCCACTTGACTTGCTTAACTGCTCATCCATTTCTTGTTTGTTTTTTCTGTCCAAGCAAATTTAAGAGTTATTACCAACTTCTTAGTGTTATAAAGAAGAACCTGTTAGCCTAGGGTGGTACAATATTTGTGATTTTTTTTTAACCTAAAATCCTGTTTTACATTTCAGACCTAAACTAGCATTCATGAAAAGGACAGAGCCACTTTATTTAAATAGAGAAGCTAATACTTAACTCATTATCATTTTCATGATTAGGTTACTAACCAGCAGGAGAGGTGATGAGCCTCTGTTTTTAGGATTTTTAAAAAGTGAAACACCTTTTATCCTTTTACTTCTATATAACATGTTTTTATTTTAGAGTTCAGTAGCTATTTCTGTATCTCAGTTTCCATATCTTGTTATTGAATCATTAAAAACCTCCTCTTTAAAATTCATACTGTTTCAATCTATCTCTTATAAGTGTTAAATGTATGATAAAAGTACTTAAGTTGTTTTCAGCTCCTGGATTTAGCTGCAATAAAAGCACCAATTTGTGGGTATTTAAGAAAACCTGGACAATAAACTCATACTTTAAAAGATTACTTCTCTTTTTAATTCTCTTACTGTTTAAAACAAAACAAAAATTGATAATTTTCATTTTTCTTTAAAAATCATGTTATCTCTCTCCACTTGTTCTTCAGTAGTGGGAAAACATTTTGCACTTACTGGCTTTCCCCCTTCCCTCATCATCCCCCCCCCCCCCCCAACTCTTTCTAATTTGGGATTGAGGACAGGCCATGCCTACTTGTGCTCTTGACCAGTGGTTGTCCAACTCAGCACACATCAAAATCACCCACAGGGCCTGTTACAACACAGATTGCCTGACCCCCACCCCAGAGTTTCTGATCCAGTAGGTCTGGGGTGGGACCCAAGGATTTTCATTTCTAACAAGTTCTTGGATGATGCAGATGCAGCTGATCCATGGCCCACACTTGGAGAACCACTCCTCCAGACAACACTTAGAGTAAATACTAGAAAAGAACTATGTTGGGGGTAGCGGGGGAGGGGGGGGTTGAGTATTTTCTGAGAAAAAATACTGAGTGACCATGGTCATCCATGAAGTTAGGATTGTGCTACAACGTGATGCTTATCCAGTGCCTTTGTTTTTGAGTCTAGTGATTTGAAACTGGTTTTGTTGTGCTTCCTGAGATGTGGAGAAACGCTCTCGCTTTTTCAGTGGATAGAAAACAATATTCCAAACTTGGAGCCTAATAATTGCTATGTTGAAAGAATTGAATGACATCTCTTTGAAGACTGCAGAAGTTGCATCATCTGCTATTTCCTCTCTGTAAGATTGGGAGCCCTGTTTATCTTTTCCCAGCCCTCAATACATTCTGCTTTCTGTCTCTGAATTTACCTACTTTAGATACTTCATACAAGTGAAGTCATACAATATTTGTCCTTTTGTGTCTGGCTTATTTCACTTAACATAATGTCTTCAAGGTCCATCCATGTAGCGCGTGTCAGGACAGTGTATGGCTGAAGAACATTCCATTATGTGCATGTATCACATTTTGTTTGTTGACGGTCACTTGGGTTGTTGCCGCCTTTTGTCAATTGTGACTAGTGCTGCAATGAACATGAGTGGACAAGTCCTAGTTTCAATTCTTTCATATCTGCATATTGGTTTTAAGAAATAGATTCAGAGAAAAGATTGTTCAGAGAGTGAATGTGTATCCTTAACCCAGTTTACACATTGGCTTTTAAAGCCAAAAGGATGTTTATATACAAAGGAACAGTGTGGTAGACCAGAGGGAGACCAATTCCTGGCAAAGCTATTAATATTTTAAATCTTATCCCAGTGACCATGATGACAAATTCCACAAGAGCTGTCCTCATACTTACTGTCAAGGGGGCCCAGTCAGTGAAATAGGAACTACTTGTGATCAGAGTTACCAGCCCAAGTTTCAGCCACATCTAGCATGTATCATGTGCACGAATCCCATTAGATTAGTATTAAATAAGACGCTCCCATCTTCATTACAGGTGGTCTTGTATCTGAAACCCATTAAGGACTCTTAAAGCTTTTAGTACCCCAAAATCTAAAGCACATTTGGTGTTACTGGGACAAAGAAAAAGGATTATTCTGTATGAATCATAAAAGTAGCTAAATAGACATTATACATCCACAAAAACAAACATCTGGGCCAAGTTTTCATGAACTTCAGGCTGTAAAAATAATGTTCTCAACAGAAGCAGCTTAATACACAGGAAGAAGGTAGGTGTTACAGATACGCCTTTTCTTAATTCTGCATTGCTGTACATACAGCTGTATTGTTTAATGTGAGTAACAGTGCAGTAAAAAAATCTTCAAGTTTTAACATTTCTAAATGCAGTACCCTGTTCATATCTTAATTTGAACTTTGGAAATTTTCCTTAAACTATGAAAATTTCCCTATGAAAACTTTCTGGTTTCATAATGCTTTTTTTTTTTTTAATGCTTAAATGTCACTTGCAAGTGTAGCAAGTAAAAAGGTTAAAGCAATAAAATGTAAACTAATTTTACTTGACCAAGATTTTAGTATTATATTCATTTACAGTTTTTGAGCATTCAAAGAGTTAGGCTAAGTTTAAAAGGGCTAACTAACCTTCCAGATAGAGCAAAGGAAATGTTAGGATGAAATAAAACTTTTCTTAAAATGCCTATCAGGTCTGCCACTGCTGCCTGTACAGCATAATGCCTCACTACAGAATACTAAACAGCTGGTCTCCCGATACCTTCACATGGATTTTTATTGTGTGAAGAATGAGGGGCAGATATTTTATTCAAAGTGCCGCTCCTTCGTGGAACTGCTACAGAGACCACATTTCCCTCACCTTTTAGGATGCAGATTTTGAAAGAGGAGGAGAATGTGATTTTCTTCTGCTGTCGGGACTTAGGGATTACAGAGTTGGGAAATGAGTTCTTTCTGTAAGATTTAGATAATACCAACATATCCTGGACCAGAGCGTATAAGCAAATATATAATGGCTCCCTGGCTGGCAAGAACTGGCCACGAAGGTAACCTTTGAGAGGGCAACATTTTTTTTAAATTTATTGATTTGAGAGAGAGAGAATGAGAATCATTGATTTGTTGTTCCGCTTATTTATGCATTCATTGGTTGATTTTTGTATGTACCCTGACCAGGATCGAATCTGCAAACTTGGCATATCAGGACAAACCTTTATTTTTTTTTAAAATATATTTTATTGATTTTTTACAGAGAGGAGGGGAGAGGGATAGAGAGTTAGAAACATCGATAAGAAACATCTATCAGCTGCCTCTTGCACGCCCTCTACTGGGGATGTGCCCGCAACCAAGGTACATGCCCTTGACCGGAATCGAACCTGGGACCCTTGAGTCCGCAGGCCGATGCTCTATCTGCTGAGCCAAACCGGTTAGGGCAAACCTTTAACCATCCTAACCACGGAAATGGATACAGAAGTTATAGCCAAAACCCTGTGATCCCCTTGTTGGAAACGCTTTTCACATGAAATTGAAGCAGCATGTACAAATAGCCTAAAATCATATAAGGAGCTCACCTTGATCTGACCCCAATAAGCAAACTTACGATCATGATTTATTTAACTTACCATTAAGTCCATGATAAGTATCACTTGATGCTTACAAAATATTTTTACATTGATTTTAGAGAGAAAGAGAGAGAGAAACATCGATTTGTTGTTCCACCTATCCATACATTCATTGATTCTTGTATGTGCCCTGACCTGGGATGAAGCTCTCAACCTTGGCTTATTGGGACGATGCTCTAACCAACCAGGCTACCTGGCCAGGATTCTGAGTGCTACTTCAAAAAGTTAAAATCAAGCCCTGGCCGGTGTGGCTCAGTTGGTTGAGCATTGTCCCATGCACTGAAATGTTGCCGGTTTGAGTCCCCATCAGGGCACATACCCATATTGCAAGTTTGATCTCCGGTTGTGTGTTTCTCTCTCCCTTTCTCTCTAAAATCAATTAAAACATAATTTTTAAAAAATTAACAATTTTTAAGGTAAAATTGAATATAAAATGGTTGTCGTGTGGAAAAGTTTAGTGAATCCTCAAAAACTTAAAGAATGACTGTATGTCCCAACAATTTCACTCCTAGGCATATATATATATACTCAAGAGAACTGCAAAGTATATTCAAATACCTGTACACAAATATTCATAGCACCACTTTTCAGTGCACATCATAGCGACTAGTTGACTGGTTGTTTCGTTCATTTGGTCATAACGGTTGCTTAGGCTTTGCTATAATAATAAAAGCGTAATATGCTAATTAGACCGGACGTCCTTCCGCATAACCTTCCGGATGAAGCCATGGCTGCTAGGGAAGCCCGAGTCCTGGGTGTCTGCTGGCAGCTGGAGGGAAGCCCAGGTCCCGGGTGCTGGAGGGAAGCCGGTGCTGGCAGCTGTGGGAAGAAAGGCCTACTCTTGCATGAATTTCGTGCCTCAGGC
>NW_005871148.1:3467054-3480977 GCF_000147115.1 Myotis lucifugus | reverse complement strand
ATATATATATCCAGAATAGGTAAATCCAAGAGAAAGAAAGCAGATTGGTAGGGACTAGAGGGGGGAGGAACTAAAGTAACTGTATAATGGGTAAGGGTTTTTGTTTTGGGGTGATAAAAATGTTTTGGAACTAGATAAGTGTGGTGGGTTGTACAACATTGTGAATGTACTAAATTTCACCGAATTTTTTGCTAAAATGGTTAACTTTATATTATGTGAATTTAACCTTAATTTTTAAAATAATGTTTTATTTTTCAATGACAGTTTACATCAAGCATGTCAAACTTGTGGTCCATGGGCTGCATGCGGCCCACAATGAATATTTTTTCGGCCCAACCAATATAACGGTATTGAAGAAACATTTTAATAAAAATTTCATAACTTAACATTTACAATATCCTGTTATACATAATTATTAATAACTAGGAGCTCAGCACGCAAAATCGTGCGGCCCACCCATCCACCCGCTGTCCTGCCTTGACACCCGAACCTCTCCATGCAGAGCTCCAGCACGCCTGGCCCAGCCCCTCGACACCTCTGGCCTTCTC
The DNA here is from genome assembly GCF_000147115.1 of Myotis lucifugus. Classification (NCBI taxonomy): domain Eukaryota; kingdom Metazoa; phylum Chordata; class Mammalia; order Chiroptera; family Vespertilionidae; genus Myotis; species Myotis lucifugus. The sequence continues at coordinate 3,480,429 of NW_005871148.1, read as the reverse complement.
TGGTCACTTCAAGCCCCGCCCTCAGTCCCTCCAGTCACCTCGGGCTGGTCCCGCCTTCTCTGGATGCCTCCCTGCTTCCGCCCAGTCTCTGGAGCAATGGGGGGGCTCCACCCTATCGTGGAGCCTGAGGAGAGCGTGGAAACCTTCCGCCTGCTGCACTGTGGTCCTTCCCCAGACAGGTGAGCGGCGGGGTGCTCTGAGTGCGAGGGGTGGGTGGCAAAGGACTGGTGAGGGGGGTGCTGTGGGCTCTCACCCCTGCCCTCCCGGGCACAGGCCTTCTCCGGGCACCTCCCCGCTTCCACCCCATCTCCGGGAACAACACCCTGCCATGCACGTGCAAGCAGCCTCCTCCTTAGCGGTCGTGACTGTGACACTGTTAGGACCAATTAGCATGTTACCTCTTTATATATATAGATGGACTACAATGTTCGATAATGACTGATTACTATAATCGTGTTGCATTCATTTTCCCTATGTGCCTTACACACAGGCGCATCATTTCTCTCCACTAATACTAGCAGCAAATATTTTAGCAGCCAATTGCCATGTCATTAGTCTTGGACTGACTTATTTGGTGTGTACAACAGAAAATATTTTGCTTTCGGAGAACAAGAAAAATAGTTCTTTTGCGTTATGCTTATAGCATCTGGTAAGTTAATGTCCAAGAAAAAAATATTAATTTTTATTAAAATGTTCTATTATTTTATGTTAACAATGACTCATTTATTTCAGCCCTTTGTATTCAGCATGTCTCTATCGAAATAAACCTATGTTTCTATGAAAATTGAAGCTTTTATTTTTTTGCGGCCCACATAAACTTAAACCTTGTTTATTTGGCCCATGTTAGCCTTTGAGTTTGACATGCTTGGTTTGCTTTCAATACTATACTTCCCTGTTTTTTGAGATACATGGTATTGTTGAGATACATTTGTTAAGCTCCAATGACTATTGAACATTTGCTGATGTATTCAGGAAAATTATTCACTACATGAAGTCATTCTCAATATATTCAACTGTTAGATGGGATACAAAGGGAATACAGAACACTTGTGTCTGTAAGGAAGTTATGTTCCTTCCCATGAGATAACAACCGCTCATTTCCTTCCTGGTTTTTAATTCCCATGCTATTTGTGAATGTTTATGGCGGGGTTTTATGTTGAGGAAAACATCTGCTGGTATTACATTCAAGTTCTCTTTCTGTCAAAAGCATTTTCAAACTCTTTATTAGTCAGAGTAGTTGTGCCACAACTTGGTGGAGTTGCATTAGATGCTATGTCTTCTTGAGATGGTAGCAAGATAAAATGTGTATGTTTATGAATGACCTGCTTCTTCTATGGGAAACAACTGTCAAATGGTTTCCTTGGAATCCTGAGGGTTGCAACAAAATTATCCAGCTCTGCTACTCCAAGTTAAACTAGGAGAAACGTTGAGAACTGATTTTATTTCCTTCTTTCAGGTGCACCTGGACATACTGAGTCACCTGGCGGTTTTCAAAATTTATGTCATATAGTATCTCCCATCATTTTGGGCAAGAAGACAATTGGAGCTCTCCACAGGCAAACTGAACTAAGGTGAGGTCCTTGTGCATGGATCCACCCAGGAGAGAACCTGTGCAGAACCAGGACTCTGGTGCTCGCTGCCATTTACTGATGTGGAGATAATCTACTGAGCTGTTTCTGAGGGGTGGCCCCTGCGGTGGGAGACTCAGAAACAAACCAGAGGAGGATTTGGTCCTCTTTCATTCCAAGAGGCCTTGGTGTTTCTGTGGCCCCTTCTCCCTTTCCTAAAGGGCTATGTGGCCTGGGCTGAAAAGGGAAGTTATGGGGATGCTCTCTTGTCTACTTCATGATTTGTCAAGGAATCCACAGTTTCCTCGAGGAGTTAGCCTTATAAACTATAAGAGGTAAGAAATTTTTTTTATTGTTTAAGCCATTGTTGTGTTTTGCAGCCCCAAACATTCTAATATGCCTACCTATGTAAATCTGTCCAACAGTGTACACAAAAGGGACCATACAAGGCACACTGCTCTGTATTCGTTTTTTTGCATATAGTATGTCATTGGGATGTTTCCATATCTCCTTGTAGAACAAGGTCTACATTCTTTTTAATGGACACATAGCTTTTTTTTTCTTTTTAAATTTATCTTCATTGTTGAAAGTATTAACATAGCTTTTCAATGTATTAGATCAAACCTGAAATTTTGGCGTATCTGGTCGACACCCTAACCAACTGAGCTACCCAACCAGGTATTTTTATTATTATTATTCATTTTCTCCCCCTCAAAACCCCCAGCTTTATTGAGGTATGATTGGCAAAAAAAAAAAATGACATATTTAAAATGTACAACATGATGTTTTGATATATGTATACATTGTAAAATGATTACCACAAGCAAGATAATTAACATAGTCATTACCTTAGACAGGTGAATCTTTGACTAGTCTGAGAAGGGAGTTGGAGGGACAGACTATCCTAAGGTGCAGGTTGGTCCTCTAGAATTGAGCGGTGGTGGGTTTAATAATGCGTCTTCCTTCTAGTAGTGTGTACCCCTCATTCCCAGCCTCCCTTCCTGTTCCCTCACTTCTGCTCCCTGAAATCACACTCCCTAATAAACTGGTAGCACATAAACGTTTGCTCAGGCTGTGCTTTCTGGGGAATCCAGGTGAGATGGTTAGTATTTTCACCTGTTTATACTGACTTTATTTTTTGAAAATGAAAATACATTCCTTATTCCATTGTTGTGTTCTGAGCTTACATAAATAGGTGGTGGCAATCTTAATACATAGTTAACCATACTTTGTATTTATTTAATACTAACTGAACACATCTTGCAAGGGTATACTGACTTTAAATTAAGCCATCTGTAAATCTTCCGAGTGACCAATGTTGTCACAGAAAACAGTTCTTGGGTGAGTATCGTATACGGCAAATGCAGACCTGCTCCCTGCTCGTTTGGATGAGAGGTGAGTGGTTTTAAGGAGTGAAGAAGTGGCAGAGACTGGACACAAACATTTCTAACCCTTTCTCACTGTGTCTGTTTTCTCCCCTTCCCTTCTCTTCTCGGCACACTGCAATCTTTCATCTCTACCATTCTTCTACGGTAAAATGACCCTTTCAAGGTCATCATGCCCTCGATCACATCATATCCCATTCCACGTTACTTGGTCTCTCAGTTAACCACTGCCTTACTCAAACAGGCTTTTCTCTGGGCTTCCACGTGGGAGTTACCACACACCTATCTCAGTGGCGGCTGGCTATCAATGAAGGGTGCGAGGGTCTCTCCTCAGCCTTTTCTTTTCCATCTTGTTCTCTCACCAGATAATCTCATCTAATCCCATGGCGTTACATCTCTAGGCTGATGACTTCCAAAAACTTGAAACCTATATGGTCCTATTACCAATGTCATCCCAATAAATTTAATTTAAAAAATTTTTTAAATGACTTTGGGTGGTAGGCACACAGTGCAATATACAGCTCTTGTAACACAGAAATCTACACCTGAAACCTATATGATCCTATTAACCACTGTCACCCCAATAAATTTAATTTAAAAAATAGAGTTCCAAAACAGGACTATTGACATCCCCATTAATTTGCTTCTCCTGGATCTTCTGTATTTCAGGAAATGACACCACCATTCACCGAGTGGCTCAGTGGAAAACCCAGATGACAGCCTTTTCTTCTCTCCCTTCATCGAATTCATTAGCAAATCCTGCCAGAGACATCACCATGATTCATCCTGAGTGCGACCACTTCTCACCATCACCATTGCCACCACTTGTTACTGTCAGAAGTTATTTATTTCCCTCTTTCTTTATTCCATCTAAGTGCTGACTGCCTTTTTTTTCTCCTACGTAGACAGTCAAAGGTGGACCCTTGTCCTGTTCCTATCCCTGGAGTGTAGACTAGTGCCTGGAACACTATTGAAACTCACCTTTGGAATACATATTTGTTGAATTAATGAATGGTGTGTGGTAGAATTCTGGGTGGGTTATTTCACTTTGGCAGGCTGTTTAAATGACTTGGGACAAAGGAGATCAGAGGGTGTTTGCACTCTTTGGAACTAACGATCTTTTCTGCTTCTTAAGAGAGAAATTTCCCTGGCCTTTCATTCATTACGCTTGTAATTATTGTTATTATTATTAGTTTGCCCAAAGATTCAGGGTCACCAAAGAGCTTATTGGACTGTGAGAACCAAAAGTCGTTCTGTGATTCCCCTCTGTATCTCATGGGCTTGGAGAGTGTCACCTTGGAGGAGGGACCCGAGACATAAAGGACGGAACATGTGGTGGTGAGTCCAGCAGAGAGGAGTATCCTGAGAACCCTTAACAGCGCTGCTGGCTGGTTTAGTGTAGGGATTAACAGGTGGTCCTATTTCTGGGGCTTGGACACAAATCCGGACTTCAGACTTCCTGATCAATAGCTCTGTGACTCCTGGGTAAGTCACTCGACCTCTCTGTTCTCAGTTTCCCTATTTGTATGGGGATGATGATGATGATGATGATGATGATGATGAAGAATGCCTTTGACTAGGATTTTTATAAGGAGTAAATAAATTTGTTTATCACAGTGAAATATTTGGCACAGTAATAGGCTGGATTTCTAGCTAGTTTTCTAAAAAGAGCCAGGCTTGAAGTGGCAAAGAGTAATGATCTTATGGTTCTTTTAGGGAATATTTAACTTTGCCTCATGTCTATTAAACAGATTAAAAGTTCCCTCTGTCTGTCCTGCACCCCTCTCATCTTGCTTCTATCTCTCCTTTCCTGTATCCTTCCTCTCTTCCTCAAAAGTCTAGGGGAAAGAGGAAGAAAAGAGAGAAATAAGCACTCCTGCCAACATTTAATTAAATTAAAATTTTTAAGAACTCTAAGCGACTTTTTGGAGAAGCCTGCGTGGCCCTTAGATGACACTAGGGGGCAGCTCTGCTCACAGGTCCCAGCCAGTTCTCCCATCACAGTTATAATGCTGCAAGAAAAAGGTCTGAGATCCCTTCAACTCTGCTCCTGTCTGTTTCGGAAGGATATCCTGGGCATGGGCCGGGCACGCTCTCCAATCTCTCAGATGGCAGCAGGAAACAGTTGCTGTCCCCTTTTTGTGGTCGCCCAGAGCCTTGGTGCCAATCCCAGGAACTGGGGCCCCAGGAATGAATGGGGCCTGCAGGAAACACCGGGGCTGAGTCCTCGGGAACCCTCCTTTGTGATATGGATGGACAGGACTGGAAGGAGCCAAGTGGGAGAACCAGGAGGAAAGGAGGCAGAAGAGTGGACATCTCTCCCTCCTTCCCAGCAGCCACAGGGTTGAGCTCATCTCCAAGGTGAGACCCAAGAACAAGGTTGGGTTGCTGTCCCTCCTCTCCCTCCCAATCCGGAAATCAGAGAGGGCCTGACTCACTGACCTGAACTTCTCATGGACAGGAAGTTCTCAACAGACAAACCCCTGCCCGCCCAATGAGGAGGAGGAGAACACCATGACGGTGGGCTGTTCCATGTATGTGGTGCTGTCCCAAGACAGAGTCCAGAGGCCACTGGGTCTGCTAAGGACTATGTAGTAGTTTACTGGGGCTGCAATAATAAAATACCACAGACTAGGTGGCTTAAACAACAAAAATTAATTTTCTCGCAATCATGGAGTCCAAGGTCAAAGTGTTGGCAGTGTTGATATCCTCCAGGGCCTCACTCCTTAGCTTACAGGAGGGCTGCCACCTCATCAGATGGCCATGCCACTGTGTGCACCCCGAAGTCTCTTCCTCTTCTTTTAAGGACACCAGGCATATTGAATTAGCGCCTCCCCGCCCCCAGCAGCCCCATTTTAACCTCTTTAAAGACCTTATCTTCAAATATGGTTACATTCTGAGGTACGGGAGGTGAGGCCTTCATCATATGAACTTTGAGGACACAGTTCCACCCCTCATAGACTGACTCAACTGGGCTCGGGTCTCTTCAATGTCAAGGACAGCTAAAAAGACCATCAGAGCCTTAACTGGTTTGGCTCAGTGGATAGAGCGTCGGTCTGCGGACTAAAGGGTCCCAGGTTTGATTCCGGTCAAGGGCATGTGCCTTGGTTGCGGGCACATCCCCAGTAGGGGGTGTGCAAGAGGCAGCTGATCGATGTTTCTCTCTCATCGATGTTTCAAACTCTCTATCCCTCTCCCTTCCTCTCTGTAAAAAAAATCAATAAAATATATTTTTTAAAAAATCAATAAAATATATTTTAAAAATAAATAAATAAATAAATAAGACCATCAGAGATTTCACATCCCCCAATTGGGATGACAGAGGCAAGGAGTAGGGTTGGGGGATTGGAGCCCCCCATGAGGACAAGGGTGGGTTGTCTTTTGGTGGCCGGTGGCAAGACTGGGAAGGACTGTGAAGGTGCTGATTGTGTGAGGAGGATGGTATGAACCATGCCTGGCTTCATGTGGTCAGTGCCCTGCTGTTGGTGGCCATAGCTGGGGGGTGGAAGGAGTGAGGGCATCCCCAGCAGAGACACAAGGCATGGCCTGAGGGGACCACCTGCAGTAGCCTTCTGGTCTCCTGAGTGGGGACACAGTGCCCTTCTCAGTCTTACCCTCCTAGTATGAGGTCCCTTCGCGTGCCTGGGGGAAGGCTGAAGAGAGAGAAAAACATATTCAGGGGCCAGTTCAGGCCAAGGGGACTCATTAGAAAAGGGACATTTGTACTGCCCAGGAACATCACCAAAGGGCCCTGGCTTGAGAGGAGGGTCTGGAGAATCAGGATCCTCTTTGACCTTTAAACCCTCCTATTGACCTTTTCCCTTCATTTCCCATCTCTGGAGCTACACCTCAAGAGATGACAGCAGTAGGGCAGCCTCCAACAGGATGGTCTAAACATCCACCTCTGCCCTGCAGGTGTGGCTCAGCTGGTTGGGCATCATCCTGTGCACCGAATGGTTGCTAGTTCCATTCCAGGTCAGGGCACACACCAAGGTTGTGGGTTCCATCTCTGGTCTGGGTGCATATGGAAGGCAACCATTGATGTTTCTCACATTGATGTTTCTCTCTCTCCCTCTTCCTAAGCATGTTCTCAGGTAAGGATTAAAGAAGAAAAAAAAATAGATGCCACCTCTTCCCATCTGCTCTGACGTGTGTGTGTGTGTGTGTGTGTGTGTGTGTGTGTGTGTTACACCTGGAGGCAGTAAAGGCCGCAGTGGGCAAACTGTCCAGCTCTTTCCACTCGCCATGCCTCTCAAGCCGGGGCTCACTTTCTAGCACTCCCCAGCTTCGGATTAACCTCGCTGTACCCTTCCCTGTTCGACCATCTCCCGGAGACCTGGGACAACCTCAGTGCTGCATCCTAAGGCCCCACAAGCCCACCCGACTACAAGATGAAAATTCTGAGAAAGCAACCGGAAACCTGGTTGGGAAGGCGGCATGATTTTGCTATTCCGAGGTAGCTGTGATATTGGTCGGCCATAGTGATTTTGTGAAGAAAATCTGTTCTTTGGGAAATTAGGGGCTTTAAAAAACAACAATAACACAAAACTTTAATGATAATAAAAGCCGGGGGGGGTGGGGGGAGGCCAGGAAATAGATTCCTGCAGGATCCAGAGATGACTGTGTCACCCCCAATTCTCTCCTGTTTCTTGGGATGAGCTCAGTTTTTCCTTCCCAGGACCATGCCAAATGTTTCCAAAGGACAGAATATCTATGTCATTTTCCACTGCAGCGGCTGGTGTTAGCAACGTGGTCCCAACATGGCTGAGGGGCAGGAGGGGTGGCTTAAAAGGAAGCAGAGCAGCAGGGGGCTGGGGGCCGGAAGACAACAGGGCCCCGGCCCCCAATACACACAGTCCCACTCTCTGAGGATCTGCAAGTGGGAACCCTTTTGTGGCAGTTTTTCTGGAATGTCAGGTGAGGGGTATGAAGCAGGGAGCACAGGCCAAAGGCTAATTCTGCTATGGGGCTTTGCACTACATTTTCAAAAGTAAAAATAGATCTGCTACTGAGTTTCTTGCTAAATAGGCTCACATCAGGGAAACTAGTGACTTTGAGAAAAACTACAAGGGAAAAAAGCAAGGGAGGGCTCTGGTCCTGGCCTTCCAGACGTTTCCCCTGTGCAGCAAGCGTACTGCAGCTGCCAAATATTTCCGAGAGCGCTCCCCACCCATTTTTCCGTAGCCCACACCTTCCCCCATGCCTAGGGGCTACTGGGTAGGTGCAGTGCAAAATGCATTTATGTCTATCAAATAACACACTTTAGTCATAGGAAAAATTTTAAACCACCCAATAATGTAAATAAGAGATAAACTATCACCTATTATTTAACCACCTGGAGAACATCACTGATAATATTGTCATTTCCTCCTCGTCTTTTTTCTTTTTCTGGTTTTGTTTTTCAGTGCATGCTTTAAAAAAATTTTTAAACAAAAATGATATACATATTTATATTATATATACACACACGTTTTATATATGTGTATATACATCGTGACTTTTCCGTTTAACATTAGATCATGAGCATTTTTCCCACGGGAGGCGTGCTTTTGAGAGAATTCCTCAGGCCTCTGAGAAAGCTATGAGGCAGAGCCTGTGGAGACAGGCTGTTTCTCTCTTTCACTCGCTGAGAAAGAACAGGGTGTCAGCGGTCAGGGCTGAGCAGAGGCCTGGATCTTACCCCAGCCTGGTGCTCCCTTCCAGGGTCCGGAGAGCTGTTTGCCTCTCATGCCAAGCTTCCTCCCACGGGACCTTCCGAAGCTTTCCACAGCTCCAACATCAACGACACTTTTGTCCGCTCCACTTGGGGGAGAGGGCTGGATAGTCTGCTTTTTGTGTCCTTCATGGATCCAGCCCAAGTTCGAAAGACCCATGTACTTGCTCAGTTTCCCTAGATGGCCCTGCTCCAAGAATAGCTCAGCAGCCAAGGAAACCAAAATCCCTGCCCCTGCGGGCAGAATGGACAGGCTGTTTTCCTGATACTGTATGTGTGTGTGTGCGTGCGTGTGTGTGTGTGTGTGTGTGTGTGTGTGTGTGTGTGTGGAGAGTCCCAACCTGGGATTTCATTTCTGCGTGATTTCATTTCTGTGATAGCACGAATCAGTCCAGTACATAGTACAGCCCTGCTTTCTTCCCCTGCTCCCCATGCAAATAGATGATCTAGTGCCCACCCCTAGCTGATTCATCAGTAAAAAAGAATTAAGTATTTGTGAATGAATTTTTTTTGCAAATGAATCCAACCAACAGCTGGACCAGAGCTTTGTTGACATGAAAATAATCAAGGTTTTCATAGATGTATATATAGTTTCCTCAGGTGTGAGCTATATTGTAGGTAGCAATTTGTTCCTTGTAATGCTAAGTAGCAAGGTTTGCAAATAAGTTAGTTTTTTATTGTGATAAAATAGTTATTACATAAAATGTACCATTTTAACCAGTTTTAAGTGTACAGTTCTGTGGCATTAAGCACACTCACGTTGTTGTGCAACCATCACCACCATCTGTCTCTATAACTTTTTCATTTTCCCCAAATGAAATTCTATATCCATTAAACAGTAACTCCTCATTCCTCCTCTCCTGGCCTCTGGCAACCATTATTCTACTTTCTGGAAAATGATTGGTTTTTAATATGTTAGAGGGTATTCTAGGTTATCAGTATCATTCATGTTCATTCATTTATTCATTCATTCGTTTAACAAGTACAGAGTGCCCCCCCCCCCAAAATGAATGCATACTTTAACAGCTTATAGCTCAATTAATGTTTCTTTCTTTTCAGATTTAATCCATTGGAATTAATAATTATTCAAAGTGTGTATACATTTTTTGGGGACATTCTGTATTTATTAAGTGCCCATGCTGGTAAATAAAACAAAACACCTGTCCATGTGAACATAAATATTTAAATTGACACAGACATTACCAAGATAAAAACAAATGTTTAATATCCTACATACAGGAGCCACATAAAAATATGAAACCCAAGGGCAAGTTAGGCAGTTGAGGCTTATGTATCATCTGAGCTAAGGCATGGGATAAGGGCCTGGGGCTTCAAAGGGGAGAAGGCTAATTCACAGAATAATAAGAGCAGAGCCCTGGCTGGTGTGGCTCAGTCAGTTGGGTCTCCTGTGCACCAAAGGGTTGCTGGTTGGATTCCTGGTTGGGGCACATGCCCGGGTTGCGGGCTCAATTCCTGTGGGTGTGTGTGTAGGAGGCTGTTAATAGATGTTCTGCTTTCACATTGATGTTTCTCCTCTCTCCCTCTCCCTTCTCTCTCAAAATCAACTAAAATATCTTTTACAAAAATGCTAGTGTTTGGACCCCACTGCAGACCAATGAAATAAACCTCTGGGCATCAGCTATTTGGGAATTAGCTGTCTGCCCAGCCATATAGATAGGTCATTCAGATAAGTTAGCTCTTGTAGGGCCTACCTATGAATTGCCTCCCTCTCTCTCCTTACTCCAGAATGCACGTAAGCCTCAACTCCCTAGTGAGTCTTTGGATTTCATATTTTTATGGAACTCCCTATGTGCATACATGATAAATTTGTGTTCTGTTAATCTGTCTCATGTTAATTTGATTATTAGTCCAGCCAGAAGAACTTAGAAAGGAAAATTATTATTTTGCCTTTACATTGATAATAGCCAGGCCCGCTATCTATATTCTTTAAATTTTTAAAAAAAATTTTGATTTGAGAGAAACGTTGATTTGTTTTTCTACTTATTTATGCATTCACTGGTTGAATCTTTTTTTTTTAATCCTCACCCAAGGATATGTTTTTTATTTCTTTTTTAAAGAGAGAGGAAGGGGAGAGAGAGAGAGAGAAATATCGATGTGAGAGAAAAACATTGATCAGTTGCCTCCTGTAAGTGCCGCAACTGGAATTAAACCTGCAACCTAGGTATGTGCCCTGCCAGGGAATCAAACACACAACCTTGGCATATCAGGACAATGGTCTAACCAACTGAGCTACCTGGCCCAGGCCTCTAAATTCTTTTTTGGAAGTTAAGGAAGAGATACAAGTTTTTCTTGAGTCTCCTGCCTTCAGCTCAAAATAACCACACGCCAAAGTGGTACATTTTGAGGTGGCATATCCTGCTCCGCACTCACAGTGACTCAACTGTGATCTTGAGGACAAGGTGCTTCCCAACTCTCCAACATTCCATTTGGCCATGCTCAACACGGCAGCAGCATCCCTTCCTTGTGGTCAGAACACAGACAGTTGAGCAGTTCCAGGCATTGCAGATATGCACACATCAAGCCAAGAAAGGCATTTCCTCCCATGAGTCTCTGTGTCAGGGGAAAAGCTTTCCTGTAGGTCCTGTTGGCCAGGATCAGACTGTATGCCCACATTCCAGCCTTAAGGAGGCCGAGAGGGACCCCACCCGTGCATCTATTTCATGCACCGGGCCTCTAGTGTAAGCCATAAACTCAGTAAGTTAAATGTTTGACTTTTTGTGATGTCTTTTAATTTCCTCACCAGCTTTTTAAAAATATCGATTTTAGAGTGGATGGGAGAGGGAGAGAGAGAGATAGAAATATTAATGATGAAAGAGAATCATTGAGCCCTAGCTGGTTTGGCTCAGTGGATAGAGTGTCAGTGAATTATAATTTTGCTTGCTCTGGCGTGGTAATTTCCCTCCAATGGTCTTTTTAAAAAATAATCAACTGAATGTTTATTGATCATCATCTAAATCCAGGGATAGAGATGGTGATAGACATCTGATGCACAGCATTGATCAAGTGTCATAAGGTACAAAGATCACCAAATGGAAAACTTTCATGGCCTTGAAAAATAGGGTTTTTAGATATAGTTTTATATTACTTTCTTTAGTCCAAATAGCCCAGTGGCCCTGTGTCTAAATATTTCTGTTAGGATGTATTTTGCTCAGTTTTACAAAAGTTCTCCAAGGGCAGTCATGGGCTTTTGAGACAGGAGTGCTGATCTTGATTGGACATTGACAACCTGAAAATGAGAATGTTAGGGTGAGTATCTATTCCAGAAGCAACACAATAAAGTCTGCACAGTAAATTGGTTGTCTGGCCTAACCTAGATAATAAAATATAGCCTGGAAATAGAGATTTGTTGTTGCAGTTATTGATTTTTTTTGAAGTTCTATTTATTCGGGATTTACTATTTAGGTCAGACATTTGCTGACTCAATTTTGAAAGAATTTGCAAACATCGCTTCCTTGGGCTCTCCCAGCCTGGGGGGAAGGGCTCAGAGGCGTGAATAGTGGTGATTGCAATGAGGCTGGTGAAGTGAACTTCTATCTTGCCCCCACCCCCAAGGCGCTGGACCTTTGTTCAGGAGGGAGATGCTTCCTAGCCAGCTGGGCCTGCCAGCAATCATTGTCAGCCGAAGTAGGGTGCTTTGTCATGCAACTGTGGGCCAGGAAAACGTGCTTACTCACGTAGCAAGGACTTAACGGGTTAGCTTAGGGCAGCGGTTCTCAGCCTGTGGGTCTCGACCCCCTTAGGGGTCAAACGACCCTTTCACAGGGGTCGCCTGAGACCATCGGAAAACACATATATAATTACATATTGTTTTTGTGATTAATCACTATGCTTTAATTATGTTCAATTTGTAACAATGAAAATACATCCTGCGTATCAGATATTTACATTACGATTCATCACAGTAGCAACATTACAGTTATGAAGTAGTAACGAAAATAATTTTATGGTTGGGGGGTCACCACAACATGAGGAACTGTATTAAAGGGTGGCGGCATTAGGAAGGTTGAGAACCACTGGTTTAGGGAAACCGTCAAAGCGGCATTAATAGAAGAACTACAAACTTCTTATGTAGTCCAGACAGGAGAGGGTTTTGGAAGAAATTAAGTCCCCATCAAGGCAAGATGTTTGATTTGACATTCTCTAGGAGAAACCAGATGCAATTCCAAGTGAAACCCCTCTCCCCCATCTTTGAAACCAGAGCTCAGTCTTCCCATCTCCCTGGGAAAACCTCAAAGCATTGAGTTCCTGGAGCCACCAGATGCTCTGCAGAAGCATCGGCAAAGGGGTAGAGGAGAGAGGCTGTAAACATCCTTTTGACACCAGAGGCTTGTGAAATTTGCAAGACACAGAGAGGGAGAAAGAGGCAGAAAGGCTTGAACATTTCTGTAAGGAAGGTGATGGGTGGGGGAAGGGTCTTATTAGAGAAGAGGGTTTAAGGACAAGGGATTGCTTTGCAAGAAAAGAATTCTCTTTCTACTATATCAAAGAATACGCTAGATCAGTGGTTCTCAACTTTGGCTGCACATTAGAATCACCTGGGAATCTTTTTAAAATCCTGATTTCTGGGCCTCATCCTCCGGAAATTCTGTTTCTTTGTTACTAATGTTGTGGCCCCACCCCATAACAAAGAAACAGAATTTCTGGAGGATGGGGCCCAGAAATCAGGATTTTTAAAAGATTCCCAGGCC
>NW_005871148.1:3454247-3466912 GCF_000147115.1 Myotis lucifugus | reverse complement strand
CAGAAATATTGGTTCAGTACAAACCCCAGAAATGCCCTCACGAGAAATGGTGAGAAGAACTTTGCAGAATGAATAGTTGAACTTGCCCAAATAGTTAAGCTTCCCCTTGAATGTGACACTGGGCAGACTGATATGGGCCGATGGTTTTATTAACTTAACCACCACACAGTGTGGCCATTAATGACATTCTTCCCAAAAGAGAAAATAACTTTTGGGAGAGCCCTTTTGTGATAGTCTGAATGTTATTGTCCTCCCCAGCCCCTTACATATGTTGAAAACCTAATGCAGTCACAGCGCATCTGAAAATAAATAAGTTCTAATTCTCAGACCCTTTTACTGGATCTAACTTTCAGAACCATTGCAAAATTGAGGTGCTAAGACAAGTCTTTTCAACAAATGGTGCTGGGACAACGGAATATCTACATGTAAAAGAATTATGCTAAACCCTTATCTTACACCATATACAAAAATTAACTAAAAATAGATTACAGAGCTAAATATGAGAGCTAAAAATTATAAAACTCTTAGATGAAAACATAGGAGTAAATTTTTAAGATCTTGGGTGAGGCAATGATTTCTTAGATACGACACCACAAGCACGAATAATAGAAGGAAGCATTTATAAATGGGACTTTATTAAAATTTAAAACTTTTATACTTCATATTACATCATAAAGAAAGTAAAAAGACAACCCACAGATTGGGAAGAAATTAGTATATTACATAACGGATAAGGGACTTGCATCCAGTATATATAAAGAAAGAACTCTTAAAACTTAATAATAATGACATATAATCTAATGGAAAATGGGCAAAGAATTTGAATAAACATTTCTCAAAGAAGATATACAAATGCCAAAAGCACATAAAAAGATGTTCAACATCACGCAGTCATTAGGGAAATGCAAATTAACACCAAAATGAGTTACCTCTAGCCACCCACTAGGATGGCTAGAATAAAAAAGAATAACAAGTACTGATAAGGCTGTAGAGAAAGTGCAACCTTCGTTCACTGCTGTCGGGAATGTAAAATGGTGCAATCACTGTGGAAAACAGTTTGGCAATTTCTCAAAATGTTCCCATATGACTCAGCAATTCCACTCCTAGAGAAATGAAAATATGTGTCCATGCGAAGATTTGCACAAAATGTTCACAGCAGCATTGCTCATCACAGCCAAAAAGTGGAAACAACACAACTGCCCATCAACTGGTGAATGGATACATAAAGTGTGTTCTATCCATATATGTAATATTAATCATTAATAAAAATGAAGGAAAAAGGCAAATCTATAGAGACAGGGTAGTTTAGTGGTTGCCGGGGCCTGGGGGAAGGATGGGAAGTGACTTTTGTGGGTACAAGGTTTCTTTTTGAAGTGATGAAATATTCTAAAATTAGATGATGGTGATGGTTGCACAACTCTGTAAGTGTACTGAAGACCATTAAATTGTACTTAAAATGGGTGGATTTTATGGTATGTAAATTATAGCTCATTAAACTGTGTGGGGCTTTTTAGTTGATTTTAGAGAGAAGGAGGGAAAGGGAGACGCTCTATCCACTGAGCCAAACCGGCTTAGGGCGATTATTTTTATTTACAGTGTTCATGGAGACAACCCCACATGCCTGGGTTTTTGCTTTCATGTTCTAAATTTCAGTCCTCATATGTCAATAAAGTGGTTTAAACATAAATACCCCTGCCTGGTATGGCTCAGTTGGTTGGGTGTCATAGCATGTACTAGGATGGTTACTGGTTCAATTCCCAGTCAAGGACACATGCCTGGGTCCAGGGCTCCATTCCTGGTAGGGGGCAGCAAATCATATAGATGCTTCTCTCACTCTCCATTCCTCTTTGTCTAAAAATCAATAAACTATTCTTTAAAAAAAGTAAGTAAATAATAAAAATAATAAATTTCAGCCCTCTTTGGAAAAGAACATAAAAGAGAAAGTGTTATAATATCACTATTGTGCAACCATCATAGTAGTAATTCATTCATGCAATAACCATCAACAGATGCTAAAATTGGTGGGTAAAAGCTGAAGGATCAAGAGCATAAATACACAGTCTCAAAATATCTTTCCACAAAATACTTATTAATTGTACAAAGAGCAAATAATAACTTTGAGTGGAGAAATCTGGCAGACACCATCCTGACCAATGGTCAAAGTTAACATCACCAGCCCTGGCCAGGTAGCTCAGTTGGTTAGAGCATTGTCCTGATATGCCAAGGTTGTGGGTTCCATTCCTGGTCAGGGCACATACAAGAATCAACCAATGAGTGCATAAATAAGTGGAACAACAAATCAATCTCTCTCTCTCTCTCTCTCTCTCTCTCTCTCCTTTACTCTCTCTTTTTAAAGTCAATAATAAAAAAAAAGAAACGACTTAGAAAAAAGTTACCATCACCAGTAATGGGACAAATGGCCACCATATGCCTTCTGATATGATGTACTAAGAACAAATGCACAAACTGAATCTAATCATGAGAAAAGCATCAGATGTACCCAGACTGTGAGGGACATTTTACAAAATAACTGACTCCTCAAAACTGTCAAAGTTATGAAAGACAGGGCAAGACAGAAAATTTTTCCAGATGGAAGAGGACTAGGAAGACATGAACGACAACAGTGCACCACATGATCTGGGGGTTCCTTTTGTTATAAAAGACCTCATTGGGAACAACGGGCAAAACCTGAAAGCGCGGTGTAGGTTAGCCAATACAGTATTGTATGAAGGTTACATCTTCTGATTCAGATAATCTCACTGTGGTTATGTTGCCACGAGCCCTCGTTTTTAGGACACACACCCTTAAAAGTGTTTATCGGTAAAGGGGCGATGCGTCAGCAGCTTATTCTCAAATGTTTCAGGGAAAATCTCCGATATACAGAAAATGATAAAGCGAATGTGGTAACATGTTAGCATTTGGGGAATGTGGGTGAAGGCAGTATAGGACCTCTTTGTACTATTCCTGTAATTTGTTGGTAAGTCCGCAACTATGCCAGAAATGTTACAAAACGTTCAACTGTCTTCTGCCTCTGGATATTAAAGCTATTACTGGATGCCATTTGTGGCACCCAGGCAGTCTAGTAAACAGGTGAAAACAGGTCAAAAGGATTTTGAGTCATTAGAATCTCTTACCTTTATATCCATTCTCTCTACAAGGCCCATCCTTTTGCAAAGGTCTAGGTAAATTTGATTTATATGACTTTATAAATTCTATATATTAGAATGTATGTTTGGTTACATATATTTCAAAAATAATAGTGGCTTAAAATGTGATTGCAGCCTCATGATCCAAGCTGGCCACTCAAGCTCCGGATCAAGCACATTGGCATCTTTCTTGTCAGTAGGAACTAGGAAGGAGCAAAGAAGGGTACCACCTTTAAGGACATTTTCTGGACACTGCACACAACAGTTCTGGTTACATCTCTTTGCTCCAGGACAACTTCTGGCTGCAAGAGAAACTATAAATTGCAGTCTGGGCAGCCTCATTCCATCAAAAAATCAAGGAGGGAAGAGAATGGATATTTGGGTGTATCACAAGCCTATATGCCAAAGCAAGAGAAAAATAATCAATAAGGAAAACCTTGCAATTACGATGTAAGTGACAATACTGGGAATGCCTGGTGGCATAGAGAATATTAGGTTTGGGGATGGGTGGCCTAGCACATGGAAATGGAGACACAACCCTGAGAATGCTCTTAGAAAGTAGGATGAGATACAGTTAAGATCTCAGTTTAAGAGCTGTGGTATAAGTGAGTAAGACTCCAACTGAACAGGGAGAAAGGGAAGAGAAGGAAGACAAGAGGCAGGGAAGGAAGGGGTGAGAGGGGCCAAGCTAGGGAGAGATCAGGAATAACAGGATGGTCAAGTTCAGCAGCTCCAGCCTGCCTGAGGCTGGCTCTTCTGTCCCCGGGGCTGTGGCCTCTTACTTATCTGTAAGGAGAGTTCTGGGAGGGACAGCTTTATCTGATGTAAGGATCCATCCATCATCCACTTGCAATTGTCATTTGTAGTGTTGGAGACTCTCTTGACTTCAAATAAAGCCTTTCTGTGAATAAATCAGGTGAGTGAACACGGGTAAGATGGCCAGAAAAAAAAAAAAAAAAAGGCTACACTGAAAAGAAACCCAACTGTGTGCAAGGAGGGATTTTAGTAACTCCTGACAAATCAACCCATGGCTTTGCTGCTGTCTTCTGGGACATAATGGCTGATATGATTGGAGGGCCCATTGTTGTGGCTCTGAGGAGACCTGAATACTGTAAAGCTGGTCATAAGGCTTTGGAGTCAATAGATTTATTTTTTTAGGCCCTTTATAGCAAAACCTTTTCTTGTGAGGACAATCATAAGGGATATTTTCCTTTCAGCCAAAGCTTTGGAGTAAAAAGATGTGTTTAGGTAAAATTACGCACTTGAAGTTTCCTAGGGGATGGGCAAGTTTGTTCACAAGCACTTCATCTCTGGTAAAATGTTTACATTATCACATCCTAGACTGGAAGAGACCTTTCTCTCTGGGTATAAATATTTCTACAGAGGGCTGCAGAGATTAGAGTTTGCTTTGTTTATAGAAATCGGCTCCACCCCACTCATGAGAATTTCACGATTGTAGACCCTGGCCTGTGCCAAATAATTTCAAAATCTAACGCTGGTGAATTTTTGCAGGTTTTGCAAAAACAGTTTGCAAATCTGGATGCACATCCCTTTGATGAGTTTAGGCTGCGAGATTGAGATCGAGGGCCTGTAGCTGATCTCAGGAAATCATTACCCCGTGTCCCCAAACTGTTCTTTGGAAAGAACGAGGGAAACCAAGATGCTAACCTAAGCAGTGACCAGGCAGTGGGAAAGTTCTGATGTCGCTGAGTCTAGACCCAAGCGATCAAACAAACTGCTCGGCCTATTAAAAACACATTGAAGGCAACACATTTCTGTGTCGTAACATGTGAGAGGGCAGGCTGCCAAGTACTTGGTTATGAATGTGGAATCCATGAAAGAAAAAAAAAAAGCCTTTGCACTTTGTCACTCTCTTCAGACTGGATTAACCCTATGGCATCAGAAATGGCCGAGAGATGCACTCTGGTCACTTGAACAGGGAGTTTTCGTTCTCTGCAGTGACTTTAGGTAAAAATGGCATATGGCTTCAGGGAGCCCTCTTATGTATGTAACTGGCCTGTAGGTAGAAAGTGTGTGGAAAACCTTCCTGAACCTTTCTACTGAAGAGAAAGATTCAAGTTAAGCTAAATAGAACAGAAAATGCCTAAGGGTTGTTTTTTCCCTTAAACTGAAATTTGACTTATAATTAAGACATACTTTGTTTTTTAGAAAGAAAGACCTCAGGGGCCTATTTTTTTTTTCTTCCTAGCTGGTTCTTAGCCAAAATCCTCGTGACTCCATTTTTTTTTTTTGTGTGTGTGTGTGTGTGATATTAGAAGAGCAAAATCCTTAGGGAATTTAAAGACCATTTAGTCCAACACCCCAATTTGGTGGGCAGGAAGACCCAAGGAAATGAAGTAATTAGCTCAAGATCTCATGGTAAACCAAGGCCAAGTCACTCACCCTTCCCCCCCCCCCCCCAAATATATTTTTATTGATTTCAGAGGGGAAGGGAGAGAGAGATAGAAACATTAGTGATGAGAGAGAACCATTGATTGGCTGCCTCCTGCACTCCCCACACTGAGGACTGAACCTGCAACCCTGGCATGTGCCCTGACCGGGAATCGAACCTTGACCTCCTGGATCATAGGTCAATGCTCAACCACTGAGCCACGCCGGCGGGGCCAAGTCACTCATCTTTGAGTCTGGGCTTTTCCCGGCACATCCAACACTTCCAGAGAGCAGGCTTCCATGTGAGGATTCATCACTGAACTGCATGCCTCTTGCTGGCTCTACTGAATGCAAAGCTCCACTCAACTTACAACTTCCCAGAAATATGGGAGTTGGGCTTGTGGGCCCTAAATGCTACTTCCAGTTGCAATAGAACCTGGGATGAAAAACTCTTCAGACACGTTATTCTGAGTGCCATTTTCCTGCAGAAGAAATCTTGGTTCAATTGCAAATGCTTGTGTTTCTGGTTTGTTTTGTTTGCTTGTTTGATATGAGTTATTAACTGGAATATGGGAGATGAAAGGCAGGAAGAAAATAAATGAGTGTTAACCAAAGCCTTTGAAAGTAGTAAGAGCTAACCTCATTGCAGGCGTACTCTATCCAAGCCACGGTTTGAGATGCCTGTAATCCTCACAGCAACCAATGGAAAGGCTATTTTATCATTCCCATTTTACAGATGGGGAAACTAGAGTAGAGAGAGGCCGGGGACTTCCCAGGGTTATCTGATTATAGGAAGTAGCTGGGCCTTGGGGCAGAGTTTGTGCTTCACAGACAATGGGACTCCAGGCACAACATATGTTATTCTTCTCTAGACCTATCTTTAGAGGTATGGATTTTGCCTTCAAGTTGGCTCCTTCCTCTTCAACAGCTCTGTGGCCTTTATTTCCTTCCTGCTCTGCTGATTCAGGACCCCAGGAAGCCTAGCTTCCTGTCATGATCAGTGTGAGGACTGCCTGCAGAGATGCACACTCAGCAAAGTGGAGCCTGCAAAAGGTCAGAGAGCCTGAGGCAAAGGCAGCCCCGCAGAGGTGCCTGTGCTAGCTCACACAGGGAAGCTATCTGACTGGGAGGGAGATGGAAGGGGGTGAATCATAAGAAAGAACTGAAAACCAAAAACAACATCGATGAGCTTGGGGGACATTATGCTACATGAAATAAGCCAGACCCAGAAAGACAAATACTGTGTGGTCTCACTTATATATGTGGGATCTGAAAATAGTCAAACTTTTAGAACCAGAAAGTAGAACTTTGGCTGCCAGGGGATGAGAGGTGGGGGGAATGGGAAGATGTTGTTAAAGGGCACAACTTTCATTTATAAGGTGACAAGTTCTGGGGATCCACTATATGACATGGTGACTATAGTTAACAATACTGTATTGTACACTTGAAATTGTTAAGAGAGTAGATTTTAAGTGTTTTCACCCCACCCCAGTCCCCGAAAGAGGTAACTATGTAATTTGATAGATATATTAATTAACTTGATTGTGGTAATCATTTTACAGTGTATACATATATTAAATGATCATGTTGTACACCTTAAAATATCACTTTGTACAACCCAGAAAAAATTAGCAAGAAACAACTACTTCCCTACCTGGTTGAAAACTACCTTTTTTCTTATTTTCTAGCTTAATTGCATCATTGTCTGAGAATGTACCCTGTATGATTTACATCACTTGAAATTTGCCGAGACTTGCTATATTGTCATAAACATTCCATGCACACCTAACAAGAACTTGTGATGTGCAGTAGTGGGTACAGTACTCTTTGCAGAGGGCAAAAGTAGGTCTACAGTTGTGAGTATAGGAAACTCAGAGTTTCTGTACTATTATTATATTATTTTTCCATGCAAACAACTGTAAACATATGGATATACCATGTTTTTTAATCCATTCATTCGTTGATGGATACTTGGATTTCTTCCACCTTTTGGCTATTGTGAATAAGGTTGCTATGAACATGCGTGTACAATATCTGTCTGAATCCTTCCTTTCAATTCTTTTGGGCGTATACCCAGAAGTGGGGTTGCTGGGTCATATGGTAATTCTGTTTAATTTAAAAAAAATATTTTTATTGATTTCTGAGAGGAAGGGAGAGGGAGAGAGAGATAGAAACATCAATGATGAGAGAGAATCATTGATAGGCTGCCTCTAGTAGGCCCTCAGGCTTGTGCCCTTGACCGGAATCGAACTGGGGATCCTTTAGTTTGCAGGCCGACGCTCTGTACACTGAGACAGACTGGCTAGGGCTCTTTTTTTTTTTTTATTAATCCTCACCAGAGGATATTTTCCATTGATTTCTAGAGAGAGTGGAAGGGAGGCGGAGAGACAGAGACAAAAGTATTGATGTGATTGGTTGCCTTCCACACACTGAGGTTATGTGCCCTTGACCAGAATTGAACCTGGGACCCTTCAGTCCACAGGCTGATGCTCTATCCACTGAGCCACACCAGCCAGGGCAATTCTGTTTAATTTTGTGAGGAACAGCCACAGTGTTTCCCATAGTGGCTGCACCATATTACGTTTCCACTAGCAATACGCAGGGTTCTGATTTCTCCACATCCTTGCCAAAACTTGTTATTTCCTGTGTTGTTTTTTAATTTTTGATAATAGGTATCCTCATGGGTGTGAGGTGATACTTACTCTTGGCTCGAGTTGTTGACCAAAGCCCAGGGACCTAGGGCACAAGAATTTCAGAATCACCTCCTTGTTCTGTCTACCTTTGGTAATTTTTCACTTTTGTTAAACCTTCCAGATGTGCTCAAGCATAGGTTTTGAAAAATATATTGTCCGTTTTAAGTCTGAATCACCTGGTCTACCATTCCTTCTTTTCTATATCTCACATAGAAATGAAATTGAGCTAAAAAGTAGAAGGGGAGTGGTAAGATTCCAAGGATTTAATATATATATATATTTTAACTCATGCTATCTCCCACTACTATATTTTAAGTGACTGAGAATAGATAACTTGATGGAGCACTTACAGTGGCTCAAATTAATGAGCAGTGAATTCTTGTTAGATGAAATGGGAAGAAAAAAGGAAATCCAGGAAGGAAAAAGGAGGGGGAAAGTAGAAAGGAAGAGTGAAGAAGGATTTGAGGGGAATCAGACTTGGAAAGAGGTAGAAGAAAAGAAAAAGGTAAAAACAGGGAAGAACAAAATTCAAGGGAACTCTATTCAGTTTCACCAAAGTCTTGCAGCCAACGATTTTCTAGAAACTCACAGTTTCTACTTCTTAACAATAACAACAAGAAATCCTTTATCGTTCCTTCCTTACCAACCATTCACTAATTTTCATGATTGGTTGTGGAAAAGGCAATTCATTCATTTACTCAACAAATACTTATTAAGTATGTATTTTTTTGCCAAACTCTGTTCTGGACACTGAAGATAGACACAACAATAAACAAAATATTCAGAAGTCCTTGCCTTCATTGAGCTTCCAGTTCTAGTGGGCTTTAGTAGCTAAGGCATAGTAATTAAGATGCGAAATGCTATAACAAATAGATCATAAGTTCTCAGTGGGTTAGCATACTAAAGGTCTGTTGTCTGATCAGCTTAGAGTCCAATGCACGTGTATTTGATTAGGCAGACTTCCACGTGCTCATTTAGAGTCACACTCTAAGTCAGGGGTGGGCAAACTTTTTGACTCGAGGGCCACAATGGGTTCTTAAACTGGACCGGAGGGCCGGAACAAAAGCATGGATGGAGTGTTTGTGTGAACTAATATAAATTCAAAGTAAACATCATTACATAAAAGGGTACAGTCTTTTTTTTTTTTTAGTTTTATTCATTTCAAACGGGCCGGATTCGGCCCGCGGGCCGTAGTTTGCCCACGGCTGCTCTAAGTCCATTTGCAAGAACTAGTCACATGGCCCAGCTAGATTAGATGCAAGGGCAGCTAGGAAACCTAATTTTCAGCAACAAGCACAAGTCTTTGGTGATCAGCAAGCTAACATTTCACATGGAGAGAGATAGACAAGACACCCAATAGCTGAACAAGGAACTTATTATGTTAGAAGGTGATGAATGCTATGGGAAACAAAAAAGCAGGGGAATATAGAATGGTGTTGAAGAATATTAAATTTTATATCGAATGATGAGAAAGGGACTCATTGAGGTGAGCAAAGGCTTGAAGGATGTGAAGGAGTGAGCCACTTGGATATTATGGCTGAACTGAGCCAGAGGTAGAGAGGTGGCAGATGAAGTCAATCAAAGAGATGAGAAGAGACAAAATGTATGGGACTCCAGTTTCTCCTTTCAATGAGTGGAAATCAGAGAGTCATATGCAGAGGTGGGAACAGGACTTGATTTAGCTGTATCAATACCAGTGTTGGCAGCTACGTTGAGAATATACCAGATGGGAGCCAAGTGGAGACTGTAGTGAATTGGACCAGAGTGGCCACAATGGAGGTGATGGGAAATGGTCAGATACCAAATATTTTACAGGCAAACCAGGATTTGCAGATGAATTGGAGGTGGAGTTTGAGAAAAAGACAGAAGGGAATGTAGCCTGAGCAATTTTAAGGATAGAGTTTCTAATAACAAAGCTGAGGAAGACCATGGTGGAGCATATCTGTAGGGGAGATCAAGAATTCACTCCTGGCCCTGCCGGTGTGGCTCAGTGGATGAGCGTGGACCTATGAACCAGGAGGTCACGATTGGATTCCCGGTCATGCCGGGGCTGTGGGCTTGATCCCCAGTTGGGGGTGGGCATGAGACAGCCTATCAGTGATTCTCTTTCATCATCGATGTTTCTATCTCTCTCCCCCCTCCCTTCCTCTCTGAAATCAATAATAAAATTTATATATATATATATGAATTCACTCCTGGAATGCTGAGTTTGGGATGCGTAGGAGAGAGCCACATGGAGATGCTGTTGGATAAGAGTGAAGCTCAGGAGAAAACTATTGGCTAGAGCTTTAGGTCTGAAGTCCTTCCTCACGCATGGTAATGATGGTATTTAAATGCCTTGAGACTGAAGGAATGACGAGTGTGCATTTGAAGAAGAGACCCAGGACTGAGACTCGTGGCCATGAAGGGAATGGAGAAGGGAAAACGAGGAACAGCAAGTGGAGTGATTGAGGAATCATCTGGTGCTGTGTGTTCATCAGACCAGAAGCAGAATGAGGGTGGCATTAATGTTGGCCAAGGCTCTATTTCCCCCAACTCCATTCTTATCTGCCCATATCTGGCTGCGCATAGTTGGAGTGATCTGAAGAGATGAAGGACAGGGCCCTTCCAGGGTTCAGCTCATTCCAGGATTCTTCAGCATCCTCTTTCATCCGTACCCCTAGCTCTGATAAGTTTGGTCATTCATTCAACAAACATTTGCTGAGCATCTATATATGTGCCAGGCCCTGGTCCAGGCTCTGAATGAACAAGCCAGACAAGGCCTGTGTCTTACGGAGTTTTTTGAGAGAGGGAGGAAGGGGGGGGGGGGGGGAGAGGGAGAGAGAGAGAGAGAGAGAGAGAGAGAGAGAGAGAGAGAGAAAACATTGTTGCCTCCTGTATGTGCCCAGACCAGGAATCAAACCCACAACTTTCTGGTGCAAGGGAGAATGCTCCAACCAACTGAACCACATGGGTCGGGCCCTTATGGAGCTTAAACTCCAATGTGGGTGGCGCAGATAATAAACAGTCAACAAAGTGGTAAACAAGAAAATTTCTAACCCAGGGTTAAGGAAATAGAGAGTGACCTGCTTTGGTTAAGGGGATTATGAAAGTGGTCTTTGAGAAGGTGACATTTGAGCTGAGACCTGAGTGCTGAAAAGATGGTCATCAGAGCTGGGGAACAAGGAAGGGAACCTCTGGAAGGAAGTTTGGGGTGCTGCAGGGGAGGAGAGAAGGCCAGTACAGAATCACGGTGAGGAAGGGGAGGCAGGAGCCACTTTACACAGGAGCTTGTGGCAGTGGTTAAGAATTTGGGTTTTATTCTGAGTGTGATGGGGACACATTTGGTGAGGTTAAGCAGAGGAGTAAGGAGATCCAGGTCAGATGGAGGATGGACTGTAGGGGGCAGAGTGGAGGCAGGGAGGAGAGGAGGCCTTCCAGCCTTGGCAACACGTGGTGTTGGGACGAGGAAGGACCGGGATGCACCCTTGAGTGGATGAATGGGTCAGGCAGGCACGCAAATTAAGCGCTTCTTTGGATCAAGGCCTGTGGGCAAAGCAAGGGACCTACTTAAAGAACGCTTGGGAGGCACAGTCCTTGCCCTCAGCGTATTTAGTGTTTAATTATAGGAAACAGACCACACACCTAGAGGTGTCGTGTAAACACAAAGCAACCATTAAATCAGTGCACAGTTGTGGCTGAAGGGGAACTGGAAAGGGAGCGGCCGGGGCACCCCGCTAAGAGACTTGGGGGCCTTTAAACCGGGCGGCGGCAGACTCCGGTCCACAGCCGGCTCGGCTGGGTCCCGGCTCCGGGCCCACGGCCCCGCGTGGCTGCCTGCGCTGGAAGGTCTCAGACCGTGGCTCCAGGCTCCAGTTTCCCAACTTCTAGCGAGCGCTGACAAAGCGGGTGACGAAGGGGAGGTCCCTCCGCGGCTCGCCGCCTTCTCGGCTGGGAGTGACTCATTACCTCGCTCCCTCCCTCGCGGCTGACCCGGGGCCAATGCCTTAATGAGCCTACACCTCACTCTACCCATCTGGCAGGGACAATTGCCTGGTGGAGTTTTTAGCTCCCCGGGGGCAGGGCTCGTGTCAGCAGCCGACCAGGTTCCTCGAGAGAGGCTTCTCGAAGGGTCTGGAGGAGCACAGAACCCTTGGGGTAGCCCCACGGCCCGAGGCCCTCCCCACGCACCGAAGCAGGCGGGGTGTGAATGCCCGTGCATTCCTCCAATTTCAGTCATCCAACAGCATTTTGTACTGGGTGCAGTTTCGCAAGTCTTGATGTCCTGGAGCATCCCTCCCGCCCCCCCCCCCCTTGGACACCTCTTTAAAAAATTTGCTTGGGGGGGAAGAAGCAACCAGAGCAGGCCCCCAAAGTCTGCAGAGCCGCCCAGAAAGCTCAGGGACATGAGCGACAGACCGACCGGCGCCAGGGCGCCAGGGGGCCCCGGGGGAAC
>NW_005871148.1:3452401-3453205 GCF_000147115.1 Myotis lucifugus | reverse complement strand
GTTGACAAGTGGATCCAAGATGGCGTAGAAAGTAATGAGGGGGAAGTCCTGACTTCCCCCTTCTCTGCTGCCGGGACCGTTCGGCGCGGTGCCGGAGCCCTCCGGGGAGCGGGCCGGACTCCCCTCCGGTCCCCCGGGCCCCGGCAGCGGCGGCCCCGCGGCGGACTGAGGGCCCCGGCGGCCCGCGGCGGGGCCTCCGAAGCGGGGCGCTTCGAGGCGAGGCCCGGACGCTGGGGCTGTTTACAGCTTTTTCCCTCCTCGGTCCCCTTCTCCGCTGGGGGCCGCGGCGCCCCGGGCCCCGGGCGGCGGAGGGGGGCCCTGCCGTCCCGGGCCGCGAGTCGGCGGGAGGGCTCCCCGGCCACAGCTCCCCGCGAGGAGGAGTCAGCACCCTGCACGCTGCCCTCCGGGTCGCGGCTGCGGGTAGGGGAGCGTGCTGTGCTTCCCACGCCCCGCTCGTTCGCCCCCGCAAGGCCGGACTTCCACGCGTGCCGGACGAGTCTGTGCTCGGGGGGATAGGCGCCGCGGGAAAGTGTGTCAGAGGTGAACCACTGCCCATCATCCGTCTCAGAGCTGGGTGCTACAGCTGTACTATTCTTTCACACTTATGCCGCCTCCTCTTCAGAAAATTCTCTTTTGGGCACAAGTACATCAACTAAAATTGAAACATACTTCCTCTCCCAGGAAGGGACCCTCCTGGAAATTCCTGCCTTAGTCGTAAAGAGTACCTAGTTCACTCTTGGGGCTCTAGAACCACTGTGCTCTCATGCTTGCTTGAGGCTCATCGCTCCGGCACCCAGGCCCGGA
>NW_005871148.1:3439904-3452301 GCF_000147115.1 Myotis lucifugus | reverse complement strand
AGGCTTTTGGATTTGAATGGGCTCCTTGGGTTTGTTTGGAACTCAAAAGATTGTTGTTCCTTTCCTTCACAACTACAATTTTCAGGGCAAATCATTAAATGAAATATGTGTAACTCCCTGGGCGCGGTGGGGGCTGGGGGAGTGGCCCTGGCTAGTTTTGTGGTTCATTTTACCCTCTCAAACTCACATTAATGGGGTTTTCCTCCTTCATTTCTTCTTGTTTTTTTGGAAGTAAGGCCAGTCAGTGCTGAAAGAGATGACTTCTTAAGTTGTGGATTTTCAGAACGTTTTGTAATCTCTTTATCACACTGGAATTTTTTTGTTTTGAAGTAAGGCTTGTTTACCAGCTTCATCCCCTGGACCATCTTGGTAACTTTTTCCATTTGAAATTCCGATGCCCTCTCCCTCCAGGCTGATATGAAATGTTTGCTGCTGATGGTGACTGTGACTGGTTGGTGTGTAGACACATTTTACTTTTTCTGTTTACCTCAGGCCTTGGATGAAGTAATTGATCACTAAAGAACTACCGTGCTGGTGAGATGTGTAAGGTGAGCCGGCAGTTAAAAGGGATCGACCTTTTTTTCCTTTATTTTAATCAACTCGTGAGGGTTAGGCCGGGACTAAGTAATTTGATGGGGTCCACCTTTATTTTCCAAATCATTCATTCTGTCAGGTGGGCGTATAGGCGAGGCTAGGTTTTAGAAAGAAAAACACAAAAACAAAAACAAAAACAAACGTACCAAACTTTCTCAGTGGCTCCAACATATACTGCCCTGGTGGAGCTTACCCAGAGCCGCATACTGTTAGCAGCTGTCTTTGATCAGGATCTTCACCAGGGGTGCTTATAGCTTGCCTATTTAAATTTCCTTGTGTAATTTTAGTTGGATGTCTTCATTTTACCCATGTTTCGGTGTCCATGTGTAAGTCCACTTACTCTCCGTGGACAGTCAGGGATTGTGTCTGTGGGTCTTGTGTGCCCACAGACGGTGGGACTCTCGTGACGGACGTACACCATTGCCATTGCAAAGAATCATGTCAGGCAGATTGGTCACTCCTGCTTTTATTTTCTGAAAAATGGAATAGTACTGGTCTCTCTCATAGTTATTTTGAAATAAAAAGGATAGCGTCGAGTTTTGTTTCGCTTACTAAGGATAAGTCTGGTTTGTCATTATTTTCTGGTCACACTTGGTGTGTGAATTCAAAGCGTTGCTTTATTTAATGTAACTTCTAATGCTTTGGATTTAAAGGACATTGATCATCGTGTTAGTAAACAGTTGGCATTTAGCACATGAGGAAAAGGAGAAAAGTGTGCTAATTTTACATTTTCCACAAGCAATCTTCTGAACTTTAAACATATTTTACTATGATTTATTGAGAAAATTAAGTTATGGTAGGTTGGTTACCGCAGGTTTTTTTGTTTTGTTAGTTTTTTTTAACACATCTGGGTAGCATTTGGGTTTTGAAATTCATATCTATCACAACATCTGTTTAAGAAGAGTAAGCTGTGCTTTATTTTTTTTGCAGATTGAAGCATACAATTGACATTTTACCTTAAAAAAAAAAAAAACTCAGGAGAGAAGTGGACATAAACTAAGATACTTTTGTGAGTGCACGCATCACATTTGCTTGCATTTGAAACTCAGCAGTGCTTGTGTGTATTACATTTATTTTTATTCTTTGAAGAGCAAATGTGGATTTTAAAATTTATTTTCAGCTTATAGATGGAGGCATATTCTTGCCATAGGCTTCCCAATCTGAAACTTTTATCTTTTTTTAAAAAATTTACAGATTACTTTGTGGAAAGGAACCAGTGACCTGCTTTTTGGCCTCTGGTGATGTTCATTTGTAGTCTAAAATTTAATATTTAGAAATAAGTAATCTTGTGTGGCTAGTGTTGTTTGGCCTGTATTGTGTCAAGACGTTTTCCACAGTTTTCACACATGTGGACCATGTGAAGTGCTAGTATTCACTTCAAAGTGAAGTTAGTGGTTGGCCACCAAACAAGTTGTTACACAAATTCTTCTAAAATGGGAAATACCATAGTATTGAAGGTTGTGGCGAAGTAGAAGTCTGTGTCTTTGAGCTCAATAAAGACATAGCTTTTTTAGTCTGTCCTTTTGGCTGGGAAGCTAGGACACTATTTTTAGGTAAGGCTGTAGTTTTTGGGAGCCAGTAAGTAAGTACCTCTCTATCAGCTGGTAAACTTTTGCAATTGTTAGCAAGAAGTTTCATTTTCTGACACCATAAATATTTAATCTGCATTGTTTTAAAGTCCATATACATTTATGGAGTGTCCAGTGTTTTACCAGAGAGAGAGAGGACTGATGCCAAACAACAGGAGAAACCATTCCTACTTGCAAAGGGCCTTGTGCAGTTTAAAAATATACAGCATGTTCATGAATGGCTAAGAATATATTGCAGAGGGACTACAAATAAGTAGACCAGATCTTATACATGCATTTTTGTTTTCTCTTTAAGAACTAGGCTTGGTATTGGTATTAAACACAAATTAGTCTATAATTGTCCGTCAGACTATATTTAAGAGCCAAATATAGGCCCAGCATAAGACACAAGGTCCTTTGGCTGTTGTTTCAAATGCATAGAAGATTTTAGGGCCAAGTTTATCAACTCACATGGGAGGGGGAGGGGCTACTTAAAAATTATAAGCAAGTTGTTCTGGTTGTTTATTTTTGTAAACTTAGGTAAGTGTACATGCCAATATAATTTGTTTTCTAAGTAATATTTTGAAATGTCTTCTAGGAGAGAACTATGATATGTGTGGAGAGTGTGGCCACACCAGCTTACAGTTCACTTAAATTGATGGGTGTAGTCAGGATTATTTCTGTAGCATTGGCTAGAAGGAGCATAAAACACAGTGGTCTGTCACTTCAGTGGTGGCTGAGTAATACTTTTGAGTAATCGTGAATTTAATAGAGTTAATAATTCTTTAAAAAATAATATTGTAGATGTAGCATGGAGACTTTTAATTTACATATAATAATTTTTAAAAAGCTACCATCTGTTTAAAGCATTGAAAGTTTTTCAACATACTACCAAACAGTCATACCAATTTGTTTACTTGTGTCAATTGTACTGGGTTACTTTTTCCAAGAGCAGAAAATTGTCTGGTAAAACCAGAATTTGTATATTCATCTTGCTTTTGAACAAAAACAAATAAACAGAAAACCAAAACTAATTGATTCATCCACAAGGTTCTTCAAAGAGTACATAGCATATTTTTTGACTGAACCATTCTGAAATGTGAATGTTTGTGATTTTTGTTATTTCTGTGCCACATTTGAGGTGTTCTTGGCACATCTGAATTTGCCTTTTTGCTTTCTTTTGTGGAAATTCTTGTGAAAAATAGTCCTATAAGGCGAGCTTCCTATCAGTAGGCATTATGTGTAACTAATAATTGTTTTAAGATTTTTATTTTTATTCACTTATTTCATGCGTAACTGATGCATGCTTATAGGGAGCAAATATGAGCAGTACTTAAGTGTCTGAAGTAAAAATTGAATAAAAGGGAAAGTCTCTGTTCTCCTTCCTCCATCTTTAGTCGTGTTCTCCTGAGCTGACCATAGAAAACAGTTGGTGTCATTTGGCTTTTGGGAGAGCTCTCTGGTGCTGAGGTGTATTGGTAGCAGTGAGAGCAGAGGGAGAAATAGGGAAGGCCTGGCCACTGAACTGTTCAGGTGTCATGCAGGCGCTATTCCACTCATTTCCTGTGATGTTAAGTAATATTGATAATCTTAAACTACCAGCAGTTGAAGATAACGGCGATTGAAACACTCCAACGGTTAATTCCAGTGTCAGATTTGTAAAGTTTTTGATTTGTGGATATTTTAAGGAAATAAATATTTATGAATAGAAGTCATATAACTATAGGGCTGAGTTAATGGTGATAATTACCATCTGTGGGATTGTATCTACTGGTGGCTTTTTATAACTTATTATCTCTCCTTTAATTCTCATAACAACTCCAAATAGTTGTTGTTATTTACATTTTGCAAAGGAGGGAATGTAGATTAAATGTGAGCTAACATAACAGCACAATGCTGGTAAGGAGTGGTGCTGGTGTTCTGGCTTGGAGAGCCCGTGCTCTTTCCATTGTGCTCTCCTGCTTCTGTCCCGTCTGTCTTTATTCTCCAGACAAGGACTTTTAGGCCTGGAGAAGTCAGATGATTTGTCCAAGGTCACACAACTGAGTAGTAGCAACTTTAAACCAAACTTATATCTCTGGACTCTTATCTCAGAACTCTTGGTCCTGGCTGGTTATGCTACATATTTTTGAAATATTGTGGACCAAAAGACCATATGCTGTGAATATTGGATACAAATGCTTCAGCACTGTGTCAGCAATGGTATTTTCTACCCTGTGTTTAAAAGCTCCCGTCTCTCTCTTTCAGAAATTATAAAGAGCTCTGATGGGCTATTTGGGTGATACCCAGTGCAGTGAACTGCAGGTGAGTAAAATATATGAGAGCCTTGTTTAGAAAACAAGAACTTGGTAATGTGCGAGAAAGAGACAGGGGAGATCTCATCTAGATGAGAATTTCTGGCCAGAAAGTATGAGGTGGGACAGGGTGGAAGAGTGGTGACCTGAGGTGCGGGTCCTGACTGCAGTGGCTGCTTCTGGAACAGACTGGACGATGCCGAGCAGCCTCTGCAGAGACTGCCTGCCGCTTTGTCAGTCTGTATGAAGAGAAGTGAGGGTAGGTTAATCTTCCACTCTGTTCTGAATGAGTAACTGCACAGGGACTCAACCTATCAGCGTGATTGGAACTGGAGAGGTCCTTCAGTTTTTATGTCAACATTCTTGAGTGGTAATCACCCTATGCTCTGATGAACTTGGTTAACTATTAAATTGTTTGTTTTTTCTGTTATCTGCCATGCATATATTGTCATGAGTGACTATATATTTGCATCTTAGAGGATCTAGATATCGAGAATACATCAATAGGAACAAAAGTTTAAACTTTTCCCCTAATGGTTGTGTTCCCTCCACACAATGGTTGCAATAGTCCTTCAAATTATTTATCTTTTGCTGAAATGCTCTGCTACTAGTAAGTAAAGGAATACATATTATTTCACAGTAAGCTATCTTCTTGATTCCTTATAGTACTTTGATCATTCATTATTAGACTTAGAAAATGGTAATACTATAGAAAAACAATGAGAAGACTGTTTTCATATTGCCCTTGTGGGGCATCAGTGCTAAAATTATTTTTTGATTTATTTTCAATACTAGTCTTTAAACATGACCAGCTCTAGAAAACTTCATGTGTTAATAAAATGACTTGCCATCCTGCCTTTTGGAATCTGGCTGGGTAAGATTTATAAGACATTGCCAGCTACTTTTTACCC
This sequence comes from Myotis lucifugus, assembly GCF_000147115.1. Classification (NCBI taxonomy): domain Eukaryota; kingdom Metazoa; phylum Chordata; class Mammalia; order Chiroptera; family Vespertilionidae; genus Myotis; species Myotis lucifugus. The sequence continues at coordinate 3,446,934 of NW_005871148.1, read as the reverse complement.
ATCTCTTTTAAGCTGGAGTTTTTAGTTTTCTGTTCCTTATAGTTCAAATAACATTTTTCCCTTTTTAGGTCGATGCTCAACTACTGAGCCATGCCAGCCGGGCTTATTTTTTTTTTAAACATTTTTCCCTTTTTTAACTGTACCAGAGTCTCCTGGCCCCTAGTGCTTTCATTTGTCCACCAGTCCATACTGTTTTTTAACTGTGACAGTCCACCACTGAGCCAGCAAGTTCTTTGAGAATCCTGGAGACTTTAATGTGACCCTATTCTATACTTCTGGGATTTATAATTGGATTTGGGCTTGGCTACTTGCTTATTGCTCAAATATATCTGGTTGTAGGGATTCTTGAATATATACTTGTTTTGCACGATGCAGCCCCCACGGGTTCCTGGGGGTGATCTGAAGACCGGTTGAGGTGGCTTGTTGGTCCTTGGAAATCTGGGATCTGAGGTTGTCATAGTTATCATGATAAGGAGGGAGAGTAGGAGAGCTTCCAGTTAAGGCCAGAGTGAGCTGTACAAGGGAGGGGCGGACCTCTTCTTGAGACTATTTTAAGCTTGTATCGTGGAACCCCTCTCTCTCCTCAGTATGGTGTAACTTTCTTTCTTAAACTATGAGATAATTTAAGAATTGATATTAAATAGTTAAAATTTGGGTTATTACTCAAATAGTTGATTTTCTTTTTGGCATTCCATTAAAATACATTTTACTGTTTTTAAATTATGATGCATATAATTTGATTTTTTCTATTTATTAGATCATGAAACATTTCCATGTTAAAGGTGTCACTATTTTACTTTATATGATTACATTTTGAAAGGCTGCAAAATATTTCATCAAGTCATACTCTCATAGTTTACCTAAATCTTTTTATGTTAGATACTTATGCTGCTGGCTGGTTTTCAGTTAATACTTTAATCTACATTACTGTAGATATTATGTACTTTTTTCTGACTAATTATATCTCTAGGATAAAGTTTTGAGTACATTATTGTTGACATGGTAAGAATGTTTTTATGGCTTGCCATTCTGTTTTTCAAGAATATTTTACCAGTTTGTATTACTAACAGATACATGGATATTTCTGTTTCACGAAAACTGGACAGAAATACATTTTTCCTTAAAAGTTTTTGCTCATTTAATAGTGTAAAGTGGCACTTACATTTCTTTTTTCTACAATGTTGAATTTTGTCTTTGAACCTCTTCATATTGAATTGTTTGTTCATATTCTTGGCTATTTTATTCAATAAATTATTGATGTGGGCTTTGGATGATAAAGCAAGTATAACCAGGTAATAAACAGGTGATTATTAAAAAGATTACTAGAACACGTTCAGTGAAAATGTTCAAAGAGAGTCTGGTTTAGATGGTAAGTGATCTTGGGAATAGTGTTTGAAAGGGGAATAGGTGCAATTTTGCAGATATTTATTGGGCGTCCACTGTGTACCAGGAGTTGTTGCCTCCTCTGAATGCTTCTCAAGTTATCATCATGGCTTCTACCTTGTTGAAGGAGGAGGCTGCTTGATAATGCTTGAGGTTTGACCTATGGGGACTCTGGCTGCTGAAGACCCTTTGTGGCTGTTTGGAGGGCTGAGGGGATCACTAGACCATCTTTAACTCATTCATGGCAAATTCCACTATGCCATGGCACTCTCCTTAAGCAGCTCTGTTCTGAGGGATACAAAGATGAATAAAACATCATTCCTACAGATAAGGAGGAGTCATCTAGTAGGGAGAATAGGAGCACCAAAAAAATGAAAGGACCAATAAGCATTCGGTAAGTGCTACAAAAGGGGTTCAGACAAAGTGCTTAGGCAGTAAGTGGAGGGAGTGATACTGCCCTCTGGGGATGTGGAGAAACACTTGGCATTTACATTGTACTACTGTGCCAGTCAGAAGCAATAGAAAGAAGAGGGCATTCGGAGGGAAGGATAGCTTGAGCAAAGGCTGTGGGATGGTGTTGAAAATGAGGCAGGAAACTGCATATCCAAATTACCTAGATCCTGGGATACATAAAGGAACACAGTGGAAGGTGAGGCTGCCAAGTGATCAGGACTGGGTTTGGGAGGATCTTAAATGTCAGACTGAGGATCAGTATGATGGATTGGTAGTGTGGAGAAATTAGAAACAGGGACTTTGGTTCATAGTAATACTCCAAGTGAGGGATGATGAGGGCCTGAAGTGAATTGATGGCCTTGGGAATGGAAAGCAGGAGATGGATTTAAGAGATGTTTTGGAGGCTGAACAGAAAGATTTGGTCACTGATTAGAAAGGTAAGGGAACAGTCAGTTCTGTCTCAAGTCAGAGATGGTTGAAGTTTTTATGGTTGGGTGGCTGGCAGAATGGGGCATCAGGAATAGGGAAGTCAGGAGGAAGAACAGGTCTCAGAGGTTGAGAATAGAGAAAGATGAATTGGATTTTGTGTTGAGATTAAGGACCTAGTAGAAAGTCGAAATAAAAAATTTAATCCTTTAGGGCAGCGGTCACCAACCGGTGGTCCCGCGGACCACTGGTGGTCCGTGAGGTCCAAAAGGTTGGCGACCACTGGCTAAGGAAACCTTTGGAGCAACGGTCGCCAACCGATGGTCCGCGGACCACTGGTGGTCCGTGAGTTCCAAAAGGTTGGCAACTGCTGCTTTAGGGAACTGATGAGGAAGTTTGGGGCCCAGAGGCGTTAGATGGGTGGGTGAGGTCTCACACCAGTTAAAGCATAGCCTAGGCAAGCTTCCTGATTCCCAGTCCAGTTCTCTTCGCTGCTTCAGACTGAGAAGTGCTGTAGGTTCTCAGCTGTGGTGTTTTCCTCACACCTAGGTGTGCTCAGTAGAAAGTTGGAAGTGGGAGAGTTTATGTTGGGGAGTAAGGTCTTTATTTTTAATTATATTTTTCTTATGGAAACTTTCAGACATATATAAGTGGAAAGAAGACTATAATCAATCCCACTGACCCATTGTCCAATTTCAACATTTATTAATGTTGTTTCATCTATTTCTCCTCCCCATCAATTATATTGAAGCAAATGGGAGGTGTTCTGGTGACTTTAACCTTTGTGTATTTGCAGGTAAGGAGAATTGAACCGTTTGGTAGGGTATATTTCAAGCTTTCTGGGGTAGGGTCCAGAGTGAACAGAAGTAGGATTTACTTCCAGAATTCCTGTGTTGCCTCAGACTTTGTTTTAGGGCAGATCACATAAGTCCTCTGAGTCTTAGTTTGTCTGTGAGGTGGAGATATCATCTTCAGTGAATCACTTGAACTAACTTAGGTAAAAACCCTCCATGAACTCTAAACTTTGAGGCTAAAGTATTATAGAGATTTTAGTGCTGCTCCTTTGGGCTTCTGTGTTGCTGGCATGAAGTTTATATTATTCAACAAATTTTTATTATTCAACAAATACTTGTTATGTCAGGCCTCTGGGGCTTCAACAGTGAACAAAACAAAATCCCAGCTCTCATGGAGTTATGTTCCAGATCCAGAGGATAATAGTTTTATAGTGATTAATAGTTGTTATAGCTAATACTTTTATAGTAATTAGTGGAGGCCAGGCACTGTTCTAAGTGATTTCATTTTTTAACCTACTTAATTCTTGCAACAATCCTGTGAGGTTTGGAGATGAGACAAATTTGTATGCAGATTGCCTCAGGTCGCAATGCCAGGATTCAAATTCAGGCAGATCTGGCTTCAAGCCTGTACGCTTAACTCCTGTGTCATAGAACATCTTTAACTCAGTAATGGCATACTAGTGTTTGATACAAGTAAAAACGTTAGGTCCAGATCAAAACAAATAAACATTCTCTTCTTGTAAAAGACAAAATAAAATGGAAAAAAAAGGCAGTAGTTCTCTGTGGATAATATTCTTTTATAGAAAAATATTTTTTTTCTTAACTTTCTATAGGCTTCGCCAGTTTCTTTCTTTCTTTAGATACAAATGGTCACTTCAGTGGGAGGCAATTAAGTTATCTTTCTGCTGGCCCTTGAGCAGGATCTCTTCTTGAATGAATTCCCTGCTTGCTTATAATTCTCTTTTCCCCTTCCTTCCACTCCCCCCTTTCCTTACCTTGAGGTAATTCCCTTTTCTGATCTCTCCTACTCTCTGTTCTTCCTTTTTCTCATAGCTGTGCTCTGCCTTTTCAGTCCCAGCTTTTTGCCTTCTTGTCCCTCTCCTGCCTCTGCCAGCTTTCTCAACTTATGCTGTGCTTTGACTTTTCTAAGTTGATTAAATGGGGCTAATATTGGGACTAATTTTCCACCTCAGCTCAGTCCTCCTTCATGGGCAGGGCATATTGGGAAATGGGTATATATTGATTTCAGAAAGGGAGAGAGAGATAGAAACATCAACGATGAGAGAGAATCATTGATTGGCTGCCTCCTGCACGCCCCGTATTGGGGATAGAGCCCACAACCCGGGCATGTGCCTTTGACCAGAATCGAACCCGGGACCCTTCAGTCCGCAGGCCGACATTCTGTCCAACTGAGCCAAGCCGGCCTGGGCTATACTCACTTTTAATATTTTGTTTCATATGTCTCAGCTTTTTATGTAAACTATTCAGTACACACAAATACACATTTTATACAAATGGGATTATACATCATATTATTTTGTAGTCTGTTATTTAGAAGTCAGATTACCCTATAAATAGTATTTTGTAACGTGCTTTGTTACTTTACATCTTTCCAATAATCCCTGTTCTTTTTTTTGATATATATATTTTTATTGTTGATAGTATTATTGATGTCTCCCATTTCCCCCCTTTACCCTCCTCCTCCCTGCCCCTAACCCTCCTCCTAGGTCTTCAACACCCTATTGCCCAAGTCCATGGGCTATGCATATAAGTATTTAAGTTCTTTGGTTTATCCCTCCCCCCCGCCCCCCCCCCCCCATCTCCACATCGAGGTATGTCAGTCTGTTCCATGCCTCCCTGTTTTGGGTCTTATTTTGTGGTCAATTCATTTTCCAATAATCCCTATTCTTAACACTGTTTCTGTAGAAACTCTTCTGAGTTTCAAACATTGATTTGAAAATGTTGTTTTAGAAAATAAGGATGATGATAATGATGGTGGTGGTAGTGCCAGTGGTACCCTTTTGTTTTAATTATGCCATTGGCTCTTTTATATTGATTTATGTTTTATTTATAAAGGTCACCTGTTTTAGCTATAATAATAAAAGTGTAATATGCTAATTAGACTGGATGTCCTTCCGGACGACCTTCCGGACAAAAGCCAGGGCTGTGAGGGAAGCCCGAGTCCCAGGTGCCAGAGGGAAGCCGGTACTGGGGGGAAGGAAGGCCTACTCTTGCACACATTTCATGCATCGGGCCTCTAGTATGATAATGTATTTGTAAGTCTAAGCAGATAACATGGAAGAGAAAATGAAATACAAAGAATAGAAGATGTTTTGTTTTTTTTAAAATATATTTTATTGATTTTTTACAGAGAGGAAGGGAGAGGGATAGAGAGTTAGAAACATCGATGGGAGAGAAACATCGACCAGCTGCCTCCTGCACACCCCCTACTGGGGATGTGCCCGCAACCAAGGTACATGCCCTTGACCGGAATCGAACCTGGGACCTTTCAGTCCGCAAACTGACGCTCTATCCACTGAGCCAAACCGGCTAGGGCGAAAATGTTTTATAATAAAATATTTTGGCAAACAACAACCTTTTCTAGAAATCATCTTTTACTATAATTTGCCTGCTTTATAAATATGGATTTTTGTTTTTTCAGCATATTAAATGATTTGGGAGGGGGCTCAAACTCTTCAGGAAATAATTTGGAGTAATTGAAACCAAGAAAGCTATCTCCAGAATTGCTGGCAGTTCTAAAATGGGTCAGGGAAAATCAAAGTAATAGATGGGGGAAAATCTCAAATTTAGCTACTGATATAACTTTTAAAAAAATGTAGTTCTTGTTTTTTATCATTTTAGTCACTAAAACAGATGGTAGCAGGTCCATCGGGATATTTCTTTTATGTATTTAAAAACTTTACTTTGCTATATTGAATTTTATTCATTTTGGAATTTTATTCATTTTCATTAGGAGAGTTTACTTCTTTATGAAAGAGATTATTTAAAATAGAATATGATTGATGATCTTAGTTTCTAGTTTTCTTAGTATGGGTAGCCTCTCTTCTAATGCTTCTTGCATACTCAGTGACTTTATGAGTTTTAGAGAAAAATGCAAGTCTGGCTGAATATTAACATAGTACAATAAATAAAATTTTATTACTTTGCAGAATATTTTGTCTATGTATCTCATACAACCACATCACAGGTTCCAGTTTTGGATAAAAACAGATAAATTTAAAGATAATACAACATTCCTCTTTATGGCATTCTAGTGAGAACTGAATTTGGTATAGGATAGTTCTTGGAATGGTTGGAATTTAGGTTATTTTAGATCCTCTCTGTGGGAAATTCAATTAAAGTATTTATTAAGTGGTTGTAGTGAATTGAATGCTTGTCATGGGGACATAAATGCTATAAAATGTGACTTATTTATAAGGTAGTTATGTTGAGCAGTTAAGGCATCTGACATGATATATTTAATGCAAGATAATAGATGATTACGAGGCTAGATTAGTCTGTACGAAGTAATGGTGGTTTTGGGAGGAGAGCATTTTTATTTTTAAAAAATCTGTATTGTTGAAAGTATTGCATTTGCCCCCTCTTTGCCCCATTGTCTCCCTCTAGTAGTCCACCCCTGCCCTCCACCCCAGATCTGTGTCCATGGGTTATGCATATATGCATACATGTTCTTTGGTTGATCACTTCCCACCCAGTCTCCCTCCCTACCTTCTCTCTGAGATGCCACAGTCTGTTCTATGCTTCTGTGTCTCTGGATCTATTTTGTTCATCAGTTTATTTTGTTCATTAGATTCCACATATGGGTGAGATCATGTGATACTTGTCTTTCTCTGACTGGCTTATTTCGCTTAGTACAGTGGTCGGCAAACTGCGGCTCGCGAGCCACATGCGGCTCTTTGCCGCCTTGAGTGTGGCTCTTCACAAAAATACCAACTGTGGACGCGCACGTACAG
>NW_005871148.1:3286586-3439804 GCF_000147115.1 Myotis lucifugus | reverse complement strand
GGTTGAAACTTCGTGGCCCATGTGCAGAAGTCAGTATTTTGTGGAAGAGCCACACTCAAGGGGCCAAAAGAGCCGCGTGTGGCTCGAGAGCCGCAGTTTGCCGACCACTGGCTTAGCATAATACTCCCAGGTCCTGGGAGGAGAGCATTTTAGAGAAGCAGGCCTTGAAGTATTCATTTAAGGCTGTGTAGGATTTAGGTCCAGGGAGAGGAAGGAAAGGACATTGGGGCAAGGGAATGGCATTGTCAGAGACAGACTCAGCATCTGGCCTGTGCTTGGGGCCTGTTGGGGGAGTGGTGGGAAAGTTAGGTTGTAGCCAGATTGGGTAGCCTGGATATCAAGTCATGAGCTGGGAAGTTATTTTATGGGCACTTTGGAACCACCTTTATGGTTCAAAGAATGTGACATCTTTAGAGTAATGATTCTTAACCTTTTTCATCCCCAAGGAAGCTTGACACGCTTTTACTAGCTGCACTGTCCCACCAAGGCCATGCTGCCCAGTGGGGAAAGGGACAGGTTCTGCTGTGCTTTCTCCACTGCACTGGGTCATGTAGGTCATTTTCATAATGTATCAATCTGGCTTTTCTTTCTGCTGTCACAATGCATTTACTACCTCCTAGTATAGTCTTGTTTTCAAGAGAATAATGGAGTTTTCACAGGGAAAGTAATGTGTGAGGCAGATTATAGTCAAATTACTGACTTTTAAAAAATGTGGGAAAGGAATGAGTGAACTAAAAAGAGGCAGGTAAACTTGCAAATGGGTGAGCGGAAAAAAAAAACTTAGTAAAATGTAAAATTTGATGATGCCAAATATTGCCTGGGAAAGGGATCTTGGAATCATTGCATATCATTCCATGAAAGCATCATTCAGTGCTATTACAGACAAAAGACACAAAATGCTGGGCATCTCTGAGAAGAGCTTTACAACCAAATCTGAGCATTATAAAAACAAAGCTTTCAATTTTAGAAGTCAAACTAGAGCAATGTTGAATCCACTGGATATATTAACCACACCTTCAAAAAATCATTATTATTCAATGTTGAGTGTCTATGGGACAAGTATCGCCTAGCTGGGAATCTGGGAGACTAGAGAAAATAAAAGGAAATGTGTTACTAAAGTCAAAGATGAGCCCTGGCCAGTGTGGCTCAGCTGGTTGGAGCATCATCCCGTGCACTGAAGAAGGATCTCGGGTTTGATTCCCAGTCAGTGTACATATTCAGGTTGTGAGTTTAGTCCCCCAGTCAGTGCATATGGGAGGCAACCAATCCATGTTTCTCTTTCCCATTGATGTTTTTCTCTCTCTCTCTGTTCCTCTCCCTTCCTTTCTCTCTAAAATCAGTAAAAACATGTCATTGGGGAGGATTAAAAAAAATCAGATGAATAATTTTTAATCCCTGGCTTCAAAGAACTCAATCTGTGAAGGATAAAAATAATACAAAATGTGAATCTCCAGTTTTTTTGTTAAATATTGTTGGTCTTGTAAAGAAACTCAGGTATTTTATTGTATGTGTCTTTTAAGTTTTCCTATGGTTTTATTGTTTATATAGTTTAATAATTAAAGATAACTTGGGATCTAATAAAAAACTGATTATGGATGTAATTTCTGTTAATGTATATAGTGGTAATGTTTTTAGTATAACTTATCTTTCTTCTGAAACCTTGACAGATTCATTCCACCCAAGTTAATTCTGAGATAGATAATATTTATTTTAAGTGGAGACAGATGTACAAGACAGAGATACAGAAATCATTGTCATTTTGGATTGAAATTTTAGTTGCTACTATTTGCTCCTGCTGTTTGCTCACAATTTATTTTTGTTCTTTGAAGTCTGTCTTAATTAAATAAGGTTTAGGTCTTTTGAAATAAAAGAGGACCATGACTACATTAACAAGAAAAGTTAAGGAAGATAACTGATTTTTAAAAAATAAAAGTTCATCTCATGACTTGATTTCAAGGTGGTCTGGTGGTTATTTTCATGTTGTTATAGAAAGAAGTCATAGTGGGAGGAGAATGATGCTCTTTTCTTACAATCTGTTACTGAAACTGTCTTAGTCCAGGCCAGTCTGCCTACCCCCTCTGTGGCGCACCATTTTTGTAAACATTTTTATTTATTTAAAAAAATTTAAATTGAATTTATTGGGGTGACATTGGTTAATAAAGTTATATAGGTTTCAGGTGTACAATTCTATAATACATCATCTGTATATTATATTGTGTGTTTGCCACCCCAAGTCAAGTCTCTTTAGTGTACTATTTTTAAAAAAATATATTTTATTGATTTTTTACAGAGAGAAAGGGAGAGAGAGAGAGAGAGTTAGAAACATCGATGAGAGAGAAACATCGATCAGCTGCCTCCTGCCCACCCCCCACCGGGGATGTGCCCTCAACCAAGGCACATGCCCTTGACTGGAATCGAACCCGGGACCCTTGAGTCCGCAAGCCGACGCTCTATCCACTGAGCCAAACCGGTCAGGGCGAGATTCATATTTTTAAAATAATTGAAAAATTTTTATTTTAAAAATTATCATACAGTAAAACTGACTTTAAAATTTTTGGTATACAGTTCTATTAATTGAACATATGTGTAGTGTGTGTATCCATCACCACAATAAGGATACAGAATAGTATCATCACCCTAAAACCCCTTCATGCTATCCTTTTATAGTTACCCATCTCCATCCCATAACCCCTGCAACCACTGACCGTTTCTTCATTCCTATGGCTTTGTCATTTTTCAGAATATCATATAAATGGAATCATGCAGTATTTAAGCTTTTGAGACTGAGTTCTTTTACTTTGTCTTTGAGATTCATCTAAGTTATTGCATGTATTGAAAGTTTATTCCTTTTTATTATTGAGTACTTTTCCATTGTCATTCATTAAAAGACATTTTGGTTGTTTCCAGTTTTTAGCAGTTATGAATAGAGCTGCTAAAAATAAAAACATTTGGGTACAGATTTTTGTGTGAACATGTTTTCATTTCTCTAGGGTAGTTGTCTGTGGGGGGAGGGCATTGCTGGGACATATAGTCACGCATATATATATATATATATATATATATATATATTTTTTTTTTTTTTACATTGTTTTAAAATTTTTATTGAATTTATTGGTGTGACTTTGGTTAATAAAATTATATATTAGTATATATAATTTGTTTCAAGTGTACAATTCTATAATACACCATCAGTTTATTGTATTGTGTGCTCACCACCCAAAGTTAAAACTTCGTCACCATTTATCTCCCCTTTACCCTCTTCTACCTCCCATCACCCCCCTTTCTTTCTGATAATCACCATACTGTTGCCTGAGACTATGAGTATTTAAAAAAAATTTTTTTTCCTTAATCCCTTCACCTTTTTCTCTGACAGCTGTCAGTCTGTTCTCTGTATCTATGAGTCTGTTTCTATTTTGTTTGTTCATTTATTTTATTCATTAGATTATACACACAATTGAAATCCTATGGTATTTGTCTTTCTCTGACTGGCTTATTTCATTTAGCATAATACTCTCCAAGTCTATCCATGCTGTGGAAAAAAGTAAGATTTCTTTCTTTTTTATACCCAAGTAGTATGGCCAATAGACATATGAAAAGATGCTCAACATCCCTAATTATAAGAGAAGTGCAAATTAAAACCACAATGAGATACCTCCCAACAACTGTCAGAATGGCTATCATCAATTAATGATTTACATTTTTTAAAAATAGATATTTTATTGATTTTTTACAGAGAGGAAGGGAGAGAGATAGAGAGTTAGAAACATCGATGAGAGAGAAACATCGATCAGCTGCCTCCTGCACATCTCCTACTGGGGATGTACCCGCAACCCAGGTACATGCCCTTGACCGGAATCTAACCGGGGACCTTTCAGTCCGCAGGCTGACGCTCTATCCACTGAGCCAAACCGGTTTCGGCGATGATTTACATTTTTTATTATTTTTTTCTTTATTGATTAAGGTTGGCAGTTTCTAATAAAGTTAAAAATATTTAGTAAGTATATTTTTAACTTTATTAGAAACTGTCAACTTTTCTTTCAGAGTGGCTGTATAATCTATATTTCCAATAGCAACCTATATGAGTTCCAGTTATTCCACAACTCTGATATTATCAATTCAGTGGGGCCTTGACTTACGAGTTTAATTCATTCCGTGACGGAACTCCTAACTCAAATTACTCGTATGTCAAATCAAGAAGTGAACGAGTGAGACAGGTGATGCTGGGCTGATGTTGTGGCGTTCACTGTGACGTTCGCTGCGCCAACTAGCGGTGGGGTATCTGAAGCTGGCTTGTAACCCGAATTTTAGCTCGCAACTCAAAGCAAAAAATCGGCCGAGAGACGCTCGTCTCTCAAAAAACTCGTTAGTCGGGACACTCGTAAGTCAAGGCCCCACTGTATTTTAAATGTAGCTATTCTAATAGGTATGTAGTAATGGCTAATCATGGTTTTAAAGTGAATTTCTCTGCTGACTAATGCTATTAAACATCTTTTCGTGTGCAGAGTTGGCCATCATTACATCCTCTTTGTGCGGTGTCTATTGCCCAGCTTTCAGTTGGGTTGTTTTCGTTTTGTTGGGTTCTGAGATTTTGTTATATATTCAGATACAAATCTTTTTTCAGGTATGCGATTTGCAAAAAGTTTCCTCTGTCTTGAGCTTGGTCTTTTCATTCTTGTAACAGTATCTTTCAAAGAGTGAAAACGTTTAAGTCAAATTTATCAATTTTTGTTTTTGGATTGTACTAAGATGGATAGATTTTAAAACAGGTTTCTATTTTATAAAAGTAGTGAGAAGTAAGTTAGTGATAGGAATGTTCTCATAAAGTTGACTTAAAAAAATCCTCACCTGAGGATGGATGGATGGATGGATTTTTATATTTTTATATATATAGATTTTAGAGAAAGAGGAATGGAGAGAGAGAGAGAAACATCGATGTGAGAGAGAAACATCGATTGGATTGATGGATTGTGTCTGGTATGCACCCTGACTGGGGTTTGAACCTGAAACCTAGATATGTACCCTGAATGGGAATCAAACCAGCCACCCTTCTGTGTAGGGGATGACACCTAACCTACTGAGCCATACTGGCCAGAGTTGCTGTTTGTTGATTTATTGATGGTAGCCATTCTGACAGGTGTGAGGTGGTTTTAATTTGCATTTCTCTGATGATTAGTGACATTGAGCAACTTTCATATGTCTGTTGGTTCTCTTTGGAGAAACGTGTATTTAGGTCCTTTGCCCATTTTCAAATTGGATTTTTTTTTTGGTGTTGAGTTTTATAAGTTCCTTGTAAAATTTGGATATTAACTCCTTATCAGATGTATCATTGGTGAATATATTCTCCCATATAGTGGGTTGTCTTTTCATTTTGTTGATGGTCTCCTTTGCTGTACAAAAACTTTTTAGTTTGGTGTAGTCCTACTTGTTTATTTTTTCTTTCATTTCTCTTGCCTGAGGCAGTATATCAGAAGAAATACTGCTGCCAGAAATGTTGGAGATTTTACTGCCTGTGTTTTCTTCTAGGATTTTTATAGTTGTGAGTCTAAAAGTAAGTCATTAATCCATTTTTAGTTTATTCTTGTGTATGGTGTAAGAAGGTGGTCTAGTTTCATTTTTCTGTCCAATTTTCCCAACATCATTTTTTGAATAGATTGTCTTTACCCCATTGTATGTCCTTGCCTCCATTGTCAAATATTAATTGACCATAAAAGGCGTAGGTTTTTTTCTGGGCTCTCTATTATGTTCCTTTGATCTATATGTCTGTTTTGAATCTGAGTTTCTTAAAAGTAGTGATGACATGCTCTGTCTTTGAATTCAGTGCTGCTAGCACAGGGCCTAGCCTCAGGAAATGTTTGCTGAATTGAATAGGCAGTTCAGATTTGCATTTTATCCAGTTTTTTAATATTGGTGGGAAAAATTCTACATGGTGTAGATTTTTATTCTCTGTAAACACAGTCACAGAATTACAAAACTGAAATTGGAAGGTTTGGATATGAAACATTCCTGCACCTTCTGATTAAAAAGAGGAAAGCCTTTATGGTTTGTTGCACTTTGCAATATTCAAAGTCATGTTTCATTTATAAATTTGTCTCATTTATAAATTGGATGTATTGTTGGTATGATCCTGATTTATGGTTGATATTTTGCTTGGATCTTATTAAAGACTTCATAAAATATAAAAGAGAAGTATAGATTTTGTAGCATTAACAGCTGCTCAGCTGTGACCTTGAGCAAAAGGCTGGTTGAGAATAACTATTCAGATAGATAATTAAACCAGCTGAGCCAGGAATGGTATTAGAATTTATAATTAATAAGTTTTTTGTTTTTGTTTTTTTAAATATATTTTATTGATTTTTTTACAGAGAGGAAGGGAGAGGGATAGAGAGTTAGAAACATTGATGAGAGAGAAACATCGATCACCTGCCTCCTACACACTCCCTACTGGGGATGTGCCCGCACCCAAGGTACATGCCGTTGACTGGAATCTAACCTGGGACCCTTGAGTCCGCAGGCTGACTCTCTATCCACTGAGCCAAACCGGTTAGGGCTATAATTAATAAGTTTTTAAAACCTTCTCTTGTTTTTTCCCTGTCTTTAGGATTTTTGTCCCTGAGTCATGGAAGACAGAAGAGCTGAGAAGTCATGTGAACAAGCGTGTGAATCACTCAAGAGGCAGGACTATGAAATGGCCCTCAAGCACTGCACAGAGGCCCTTCTTTCTCTTGGCCAGTACTCCATGGCTGACTTCATAGGGCCGTGTTCACTGGAAATAGAAAGCATCAAAATTGAGAGTCTTCTTTACAGAATTGCCTCATTTTTGCAACTGGTAAGTAAACAGTGTTGATAAGTCAGTGCCAAACCATGTAAAATGGCCCTTTTCATTGAGGGGGCACTGTTGCTGGTCACTCCCTCTACAAGTCACTTAAATGTGGGCTGAGGAGGTGATTGAAGTGGCTAGTGATTGCTGGATATCTTTGATGGCAAGCAACTGTATTTTTAAATCTTGAAACTTGTACTTAGCACTTTCGAGTATTCATTCATTTAACAAATATTTATTGAGGACATACTATGTGTCAGACACTGTTCTAAGTGCTTGGTATACATTGGTAAAAAATATAAAGAAAGATCCCTTCTTCATGGTACTTTTTCTAGTAGGGGGACAGACAATAAATGCTAGAGACATTATAACTAAGTAAACACTTTAGATTTTAAGAAAGTAACAGTCTGCATGAAAAATAGTAGAACAGGGCAAGGAATATTGGGGCCACTAGGGTTAGGGATAAGGTTGCAGTTTTTATATTTATTATCATTTTGTAATCCTCACCTGAGGACATGCTCTCACTGATTTTAGAGAGGGAAAGAGGGAGAGAGAGAGAAACATCAATGTGAAAGAGAAACACCAATTGATTGCCTCCCTCACACACCCCGACTGGGGATTGAACCTGCAACCTGGGTTTGTGCCCTGACCAGGAATTGTACTGACCTTTCAGTGTATGGGAAGACTCTCCAACCAATTGAGCCACACCGGTCAGGGCTAAGGTTGAAGTTTTAAATTGGGTGGTCAGGTAGTGCTCATTAATAAGGTGATATGAAGGAGGTAAGGGAGTGAGCCATATTGGAATCTGGATGAAGATCATTATAGGCAGAGGGACAGTCAGCACAGAGACCCTGAGGCATAAGCTTGCCTGCCATCTTTGAGGAACAGCTAGGAGGCCATTGTGCTGGAGTAAAGTACATTGGGGGAAGGGGGTAAGAGGGCTAGATCCTCTGGGACCCTCTAGGACTAGTTTGTATTATATTTGAGATGGGAAGCTATTGTGGGATTTTGATCAGAGGGGTGGCATGATCTGATTTAACAGGAATTATCTGGCTTTTGTGTTGAGAGTCTATATATATAAAAGCCTAAGCAACCGTTATGACCGAATGACCGGTCGACTAGTTGCTATAATGTGCACTGACCACCATGGGGCAGATACTCAACGCAGGAGCGTCAGTGCGCTCCCACAGCCAACCTCCCACGGTCCCTCCCCCGTACCATCCACCCCCCCATAGGCCTTGAGTGGGGGGCTGGACGGCCAACCTCCCGGGGTCTCTCCCCACGGCTGGCTGACCCCCCAATAGGCCTCTTTCGCCAGCCAGGTTGAGGGACCCCAACCATGCATGAATTTGTGCACCGGGCCTCGAGGCCTATATAATAAAACACTAATATGCAAATTGACCAAACAGCAGAACGACCAGTTGCTATGATGTGCACTGACCACCAGGGGGTAGACTCTCAATGCAGGAGCTGCCCCCTGGTGGTTAGTGTGCTCCCACAGCAGGAGCACTGCTCAGCTAGAAGCTGGGCTCACAGCTGGTGAGCGCAGTGTTGGTGGCGAGAGCCTCTCCTGCCTCTGCTGCAGGTGGGCAGTAAGGAGCTAGGGGTCACGGACTGCGAGAGCCCTGGACTGGAAGTGGGATGTCTGACTCCTGGCTTAGGCCCGATCCCCCTGGGGATCGGGCCTAAGCCGGCAGGCGGACATTCCCTGAAGGGTCCCGGACTGCAAGAGGGCGCAGGCCGGGCTGAGGGACCCCACCAGTGCGTGAATGTCGTGCCCTGGGCCTCTAGTAGACTATAAACGGGGAAGAGTAGATGCAGGGATACTAGTTTGGAGGGTATTGGAATAATCCAGACCAGAGATTACAATGGCTGAGACCAAAATGGTAGCAGTGGAGATAGTGAGAAGTGATTTTGTTCTGGTTACAATTTGAAGCTAGAACCAATAAAATTTCCTAATATATTGAATGTCAGGCATACAGAATAGTCACAGATTACTTACCATGACATTTTTTGTTTGAGCAATTGGAAGAATGGATTTTCCTTCAACTGAGATGAAAAGGCTATAGGTGGGGAGCAGGTTCTGTGAGGGAAGAATTCATTGTGAACATACTGAGTTTGAGATGTTGTTTAGATATCCAGCTGGAGATGTTGAACAAGTAGCCAAATATGCAGGTATGGAGTTTGGGAGGGAAGTCTGGGCTAAAGATAGTAATTGAAGAGTTGTGGCCTATGCATGATATATAAAGTCTTGAGCCTGGGTCACATCACCAAGGGAATGAGTATTGATAGAGAAGAGGAGAATACCAAGGACTTAGTCTTGTGGCTCCACAGTGTTGAGAGGTTGAGAAGAAGAGGAACAAGCAAAGCGGCTTGAAGGGCAACGTTGAGGTAAATGAAACCTAGGAGAAGTATGGTGTCCTGGTAGCTAAGTAAAGAAAGTGTATCCAAACAAGGGAATGTTCATCAGGGTCCATTGCTGTTCCATAGAGCAGTGGATGAGTGTCTGATTAAAGAGCATTTATGAGAGAGTCAGAGGGAAGGAATTTAAATACATAATTATAGACAATTTTTGAGGCATTTTGCCCCAGAGAGGCACACAAAAATGGAATGGTAGCTGGTGGGAGAAGTGAAGTCAAGAGAATGATTTTTCTTTTTAGATGGAAGAAATAACAGTATGTTTGTTTATAGGACTGAATCAGTAGAAAGCAAAAAATTAGTGACATAGGAGAAATAGAGGAGGCTTGCTGGAGTGATATTCTTCACTGGGCCAGAGATCACATCTCCATGGGTGGTAGGATGGCCTCTAGAAAGGAGCATGGCGGGGGGGTTCGTCTGGTAACAGGTGGAAGATGGAGTGTGCTAGGACATGGGTAGATGTGGTATTGATAGTCTGCGGAAATTTTCTTCTCGTTCCTATGGTTTTCTCAGTAAAGTCACTAGCTGAGAATAAGAATGAGGTGCTCAGGAGGTTCTGGTGATTTGAGGTTAGAGAAAGTAAGAAGCAGGAGTGTAAGTAAATGGACTAGGGAAGTATATTGTGGTATTTATTTGTAGAGTATTGTGTAATCCTCAGAGAGCACATGAGTTAGCTTTGCTCTGTGAATATTAAATTTGCAACATTAATGCTTAAACTTTGAAACAAAGCCAAGCTTTTTTTTTTTTTTTTTTTGATAAAATCTTTATTGTAAGCAGCCCTTGAACTACTTAATGATATTCATCTCATATCTTTTATTTTGCAGAAAAAGTATGGACAAGCTGATGAAGATTGTAGGCATGGTATGTGTGAAAATGGGACTCTTCTTTGATTTGAAGATTTTGAATAATTTGAGCAGTGTTTAAGATATATTTTTTTCGCTATGCTAATTTCAAAAGTGATTATACAATTTAAAAAACCCACCTTACTGTGGTGACTAGTGACTGACATGGATGACAACTTTTCTGCTGTGATGTGTGTACACACGAACATTGTTCCTAGTCACTCATGAGTGTTGACATTCTGGTCTTGCCCTTGGGAACATTGATAGTGTCCTTTAAAGTTTGTGTGAGTATTTTCAGGCAATAGGAGCCAAATTTTAAGAACTGTAACAAACATTGATTAAAATGTTAAGCTTGGATAAATTGAAAGGCTGGGCCTATCCCTTCTAAAAGGCTTTTCCCCTTCATTAGAAGATATCCCTTAGAGAGAAGAGACTGACTAGAATTCTAGCTTTTTGATGCTTTTTCCGTTGTATGGGCAGCTACATTTTTTTGCCCTGATTATAAAAGTAGTACATAACATGATCCTTCTGAGGCAGTAGTACCATTTTCCCCATCTTATGGGTGGAAAAACTGAAGCAGAGAGAAGTTAAGTAAATGGCTTTGTCACACAGTTATAAGTGTCAGAATCAGGGCTGACCACAAAATGTGCAAGCCAGAGTCCATGCATGTCATAGCTGCATCATCCCGTTTTTTCAGTGTTAGAGTAGCCTTGCCAGGTTTTAATTTTTAAATTTAAGAGACTGTTCCCAATATATAGGGTAGGGTCCCTAGACCTGGCCGGCAATCAGGGCCATCTGTGGAGTGACCGGCAGGTGGGGTGATGGCAGGGGGGGGGGGGCTGCTGGCACCCACCTTGGCTGGCGGCTTGGCACCGCCTGCTGGCCGGCTCTGTCCCCGGATCACCGCCACCAGTCGCCTCCCTCTCGGGGGCAGACAACTAACTCAGGAGCTGCCCCCAGTCAGGCACAACTCCTGAGTTAAGCATCTGTCCCCGGTTGTCAGTGTGCATCAGAGTGACTGGTGGTTCCACCGGTCGTTCCGCCGTTTAGTCAGTTTGCATATTAGGGTTTTATTATATAGGATTTGTATAGTAATGAGGAAGTTGAGGGACATAAATGAATTATCTCTCAAATTTAAACTGGAATATTGAAAATAAACCAGGAGAAATGACCTATGTATCTGAAGTATGAAAATATTGAGAAGGAAGGAGTCCAAGCCTCTTTACAATAAACTGCAGTTGAAGGAAGGAGTCCTTCCAAAAATCCTATATAATAAAAGCCTAATATGCTAAGTGTCTGGTCATCCGGTTGGCCATTCAACCATTAAAAGCATAATATGCTAATGATATGCTAAGACTGCTCAACCCCTCGCTATGACGTGTACTGACCACCATGGGGCAGATGCTCTGACCGGTAGATTAGTTTGCTGCTGGGGTCCGGCCAATCAGGACTGAACAAGACGGGCTGGACATGGCCTGCAGCCCTCCCACATCCCTCCTCAGCCCCGATCATGCACCAGTGGGGTCCCTTGGCCTGGTCTGTGCCCTCTTGCAATCCGGACTGAGGGACCCCCCCCCCCCCTCCCGCCCGCCATGAGTACACGAATTCGTGCATTGGGCCTCTAGTATGCAATAAGAGCTTAACTTTAATGCTCATTGCAAACCTAAGGAGATCACAATGATTTGTGTGACCGGATTAAGGACCTAATAATGAAAGGAGCAAGGTAGCAGGGATTAAAAAGAAAAGAGTATTACAGTATTTAAAGCTGAAATATTCAGAAGGTTCTAGGTATAGATAGCATTGAATAGTGTTAAGGCTTTTCATTTTCCAAAAGCATTTTATAAAGGAAACATTTTATCTATAAAAGTCTTTGGTAGGAAGGACACAATATGCCACAACAGCTGCAGCCCACATGTCCAAAGTGTTTATTTATTACTAGAGGCCCAGTGCATGAAATTGTGCGGGTAGGGTCCTTAGGCATAGCCTCTTGTGATCAGGGCCATCTTCTGCCCGTTCGCCAGTCCCCAGTCCTCTGCTGCCTCCGCTACAGGCCTGTCAGGCCGTTGGTATCACCAGCTCATTCCCGGCTGCTCTGGGGCTCAGGCCTGCGGGAAAGCAGGTGCCAGCGACTTCACCTCTATGCTTGTGCGCTGGGCCGGCTGCTGATGGAACTCGCTGCCCGCTTGGAGCCACTCACGCGGGCGCCGCCACTGCTGCCGCTGCTGTTGGGGCTTGAGGCGCTGATGGATGCTGCGTGGCGCACCCTCGACCTACCTGCCCCGCCGTGAGCAGCCCGGAGCGGGCAGCTTGTTCCATCAGTGGCCGGCCCGGTGCACGCGTATGGAGGTGAAGTTACTGGCGCCTGCTTCCCCACAGGCCTGAGCCCCCAAGCAGCCGGGGATGAGCTGGTGATCCCAACGGTCTGACAGCCAAGCCCAGTCCTCCCACCACCCACCCCTATTCCCCTGTTCACCATCGCTGATCCATCGGAGCCTGCGGGCCAGGGGCAGGGACCAAGAGGTCAGCCATTCAGCCCGATCACCAGTCCCCAGTCCCACCCGACCCCGCTTGCGGGCGAGGGGGTGGGAGGGACCAAGAGGTGGTCAGTGCCACCTTATGGTGACCGGTTGTTTGGTCATCCTGGACACTGGCTTTTTATGTATATAGATAATTGGAAGAAAAGTGAGGGCAAGGGAAAAGGATCGAGGCAGAGAAGAAGAATATTGGGGGAAAACCCAGATTTGGCCAAAGGGATACTGGTCAGAGATTTGCCCACAGTGTTCTTACTCTGGGTGATGTTATACTTTTTGATACTTATAAGATATGGACATTTTACTCTCTAGTTAATACTTAGATTTACCAGGTGTACCGGTTAATAATGCGGATTTTGTAATCAAAGAAAACACGATAATTTCAAGGTAAACATCAAAAGTGCTTTCTATTCAAAGTAAAACATACGAAGAAGTGGAAAATTGGGTCTCTGAATGGTTTGCCTCAAAACATTGCTAGCTATACATTTCCCCCATCCTTCAGGTAATTTGTGGATACTGTCCCAATAGAACTTTTCTTGTTTTGAGGCAAATCATTCAGAGACCCAATTTTCCACTTCTTCGTACGTTTTTGCAGTGCTGCTCAGAAAGTGCGTGTGCCATCGATTGGAACAAGTGGTAAACTGGAGGAGCAAGGTCTGGTGAATACGGCGGGTGGGTTAATACTTCCCAGGCAAGATCTTTTAATGTGTCTTTAACTGGTTTTGAAGTGTGTGATGGTGCGTCATCATGAAGCAAAATTACTTTGCCGTGTCTTCTGGCCCATTCTGGTCGTTTCACGATCAGAGTGGTTCAAATTGATTATTTGTTGTTAGTAACGATCAGTATTAATGGTTTCACCTGTTTTTAATAGCTCATAATACACCACACCTTCCTGATCCCACCCAACGCAGAGCATTGTCTTCTTTCTGAAGCGATTTGGCCTTGCAGTCGATGTTGATGGTTGACTTGGATCAACCCATGATTTTGAGCATTTGGAATTCTCAAAATAAATCCACTTTTCATTGCCAGTCACAATTCAGTGCAAAAAAGACTTTCTTTTGTGCTGTTGAAGCAACATTTTACTGATGACTTTTCGGTTTTCCATTTGTCTTTCGTTCAGTTGATGTGGCACCCATTTTCCTTCCTTTAAAATCTTTCCCATTGCTTGTAAATGATCGGAAATTGCTTGCTGAGCAACGTTTAATCTTTCTGCAAGTTGTTTTTTAGTTTAACACGCATCTTCATCCAATAATGCTTGTAATTGTTGGTCTTCAAACTTTTTCAGTTGACCTGGATGTTCTTTCTCTTTCACATCGATATCATCACTTTTAAAGCATTTAAACCAGCATTCACAAGTATCTTGAGATGGAGCATATGCTTCCCGAAGTATACGATAACTTTCAGCAACACTTTTCTTCAAAATAAAGTAATGAATTAAAACTTCCCACAAATGCTCTTTTTTGGCACGAAATTCGACATTTAAAAAGAAATATTTTATTGATTTTTTACAGAGATGAAGGGAGAGGGATAGAGTTAGAAGCATCGATGAGAGAGAAATATCGATCAGCTGCCTCCTGCATACCTCTTACTGGGGATGTGCCCGCAACCAAGGTACATGCCCTTGACCAGAATCGAACCTGGGACCTTTCAGTCTGCAGGCCGACGCTCTATCCACTGAGCTAAACCAGTTAGGGCGAAATTCGACATTTTTAAGCGTAAAGATATCTATGATGTTAACACTTTCAGAAAATTTGACATATGAGGTTTTGAAGCTTGCTGTCAATACAACAAAATAGCATACATATCAAATCGCATATATATCAACGTATGTGTAACTCCATCCATTGGAAAAAATCTGCATTATTAACTGGTACACCTGGTAGGCCTCCCAATGTTTGGAGTCTGCTTATATATACTACTACTCCCACCCCCAAATATATTTTTGGAAAATGAGGTTTATTGCCAAACATTAAATGGCTGATATTTAGGACAGGAATTTATAAATTATAAATTTATATTCTCTTAAAAATAATCTTTTTTTATTTTTGAAGTGTTGGTTCAGTGAATGTAATTATATCCAAGCAGTGAATGATTTTACTTTATTAATGACCAAAGGGTTTAGTTTTTATGGTCATTAAAATTTTCCTTTTGAAAAATTTGGGAAAAATACTTTGGGCTATGGGGGGCGAGGGAGAAAGAGAAAGAGAGAGAGAGAAGGGAGGGAGGGGAGGAGGGAGGAAGGGAGAGAGAGAAAGAGAGAGAGAAACATTGATGAGAAAGCGCAACTTTGATTGATCGGTTGCCTCATGTACGCCTACTACTGGGGATCAAGCCCATAACTCCTGCATGTGCCCTGACCAGGAATCAAACCAGCACCTTTTTGGTATACCATATGACACCCAACCAACTGAGCCACATTGGCCAGAGTTTTATTTTCTTGTCTTTATGCATGTCTTGGACAGAACTGAAACATCACCCTTTCCTTTAGTACTTGAAATTTTTCTTTTAGTGTATAAGAAGTCATGCTTGTGATAGTGTGCCAATATTAAAATCAGGGAAAATGTGTATTACATGTCATGTGATTAACCATGGCTGTTCTTTTCTGACAGTGCTGGGAGAAGGACTGGCCAAGGGCGATGGTGCTTTTCAGGCAGTGCTTTGCTGCATGCAGCTGAAAGGAAAGCTTCAACTTGTATCCAACATTCTTGCCAAGTCACTGACAGGAGAGTCCCTGGTACGTTGATGAACTCTAATTTTTTTTCAGTGCTTTAAAAAGAAATAAATTTATTGGGGTGGCTGGTTAACAAAATTACATAGTTTTCAAGTGTATAATTCTATGATTTGTCATCTATATATTGAACCGTGTGTTTACCACCCAAAGTCAAATCTCCTTCGTCGCCATATATCTGACCCCCTTTACCCTTTACTACACTACCCCCTCCACACCCTTTCCCTCTGGTAACCGTCATACTGTTTGTGTCTATGAGTTTTTGTTTGTTTGATCATCCCATTTGTTCATTTGTTGCTTTCAGTTTTATATTCCACGTTGTGAGTGAAATCATATGGTAATGAATTCTAATTTTGAGTGTCTGAAAAGAGATTCATGTATTTGACTCCTTAGGAATATTGTGGGGAAAAACAGTTAGTGTGCATTTTCTTTCTTATTTTCTCCTACCAGAAATGAGGTTCATAGGTACATTTCTCCTCAACAAACTGGTATTTAACCATTGGATTCTTGTAGTTTGTGATAATATATATATATGAATTGCAGGTGCTTTTTGAAACTTTGAAAGTGTAGGATAGCTAAATAATTCAGAACTTGAAAATATTTTTGGTTCTGTTACGTTTTAAAATTCTCCTGTGGATATATGATTTTACGGGGTCCTTAAATTCGGCCACTTATTTCATAAAATGTTTACATTTATCTAAACTATATAATAATTACTTTTATATTTGAAGAAGGTATGGGTGTAAGTTGATATTCATGACTACTCTAATGGAGCTATTTAATTCTACTCAGACTTTGGGATTAATTTTTTTTTTATGTAGCATTTAATTTTCTAGAGTTTGTTTTTGGTTGACATAATTGAAAAACTATTTTTTGGAACTTGAGAGTTGGCAATCTGTAGGAATTGGAAGATAAGAAGATAGTATAACTCTTTTTCTCACCAGTTGGTAACTGCTATAAAATTCTCTGATATTTTTCAGGAATCATAATGAAAAACAGTGAAAGCAAGAAAGTATATGTATACTGTGCTATATAGCATGAATCCCTTATTTTATTCCCTTATTTTGAATTGATAGAAATTATGAAAATCAGGCATAAAGTTGTGTTTTTAATGGAAATAAATATATTTGGTGACAAAAAAGAATTTAGGAGAGTACTTGGTATACTGCTGAGTGTAATGTAATGACTCATCTCAGAGAACAGTTTATTTCTAAGGAATTATTGTGTAGTATATTGTTAATTGATTTACCATTGTTTTTTGATTTCACCAAATTCACATTAGAGGTTAAATGTATTAATATAGCAAAATGTTACAGCTCTTTAGTTCTAAGTAAGTAATAATATACCTCTGTTATTAAGAAAATTCTATCTTTAAGGAACCTTTTAATATAAGTTTAGCATATTGCACAGTTTTACCTATTAAGTTTTTAAACTAGGAAGAAGTAATTTGCCTTTAAATCTCAAGTGAAATTTGAATTTCAGATGAGAGAATATTTTGTATATTTTCCTTTATCAGGTTTGTTAATGAGCCAACTTTAAAGTGCCATCATTATTTTATGTGAATCTGATTCATGGGTAACTGATTGAATTCACCACTTTGCAAATATAAGCTCATTAGTTTTAGGGAAAAAAGTTTTTAAAAAGTTTAGGCTTATTTTTCTTTTCATTTATCCTATCTTGCTCTTTGGTGATACCCATTGTGAATATTTTATTGAATTGATTTTAAGCTCTTATGGAAGGTGAATACAGTGTTTTAGGGTACACTATATATTTTATTCTGTTAAATTAACCTTTTTAACTTTCCTTATAGATGGTTAACTTGATTATCATGATTAATGACAGGGGATGGGAGGTGAGGAGTAGCATTGTTTTCTTTACAAATAAAACTTAGAAACAGTTGAGGAATTAAGTCCCCATAGTCAAGAACTAATATACTAATCGGTTTTCCCCTTTTTTATTTACCTTTTCAGAATGGGATGGTAACAAAAGATTTAACAAGACTAAAAACACTTCTCACAGAAACAGAGGTAAGACTATTTCGGTGGATTTCTTTGGAAAGTTTAACTCAGTCTGGCTAGTAAGTGTTTTGTATTAAATTTTGGAAAATCATTGGGCATTGGCTAAGACAGCAAGGCTGTAAAGGTGGGGTAGTGGAACCTTCTGACCCTTTTATAACCCAGCTTGCGAGTCATATGCAAATGTAGATATTAGTAAAATTTTATTTTTAATATTTATAATACTGTGACATTTAAGGTCACAAATATCACTTGACTCTTATTTTGTGACTGTACTTTTGGAAATGATTTAGTTTTGTATATAATTTCTTTTTAAAAAATATATATATTGATTTCAGAGAGGAAAGGAGAGGGAGAGAGAGATAGGAACATCAATGATGAGAGAGAATCATTGATCGGTTGCCTGCTGCATGCCCCCCACTGGGGACCGAGCCCACAATCCAAGCATGTGCCTTTGACCAGGAATTGAACCTGGGACCCTTCAGTCCGTTGGCCGACGATCTATTCCCTGAGCCAAACTGGCTAGGGCAGTTTTGTTTATAATTTCTTTTTTATGTAACCAAAGTAGTATTCTTTTGGTTAGTGAACTGAAATTATTTTTAAAAATCCATCTAGAAAAAGTTAATAAACAATGCTTCCCTTACTTATTATTGCACATGACATTTAAAAATAGCTACAATTTTTATTTAAAGACTAGTAGCCCTGCACATGAATCGGTCCGCCAGTAGCTTGCTGCTGCCCTCCCGTAGCTCTCCGCTCGCTGCCACGCCCTCCTGTAGCTCCCCCCGCCCCCCCCGCCCCCCCTCATAGCTTGCTGCCCTGCCCCCTCCTGTAGCTCTCTGCAGCCCACTTGTAGCTTGCTGCCCCACCCTTCTGCTGATCTGGTTGTGACGCGGTCGGTTGTTAGGCTATTAGGCTTCATGGTGTAAGGACCATTTGCATATTACATCTTTATTATATAGGATTGGGCTGAGCTGGTATTTAACTTGTAAATGCTAGTGGATGAGGATAAAGACATGGAACTGAGGGCTAGCTAATGGGAACAAAAACAATACATATTAGTAAAATTTAAAATATCAAATCAATAGATTTGATGGTGAATTTATAGGAATTCTAGCAGTATGAAATTTGGCTGCTTTCCCTGAAGGCATCAATGAAGACTGAAGATCATAAGCTAATGCATATTGCCCTTCTGTCTTGGGATTGAGCACATAAAAAAAACACACAACCAAACACAGTACTTTGGAACCTAAAAGCCATGGTGACCAAATACTCATCAAGGCCAAGTTTCTCTCTCTCTCTCTCTCTCTCTCTCTCTCTCTCTCTTAACCGGCTCTGAGGTTGTGTGTTTGAGACCCTCCCAGCCTGCAAGTTGTAGTGTCAGCTCAGGCTTCCTCTGCCCCTTCGAAGACCATTGCAGATGCTGATGCGGGAAACACACCGTGTGTTTTTCCCTTCTAACAATTAACAATCATAAATGTTTTAGCCTTCATTTTATGACCAAAACATTTTATGCCCATCTTTTTTGCATATTTGATAAATTTATTTTGATAAATATTTTAGAGGGGATCCTTTAAATTCATACTTGAAGGCAAGTTTTAGTTTTTATATTTATACACTAGAGGCCCGATGCATGAAATTCATGCAAGGGTAGGCCTTCCTTTCCCGGCTGCCGGCACTGGCTTCCCTCCAGTACCCTGGGCTTCACTGCTGGCAGGCACCCGGGACCCGGGCTTCCCTGCATTCGCCAGCAGGCACCTGGGACCCGGGCTTCCCTTGCAGTCCCGGCTTCGTCCAGAAGGTCGTCCAGAAGGACATTTGGTCTAATTAGCATATTATGCTTTTATTATTATAGATTCTGTGTAGATGGAATCACTTTTTTAAGGGCAGGTGTGGGACTATGGCATTTAGAACTTGCTCATAAAATTTGAAGAGATCTTTTAATGTATCTTTTCTTGTGAGAATAGAATCCTTATAATGTGAGCAATTACAACTGATTTGTTAGCTTATGCATTCTTATATACAGTCCGCATTTTACAAAAAGAATGGGTTGTCTTTAAAAACTTATTAGTAAGCAGTGTTGAGAATAAGAAGGCATTTTCCAGTAGAGTTATTATAGTGATTCAGTTCCAGCCCAACCTAGAAAGTCCAATTTAATTAACAACATGTGAATTATAGTGATATTATTGTTTCAGTTATACCCAATTAGCATTTATGACATTCTTTCTATGGTACAAGACATTCCAAATTTCACCTTGGGATATCATTTCCTCCTCCTGATTCAGTTCAGCATTTACTGTGTGCCTATGCTGTTCAAGGTTCTGTGGGTTTTGAAAGCTGAGGTATTAATGAAAAACCATCTGATGGACCAGTCTAAGATGCATAAGCTACTGTACCCAGAGGGCAGCTTGTGGGTAGTAAGTGCTGAATAATGGAAGTACAGGCAGGGAAAGAAGAGGGGAACACTCTGGGGAAACCAGGGAGGCAGGAATGTGGGGACGGAGGTCCAAGGACGGAGGGAGCTAAGTGAAGACCCAGAGGTGACTTGGCGCAGGGTAAGATTGGCAGTCAGTTGGTTCAAGGATAGATGAGACGGGTAGTAACGAGGGCCTTACCTAGGACGTGGCAGTGGGAGTAGAGAGTATAAGAGACATTCTACACCTGGTTGGGCAGGATTTGGAGAATACTCAGAGCAGGACAGAAGAGGAAGAGTTCAAGATGGTTTTCTTAATTTCAGTCCTCTCTTTGGGGAATTTGAGTGTATGAACTTGAAATAAGGAGCAGAGAAAGAGGAAGAGATTTGCAGTAAAGTTGATGAATTTTGTTTTGGACATTTGTGTTCGAAGTGCATCCAGCCATTCATCCACCATTTACTGAGTACCCAGTATGTGCCAGATCCCCTGTGAGGGGCGGGAACGTAAAGGGGCAGTTGCAGGCTTTTGACAATGATCTGTACATGGCTGGCAGCGATCAGCATGTAAAATGTTGTAGAATAGTTAATAGAAAGTGCTATGGGTGGCACTCAGTTGGAATTGTGGGTGTGGAGCTTAGAGTAAACTTAGAGTCAAAGGGACAGATTGAGGATTTATCTGCACCAAGGAAGTCAAGAAAACCAGCAGGTCAGAGTGAGTGGGTCCCCTCTGTGGTCTCCATTGTGGAGAAGGGCTCATCCCCTAGTGAGGGGGACTTAGTGCGATGTGCTCCGAGGCCTCCAAGTGGCGCTCCGCTTGATAGAGGAGAAAAGGCTGGTTGGTCATTCTCTGGGTGTTTGGAAGAGGAGAGCGAAAAGAGTAAGTGGATGGAAGGCGCTACTCTGTGGGTTCCGGATTGGGGACTTAGACCTTTGTTCTTTTGCTACCAGGTAATTTTTATGTAGGAAATCTTATCAGTGTTCTTAATGAGGGCCACACAATTACTCTTTTCTGTGTTTAAATATAGTTTAACATAGAGCAAAACATGTCTGAGATATTAATGTTAAATTTTTCTAAGTATTCAGACTCAGGCTTTAAAAAATATTGAAAATGTCCAAGTTTAATTCGACATCAATTGGATATTTCTTATTATAAAAATATCTTTCATTTCAAAAATTGCAGACAGCAACTAGTAACGTCCTCTCTGGATATCACGTGGAAGATTTAGAAGAGGGTAAGTACCAAACTCTGCATAACTTCTAGTAACTGTGATCTGGACATTGCTTTTTAATTGATTATTGGGAGGAAATTTATTGAGTTACAATACATGGAAGTGGAGTTGTAGGAGAGAATATAAAAATAAAAAAATTTAATTCTAAAAAATGTGTGGATGAAAGCAATTCTTTTCACTGGCCCCTTTCCTTAGAATAATGAAGTAATGGTGGTACAAGGTAGCTCTAAAGGTTATCTATTTCATTTTCTTGCCTCCACATAGTTTAAAACTCATTCTTAGCAGTTCTTAGAGGGGGGAGTCTTTTCTCCTCTCTCTCTCTCAGGCCAGTACAATTACTACTTTTTGGAAGTTCTAATCTGTAAACTGAGTTGTTCCTGCCACCACTAAAATCTCCTCTTGCCAGAGGAAGGGGAAGAGAGACCAGCCTTCACTGAGTGCTTGCTGGATACTGTGGACGGCTGTAGTGGCTTTCGCCAAATGTGTAATGACTTCTTAGAGCCCTTCCCCATTTTTTTGAGAGGTGATGAAACTGATATTTACCAAGGTCCAGCAATTTCCTCAGTCACACAGCTAGTAAGGGATGAAACCCAGCTTTAAATTCAACCTGGCTGAATATTTTTTGATGGGGCAGGAAGGCACAGTGACTCATGAGGGGTAAGGTATAGGTCATGGCTCTGAGGTCCTTGGAAACTTGTCCTGCTCAGCCTCTGTAACTCTAGTCTTTTCTCGCTGAAGCCCTGTTTTCCCTGGCTTAGTATATTCTAAACAAATAAAAGCTCATTGTATTTAGAAGTAAACATGTTATTTTTTTTAGCTCCTACCTTAGAATTCAACTTTTTGAACTTTATTTCAGTTGTGAAAAAGGATTACTTTATGCAATGACATGTCAGACAGATCCCGAGGAACATGGGTAGTGACGTGGAACTTCTCACTCAGTATGCAGTACTGGAATTTGTTTTCTAGAATTTCCTCCCAGGATACATAATTTTCTCACTCCTGAAGTATTCCTAATAGAGATACATCTCATACTTGAAAAATGATAAACATGCCAACATTCCCCCCGTTAGTTGTTTGAAAGAGACTGCACTGGAAATATGCCCACCAGTTGCTAGGATAGAGTCAGGGTCATAGATTTGACTTAGCTGCTTGGTAACTGCTTTTTCAGTGATTTTTAAGTTTCATATGGTTGATTTAACTCACTTGATTGGTCAGTTACTTTTTTGGTAGAGGCAAGTATATCATGTTCTTTTTACATCATCTGGGATGATGTGTGTGGAGGGTTTATAGAATTTTTTACACATTAAAATATCAGAATTATTAGCAAGCCTCAAATGATAAGACTATATCCTGATTACTCTCTAGGATCTTGTAATGGTTGGCATTTCCGCCCACCACCTAGGGGAATCACAAGCAGCGAGGAATATACTTTGTGTAAAAGGTAACGTGAATTTTTTTTTTAAACCCATGACATGTTTTTATTCAAAGGATAGTTAATTTTCCTTCACTTTTTTAAAGAAAATATGTGAAGGAAGAAGTATAATGATTGAGTAAAATGGTTTATTTTCAGTTTGAAACAGAAGCCATAATGGTCATTATCATTAAAAAATAAAAATCAAAGCCATATTGATGAGTCTTCTGTTAATTACAAAAACAATGATATAAATGGAGATTGTTTAGAAGTCTCTTATAATACCAGTTGGATTAATATGACTGAATTTAATTGCTGGTCTCTTGCTTATGTGAAATTTATCTGTTATGGTCATTGAAATTATATAAACTGAAATAGAAGATAAAATAGATGAAGAATTGTTAAATTATTTTAATAACCTTTTTAAAAATATACTATCTTCATGTAATCCTTATAAAGAATTTGAGTAATTTATATTTGAAGGGCTAACCTTTCAGAACTTAATTATGTATTGAGTGGAAAGAATTATTAGTCACATTTAGAAAGGTGAACCCTTCAGTTCTTTTTATAAGCACTAGCAACTAGTGGGATTTTAGATATAAAATCTCATTACTCTAGAATGCTTTTGATAATGAAGAAAATTTGATATGTAATGTTGATGATTGAATAGTTAAGACATCAGATTTGACTTTATAGTAGAAATAAAGTAGTGAATTTTGAAAATCCTGGTGGCATCCTGTTGTAGGAGAGTTAGATAACAATCCAGTTATGCAAAGGAAATGTAAGAAAATTTATAGTCCAAATGAGAATATCCAATCTTCAGTTTCTAGGGAAATAATTTAAAATACAGCAATAGAAAGTTGAAATATTTGGCTCACTAAGACATACTTAAGAGAAATAAATGCATGGTTTTAAAGATGTTTTATGATGCATAAGAGAAGTTCATAAGTAGTACAATTTAAGTTCAAGTGCTTTGTATATCATCAAGAAAAGCTTTATATATACTTGTCTTTTCAAATAAAGTGAGCTGTTTGATAATTTAAATTGTGCTGTGTTTCATTTTGTATTTCTTACTATCCATATTTTACCAGTTGAAAAACTATGATATAATATCACTCTTGTCTTCATTTTGCTATTTATAGTTTAATTTTCTTACCATAAGTAAGATGCTTTATTATGCTTCAATCATTTAAAAATTGGCTGGACCCATAATTCTGCAAGGTATTTAAACCTTAAAAAAAATGATTGATCAACATCTTGCATTTTTATCAGTTTTTGACTGAATTGTCAATTTAATTTTCTGAGTTATAAACACTGAGAGACTATTAGTTCTATAACCTTTAAAATGAACATTTATGAATTTAGCTATTAAAGAATTTAATCTCTTGAATTGTGATTCTAATATAAAACTTTTAATCTTTAAAACTTCAAGCAAATTAATATAGTCCAATATTTTCAGTGAAATATTGGTAATAGTAATAGAGAAAAGAGTAAAAGTAAAAAGTAGAAGCCTTAAAATGATAAGTTACTGATATAGTAAAGTTTTTCCAGAATGAAATTCTTTTCTTTAGGTCGTATCATTTTGGGGAGTAGGGCATACCTGTGTTTGACGAGCTAATCCACTTGATGTCAGTGTTGCTGTAACAAATGCTGCTCTAAGAGGAACTGATAGAGTTGTTATATCACGAAGGAAGCTACCTTTTCGGTGGTGGTTTTTGTGGGTGGGGTGGTTATGATTATGCTCTGCTTTAGCACCCCCTTACTCTCAAGGAGAAGGTCAGTTAATATGGGGAGTTGCTGTTTTGACGAACTATTGTAAATGTTCTCTAAACCTCTCCTTCCTCCTCTGTGCAAGACACTGTGATAAATATGGCCTTTCAGGAGACTAAGTTTTGTTTTTGTTATTGAAGAGTTGGAGGGAAAATGCTGAAAGTTGATCTTTTAAATGGTCCAACAAAGTATATGATAAAACAGTCTTTCCTATTCTACTTAGATTTTTAGAGCAAGGAATCTGTAGGTATGGTGCCCAGTGTACTTCAGCACATTCCCAGGAAGAACTAGCAGAATGGCAGAAAAGATATGCTTCACGGTTGATAAAATTGAAACAGCAAAATGAGAATAAACAGTTCTCAGGCAGTTACATGGAAACCTTGATAGAAAAGTGGATGAATTCATTATCTCCTGAGAAAGTGGTGAGGAAAATAAACTGCATTTTTTGTTTGTTTGTTTTAAATAATGATTTTGTTTGAGTCTTGACTTTATTTTGTGCTATATTTTGGTTTATTTCATTATCCTCTATATGAAGAGCTTGATTCTTGATAAAGCGTTTTTAGTAGTAAAAGTAGAGCTATTTGCTAAAAAATAAAGAGTAAAAACTAAGCCGTTTGGAGATTTTGTAGGTATTATATTTATTTTCATTCAGGGAGTTTTTACTGCCATTTTTTGTTTGTTTTCTATGTCTCTTATTTTAGCTTTATTATATTTTGTAAGAACAAAAAAACTGAAAATTAATGTATAAGACACTTTGCTTTGTAAACAGTTCCATCACATCTTACTATTGACATTTAATGTATTTAGTATGCCAGAAGTTTTTTATGAGCTTTTAGGAATGGAAATGTAACATTAGTTGCTCTCTGTTTTCAGCTTAGTGAATGTGTTGAAGGAGTAAAGGTAGAGCATAATCCTGATCTGACGGTTACTGTCAACACCAAAAAGTCTCACCAGACATGGACTTTTGCTCTCACCTGTAAGGTATGAATTTTGTGCTACTCAAATAATGTAAATTTTTTCCAATTTTCTTAAAACCTTTAAATCTCTGTGTTAAAAGAGCATTGAAAATGTTTTAATCTAAGTACATTTTAATGTAGGTTCTATGTTATTCTAATGTGTATTTCTGTATTTTGATCGTTAAAGGTACAATTTTTGTTTTAGATTTTGAGATAAAATCTTTCTAGATGTTTGATGCTTGCTCATTTATTTATTGATTTGGTAAAGAGGTCTTCGATTTGTTGTCTTCCAAACTTGGAACATGGGATGGGGTTCATGGCTTATAATTAACTATTTAAAAATCAAGTTGTTTAATCTGGCAGTTCTAAGATCTTAAAATAATGACAACTTATTTTTACATTTGATTTGATGAAATCACAAATTCTATAATAATGGGGTTTTAAAATGAGACATTTCACAGTACATCCCATCTTGAAGTAAAATATTCAGACTTTAAGAATGAAGCAAAGTAAAAATTTCTGTAAGTATATGCAGTGGAAAAGTTTGTGTACTTTTTGGTGGCATTTCTTCCACTGTACCATGTGCATCTTGGGATGAAAAATCTGGGAACATGTAGCTTCAGCCTTGAACCCAATCCAGTACTTTCAGGGGTAACTGCCCTCCTGTGAAGACTTCCTGCTTGAGGATAGGTAAAACTTCTTTAGGCCAAGGGCATGGAAAGTTGGAGGTCGATGGTCATATAGAGTGATAGCCTTTGCCACAGTGAAAGGTGAACATATCACAGAAAAGAGCAGGGGAGCTAGTGATGTAGCATAAATATATCATTTTTAAAAAATTTCAGCTTTATTGAAGTATAATTGACATAAATATATTATTTTTTAACAACATATTTTTTAAAGTCATGATTTTTTTTCTTAAATGGCTTATGAGCACAATTTGTATTTTTAAAATATTATCTTAGGAGCATGGGAAAGTAAAATTCCCTTATGGAAATATTTTCGTTGAAGAGCCCAATTACAATTGGATTTTTCACCCCCTTGTACTCAATGAATTATTTTAACTTCCTTGTAGCCTGCAAGAATGCTGTATCGTGTAGCATTGCTTTATGATGCTCATCGTCCTCATTTTAGTATCATTGCCATATCTGCCGGAGATAGTACTACCCAGGTATCACAAGAAGTCCCAGAAAACTGTCAAGAATGGATAGGAGGAAAGATGGCCCAAAATGGATTAGATCATTACGTGTATAAAGTCGGGATAGCATTTAACACAGAAATATTTGGAACTTTTCGCCAAACCATAGTTTTCGACTTTGGATTGGAACCAGTACTCATGCAAAGAGTAATGATTGATGCAGCTTCTACAGAAGGTAATATTTAGACTTTTTTCCCCTGTTACGATGTATTAAAAGAGACGCTCATAACAACATTGAAAGATATGTATTGGCCCCTCTGTGTTCCATGAATAGGGAGGGAATAATTAGGGGAAAAAAAATCTCAAATTAATTGACTCATTTACTATGTAATAGGATTAGAATGGTTCATATTATGCCCTTTCTCTTTATACAGTCATCAGGCAAAGCTTGTATAAGTAGATGATCAGGTCTGTCTTGGTCTCCCAACTTCCTTTTTAAAGTAGGATGACTTTAGCACAATAAAAGCTTTTTTTTAAAAAATATATTTCTTTATTGATTTCAGAGAGGAAGGGTGAGGGGAGAGAGAGAAACATCAATGATAAGAGAGAATCACTGATCGGCTGCCTCCTGCATGCCCCCTACTGGGGATCGAGCCCGCAGCCCAGGCATGTGCCCTTGGCTGGAATCAAACCTGGGACCCTTCAGTCCGCAGGCCAACGCTCTATCCACTGAGCCAAGCCGGCCAGGGCTCAATAAAAGCTTTTAATATTGCTTTGGATAGAGTATAATTTTAATAGTAATCGTGAGTACACTTACAGTGTCTATTTCCATGTTTGACTGACTGTCCAATTAACTTTGATGATGTTAGTGCATTATCTCTGAATGAAAAGTCCTAAATATAAGCTTTCATAGGTTGGTTTTGTACATTCACTAGTGTAAAGGAGACCCAAGTGCCTTTGCACCCAGGTGCCCTTAGGAAGAAGTCGGTGGCTTCAACATGTAAGCACCTGTAGAAGACGATGAATTTCCTTGTACGTTACCACATTGCTGCATACACCTAAATATTATGCCAGAATCCAAAAGAAAAGGGCACATTAGCCTACATTTCTTTGGCGCTTGGTTGGATATATAGGTGCTTTATTTTATTTACCAAATACTAAGTATTAACAAGCACTTCATGTAGCAGAACTGTATGAAACTTGCTTTGGTATTGACTAACTCACCATATTGGGGAGGATATTTTTTCCTTTGTACCCCCGTCCCTTTTATAAGAACTAAAATTTGTTTTTTTCATGAGCAAATGCTAGGATTTAACTTTTTGGACATAGCAAACAGGTGGAATTGGTTCTGTCTCCTTTACTTGAGCTGCTGGTAAGGTTAAAGCAACATTTGTGTCCAAATTGAACAATTAGGCATTACTCCCTTGTATGTATGCTAATATTATTCCCCAGACTCATTCCACCTTGATTTCTCACTTACTTTGATTTATTTTACTTGTGTTTATTCTGTTGTATTTTGTTTTTGTCATCTTAGTAATCTTTGAAATCAAAATGTTATTTCCCATAGTCAAATAGCTGTGATCATTGACAAAACGAAAATATTTGGTTTATATTTACTAATATAAATTCTTTTTCTGTAAAGGGCCAGATAATATGTAAGTGAATGGCGTGACTATATTACAATAAAACTATTTTCAGTAACAGCAGCAGGCTGGATTTGTCTTACATTCTATGGTTTGCCTATTCCTGTACTAGTAAGTTGCTTTTTGAGACTAGAACTTGAGATAACTAGGAAGCACCCTTTTTTAATCATAAGGAGATTTAAATCAAGAGAGAGCAACATGCATCCCTTCCTCAAATAGAACTCTGAAAAGATGTCTTGGCTTACATGTTGGTTGTATTTTAAAAGTTTGCTTTTAGATTGGTGGATTGTAACGCATGACTCATTTCTCATAGAAATAGTTTGTGTTGTCAAGAATCTGTACTAGCTAAGAAAAGCTTGTTTAATAATATAAAGTGTTAAATGTCTGAAGAGGATTTCAGGCACCCTCATGGACTTGAGAGATTAAGGTTACTTTGGCTACTTGTTCTCAGATATGTTCTACTTTTCTAGTTGGAGAAAAAGAGCAGTGGAATAGACTTCACAGTCAAATAAAATTGGATTTGAATCCTGATTTTCTATTTATTACCTGTGTGACCCTGGGCAGAGTACTTAACAATACTATAGCCCACCTTTTTTTTAAAAAATATTTTATTGATTTTTTTACAGAGAGGAAGGGAGAGGGATAGAGAGTTAGAAACATCAATGAGAGAGAAACATCGACCAGCTGCCTCCTGCACACCTCCTACTGGGGATGTGCCCGCAACCAAGGTACATGCCTTTGACTGGAATCGAACCTGGGACCTTTCAGCCCGCAGGCCGACGCTCTATCCACTGAGCCAAACCGGTCAGGGCTAGCCCACCTTTTTAAAAATAATACTGTAAAGTGACCTCTTTGCAGTTTGATATCTTTGCCTATTGTTTTTAATGAGTACTTAAAAATATGTTTTTATTGATTTCAGAGAGAGGAAGGGAGAGGAAAGGGGGTAGAAACATCAATGATGAGAGAGAATCATTGATCAGCTACTTCCTGCACTTCCCCTGCTGGGGATTGAGCCCACAATCTGGGCTTTGAACTGTGACCTCCTGGTTCATGGGTAGACATTCAGTCACTGAGCCACACCAGCCAGGCTGCCTATTTTCTTTTAAACAAGATTTTACTTCTACATAGTTAAGGAAAATAGTTGAGAAAAGTTAAACATTTTCGTGCACTAATTTGGGTACATTGAAACAGTTTCACATAATGAAATTTGTTTTTCAAGGACCGGAAAAATAAAATTACAGGAGAACAATGCAAAATGTGCAAAATATATTTTATGATATGAGATTTTAACATTATAAAAAGGAAAACAAGTCTAGGTTTAGGCAAGCGGGGTGACATTTGGTTGATTATTTTGTCATTGCTTAAATTAGCTGACCTGGTTATACTAATGTTTCTTTGTCAGATACTTTTAAAATTCGTTTTAAAAAAATCTTCATTGTTGAAAGTATTACATATGTCACCTTTCCCCCTCACTTTTATACTGTTAAAATTGATGTCATTGAATATCTTGATGTTTTTTGTTAAGTTCTTAAATTTTTTATTGTGTGACTATATTTGTTTCAGCGTTACTGTGTACAGAGTCCCAACAGAATTTTGGAGAAATGAAAGTAGGACATAAACAACAATATTTGTTTCCTGCGTCTATCTTAGTACTAGTTAGTGTTTTTTGATTATTATAGCAGAATGCTTGTCAGCAAAAAAATTGAGGGCAAAAGATTTGTTTATGTGTAATCACAATTTTATAAAACATTCTGAAATAGTTAAAATGTAAAATGGAGTCTCCCATTTTTATCATTTCCTGGAATATTTGTGTGGATAACATTCAGAGACATTGAAAGCAAGAGAAGTTCTTTGTTAAATTGGTGACAATGTAACTGACAGTCGGGCTGATTTCACCTCTAGCCTCAGCCAGTTCATTATTTGATTTTCCTTGGCCTAGAATTCTGAGAAAAGTGTTATTCCATGTACAAACTGGCCAAAAGGCAGTTGGGAATTGGGGAATTAAATTAGGTCTGAGCTTTATCATGTTTTCATAACATGATAAATTATATCACAATATAATTTGGTTTTTACGCACACAAAAATGCAGTAATGGTGTGAAACTAGAATTTCAATAGGAAATATCTCTGTCACTTCTTCCACTTGATTGGCTATTCATTATTTAAGTAAGTTTTTGTCCTTAAATTAATGTTGGGAACATATATTTCTCTTCCATAAAGTTATAAATTTGGGCCATTGTGGGTCATCTATTTATTAGCTTGATGTTTCTAAAACTGTTCCACAGAAATTAATAGGGGTTGTTATACACATTAATAATAGGTAAAGAGTTTCATGTCCAAATACGTTTGGAAATGGTGCATGCTTTATTTCCCAGTGCACCTCAGTAATTAAGGGCTCAGTGTCTGTCAAACTGATTTGATCATGGAACTTAGTTATATTCATTTATTACTCCTTGAAACTTAAAATCAAGTTACATAGCAGACATTTCTTTTTTTAAAAAAAAATATTTTTATTGATTTCAGAGAGGAAGGGAGAGGGAGAGAGAGATAGAAACATCAATAATGAGAGAGAATCAATGGTTGGCTGCCTCCTGCACCCCCCACACCAGGGATCAACCCCACAACCTGGGTATGTGCCCTGACAGGGAATGGAACTGTGATCTCCTGGTTCATAGGTCAACTCTCAACCACTGAGCCATGCTGGCCACCTTTCTAATTTATTGCTCATTACTGAACTAAAAAAAGCCTGCCTACTTTAGGTGATTCAAATTTGAATTGGGAAAATACTCCACAGTTTTTTTTGTTTGTCTTTTACACGAAGCATCCAAACCTTTTTTGTTTGCAGGTCATGAATGAATTTTCCCCCCTCTGGTCATTTGACAATTCTGCAAAGTGGGAAACATATATAACTTTAACTTTGCTTTTTTCAGTGTTTTCCCCTTGTTGGTACAATTTAGGTTCAGAAAAGGATACAATATGTTCTCAAAAAAACTTTTTTGGATTAAAGATGTGCCTCTCAAAAATGTGTGGTAAAAAACATCTACAAAAGAAGGAAGTTAGTGAGTTTTCCCCTTACTTAGAAAACTGCATTTATGCCTTCTACCACAATTGTGTAATGGAAAATTTTTGCTGGGCAAAATTGATTTGGAATTCTGCTTTGACTGTCTCTGAAAGTTACATGTTGAAGATTAACTCTTATATTTAAACTTGGAAATTTGGTATCACACATTTTTCTACTTTGTGTCTAGCAGTGTATGTTAACACTAACATTACAATTTAGTATGACCTAAAAATGATCTTCAGCTGTCAAATTTAGTTGCTAAATTAAGAACATGTTATGTAATATTTAATATGATGTGATCAGAAAGTAATAGAAAAATATATTTAAAAATTGTATATTTGTCAAAAGATAAATGTAACTGAGTGGAAGCATGTAAAATGTATAAAAATACTCCTATGCTATTACTTTCGTGTTTTAACTTTTTAAAATTATTAGCTTTGCAAAGAGATTGAAAATAGGGACAGACAACATGGAAAAGCTCAGAAGTGTTTATCTTCTATGTAGCAGTTTTGGTGAAAAGAGTGATGTATAAATGGATACCAGAAATGGTAGTTTGGGATTTTTTGGATTTTAGTTTATTGTTAATTTGGGCAGTCAAGACTTATAAAGCCAGACAAGAATGTTTTCTAAGGATAAGAGTGTGTTACCTAATTTTGGAATTAGGAAACATTTCATCTCATTCTTTTAAAGTCCTAGATAAATATAGCTGTTTTGAGCAAATTCCATATTTAACATGCATTTATTGCATGCTTATTTTGTGCCGGCTCTTGTGCTGAGTATGTAGAACACTGGGTTTTTTTCTCCTTACTTTCTTCTTATCCACTCTCCAGGTCCTGTTAAGGATATTTTCAAGTCTGCTCTGTACTACTTACTGCAAGACAAAACAAACCAACCCTTTGGATGCTTTATTAGAATAGTAATTATGTGGCTGAAATGAGAGCTGTTGTCAGTAATCAGAGGGCAAGGGACGTTGGGAAGCATATCTTGTGCCAGACTAGTTATTCCAATCTTTTTTTTTTTTAAATATATTTTATTGATTTTTTACAGAGAGGAAGGGAGAGAGAGAGAGAGTTAGAAACATCCATGAGAGAGAAACATCGATCAGCTGCCTCCTGCACACTCCCTACTGGGGATGTGGCCGTAACCAAGGTACATGCCCTTGA
This sequence comes from Myotis lucifugus, assembly GCF_000147115.1. Lineage (NCBI taxonomy): Eukaryota > Metazoa > Chordata > Mammalia > Chiroptera > Vespertilionidae > Myotis > Myotis lucifugus. The sequence goes on along the minus strand of NW_005871148.1, from coordinate 3,407,673 downwards.
CCGGAATCGAACCTGGGACCTTTCAGTCCACAGGCCGACGCTCTATCCACTGAGCCAAACCGGTTTTGGCAATTCTAATCTTGAATTCTATTTTTGTTGTTGTTAATCTCACCCAAGGATATTTTTTTCATTGATTTTTAGAGAGTGGAAGGGAGGGGGAGAGACGGAGAGAGAGAAACATTGATGTGAGAGAGACACATCAATTGGTTGCCTCTCACACATGCCCTGACCAGGATCAGGGATCGAGTTTGCAAACGAGGTACATGCCCTTGACTGGGAATCAAACCCATGACCCTTCAGTTTGTGGGCCGACACTCTAACCACTGAACAAAACCTCCTAGGGCTATACTGTATTCTTAAAGTAAGTTAGAGAAAAGAAAATGTTATTAGGAAATGTTATTAAGAAAATGTTATTAAGAAAAAAGAAATATATGGTACTTATTGGAAAAAATCTATGTATAAGTGCATCTGCACCATTCAAACCCTTGTTGTTCAGGGTCAGCTGTATTTGTGACGCTATTGCAAAATAGACCATCATCGTTTCATCCAGAGTATTTTAAAATACAAATGTTTAATGAGCAGACCATCTTTAGAGCTTGATGATTATAGTTGTATTTATGTTGCCATTTGAGAAATAATAAAACTGGTATATAGTAATAAAATGCTTTTTCAGGGAACAAAGATTAGAGATTAGAGCAATTACTGTTTTTCTTTTTATTACATTTTTATTTTTAAATTCGGGCCTTTACATTGTAATCATTCTTAAGATACTAGGATAAGCTACTTTCTAATATTGAGAAATTTCTCTTGGTGGATGACTACGTGTTTATAATTTATATGTAACATTTAATGTAGCAAAATCTCTTACTAAGCAAAACATGGCAATTATGCCTTAGGCTCTCATGTCAAAGATAGCACACGATAACTTTTCTTTGTACTTCGGAGGCTAACTAATCTCTGTTTAAATTTTTTGTTATTTTTTCCCTAAAACTTTAACTTGAGTTGTGAAATCATCTTTCCAATTACGTTAGATGAAAACTGAATCTCGACCTGATAAGTCAGTTAAGGAACCTTTTTTCTTTTGGTTAAGTTTCATATTTATAGGTGTATGTATGTTCCACCCAATAAAAAAGTAATGTGCTTGCTCTGCAGACAGACGGAGGCTTCCCAGGGCTCAGAATCTATGTTACAACGTATTTCACCCTGTGCCGGTATTCTGCAGAGTTGAACAGTCATTCATTTCGATATTGTGCCCTACTTACAATATAATTTAACTTAGGCTAAACTGAATTTTTTTAAAAAAATGGCATTTGAATGGTATATCATATTTCATTTTAATGTGGAATTATTGGTGTTTCTCATGAATATTTCCTAAAAGGGTTTTGTTTGTTGTAAGTTGACTTTCAGAGTTTCACTGTGTTTTACTACACGAGAAGAGATTTAACCTTTCACAGTTTTCTGATCTTCTCTTTCTATCATGGGACAGGTATTGGTTGGAGAAGGAGAAAAGTGATTGTCACCTGATAGATTTTTGTCTTATGAGGAATTTATCATATCTTCTTCCTAGATCACATTTCTCTTGACTGGAGAGTTAAGTTCTAAATGTTAATCTGTATTTTTAAGCGGTTAATAACACTTTCTAGAATGGCCTAGTCTGGTGTTAAAAAAGATGTTTCTATATGGATTCCTATTTATGTTATTTTGTTAAGCTAGACAAAAAATATTTCTGATGTGGGGAAAAATACTCTGTCAAATGGGTTTATATATTGTTCTGTTTTTAAGAATTTGAGCTTTAGCATATAAAATTCTCTTACCAAATATACAGGGCATTATTTGGTAATTTTAATGTAGTGCTCTTTTATAAATGTGTGTTTTGTTTCCATCTAGATCTTGAGTACCTGATGCATGCAAAACAACAGCTAGTAACCACAGCTAAGCGTTGGGATTCTTCTTCTAAGACTATTATAGAGTTTGAACCTAATGAAACTACTGATTTGGAGAAGAGCCTTCTTATCAGATACCAAATTCCTCTCTCTGCTGACCAGCTATTTACCCAGTCCGTTTTAGACAAGTCATTGACCAAGACCAACTATCAGTCACGGTTGCATGACCTTCTTTATATTGAGGAGATAGCTCAGTATAAAGAAGTAAGCAAGTAAGTTACATTAGAAACACTGTTCTTAATTTTTGGTTATCTCCCCTTTGGATGTTATTTTTCATTTTGAAAATGGAGGTGTTCCTATGTGAAGACAGATAGTAAAATGGTTGTTATTCAGTGGCTGTTATTTAGTAGCTGTACATGAGCTTCTTGAGGCAAGAACTGTGTCTTGCCCATCCTGGTAGTCCTAGCGTTTTGTACATAGTTCATTTCCACAAGACTCTGCCAGGTGCTGGGAGTCTAAACATGTGGTCCCAGCTCTTTAGGAGGTTTCTGTTCATGGTAGCCAGGGCAAGCACTCAGTGAATATTTGTTCAGTAAATGTACAAAAACTGAAAGAGACTTCATATTTTGAAAAGGAATTTTAAGTATGAAATGATTTAAATCTTCAGGAAAACTAATTGATAATAAAATACCTTTATAGCAGTTTATAAATGCTTTAACATATTTTACATTTTATCCATATTCCATAGATTAAGACCAAGTGTTTAAATGAAAACTTATTTGAATCATTATAGAAAAGATAATCTGAAAAATTAAAGTTTGAGTAAAGGAAGATGTTAATGAAATAGTTGTTGTATTTGGTAGTAGCATTCTGCTTTTTAATAAAATGAAACGAACCTTAAAAATTGAACCACAGTTATGAGGCACAAGCACATTTTTATAAGTAGTTTTCCCTTTAAATATACCCTAACCAACACATCTTTCTTTCCCAAGCTGCCTTATTCCCCTCCCCCCCTTTTTATGGAATTTATTGGTGTGACAGTGGTTAATAAAATTACATGAGTTCCAAGGTGCCTTATCAATACCTTATCATTAATATTATTAATAGATATTGAATACTCACTGAGGGATATATTCAGAAAAGGAAAAGTGAAAACTTAAAAGATACCTTGTGTTACTCTATTTATAGATTAAATATGATCTAACTTTTGGAAAGTATTTTATTCAAATTAAATACATGTAAGATTTACAAAATCAGAATATCGTTTTCATTACTCTAAGACTTTCAATTGTGGCCCATTGATGGTCTCTTAAAAGACATCAATTGTTTCTATAGACAGTTCTAATGAAATGATCAGTTATCAAATAGCAAGGGCAGTGGCTTGTATCATATTCATTATTCACATTATTAATATTCATGTATTTTATTTATATTATTGTAGTTTCTTTTTCCTTGAGAAAGGAACACTATGGTAAGTCATAAATATTGGGATGAGACAGAGCTTACAAGCTTACAGGAATCTTTTTGTTTTTTAAAATATTTTTATTGATTTCAGAGAGAGGAAAGGAGAGGGAGAGGGAGAGGGAGAGAGAGAGAGAGAGAGAGAGAGAGAGAGAGAGAAAGAGAGAAAGAGAAACACCAATAATGAGATCAGCTGCCTCCTACACGCCCCCCACTGGGGAACGAGCCGGCAACCTGGGCTTGTGTTCTGACCAGAAATCGAACCATGACCTGCTGGTTCATGGGTTGACGCTCAACCACAGAGCCCTACTGGCTGGGTGACAGGAATCTTCAGAGATCATTTTGGAATACCATACCAGAAATTTAGAAGATATTATAAATTAACTTATGTTTGTTTAATATTTTATTAAAGTTTACAAATTATTCCATATACATTACTTTAGAACTTATAACTAAATATCAATAAGCTTATGGATTATTGTTTTTAAGTAGAAATTTATCTGAATGAAAAAAGAATGAACCTTACAAATTTGTGGAGGTCAGATTCTGATCAAGAAATTAAGTAGATGAAAATTTACTGCAAGAGCACCTTGGAATAGCTTCAAGCCACTTTAAGAGGGGGCTAAAAGTATCTGCAATACAAAATGAGCACTGGTGGCAAACAACGTTGGTCTATTTCTAGAGGGCTGTTTGGCAGTTTGTAATAAGGGTCTTTAGAAAGGTTGAACCTTGCCTCTATGTAGCCATGAATGGGAATTTATTTTGGATGTTAACAGAGAAATGTTAATCATTGGAAGAGAAATTTATATTAAAAAAAAAAGAAAGAAATTTATGATTAGAATTTTTTGGTAAAATCCACTTGGAGAACATCAGTTTAATGAAAGTCCATTGAGTTTTCATGCAGTGCCTTTCCTTCTGGTTCTAGGTGATTTTAAAGCCTTATTTGTCCCAATGGTGTGGTCAGACACTTATGTAATATTTCATTTTATTAAAAAAATCATACTTAGCTTCATTTAAATGTTCATACTTTAAAAATTGTGTGTATTCAACACAATTTAATGTGTGTCTGGTTACTGAATGAGAGTTAATTCACTAAAAAAAAAGTTTTCTTTGTTTCCAGCTTGGATTAAAGTTGGACAGTATGTAGTTTGTAGCCCAAGAGAGTGGAATTGATCATGAAGTTTTAATTTTTTGTATGTTTATATTTGATTTATTTTCTATTACTCTTCTAATTTTTAAGTTTTTGATGTAGAATATTCAAACTTGTTTTCCACTTCTGATTTAGGTTCAATCTTAAAGTGCAATTGCAGATTCTGGCAAGCTTCATGCTCACTGGAGTTTCTGGAGGTGCAAAGTATGCTCAGAATGGACAACTTTTTGGTCGTTTTAAGCTTACTGAAACACTTTCTGAAGATACTTTGGCAGGACGGCTTGTGATGACCAAAGTCAATGCTGTTTATTTATTACCAGTCCCTAAAGAGAAGTTAGTACAGACCCAGGGAACCAAAGAGAAGGTTTATGAAGCTACTATTGAAGAAAAAACAAAAGAATATATATTTTTAAGGATATCCAGGGAATGCTGTGAAGAACTTAATCTTCGGCCTGACTGTGACACACAGGTATGTTCCAAGTGTGGCAACAGTCTCCTTATCAGCTGATACTTTTCTGGTTTGGTTTTCTTTCTTCTGCCATAACCCGAAGTATTATACTAGTGGGTGGAGAATTGAACCTCTGGTAACTCTCAGAGAAAAGCAATTCTCTTTAATCTAAGTAACATCTGAAATGTTCCAGTTTTATACAAGGTCAAGTTTTCTGATTAGAGTTTAAAATCAGCAATGGAGGAACAGATAGAAACCAACTTACACCCTGGGACAGTTCTCATCTGAAGTTGTATCTGCTCCTGTTCTCTTTATCTTTGGATTCTTTGCTGAACTGTGTGTTCAGGTTCCATATTTAACTGGAAAGCTAATATTTTTTCTTTTTAACCATGAGATAGTGAATATTGTTTATTAATAGAAGTTGATAGTGTCTTAAGGGCTGTTTTTATCACTTGAGAGATCATATTTCACAGATGTTCTACTGATTGTAGCAAATGTGTTCTTGATAGGAATAGTGTAATCAAATAACCTTTAGAGCTCAAGTAATTTCCAAGTGCCTCAGTTTCTTTAGGTGTAGAATGTGGTTAATGATAGTATATACATTATTGGTACTATTAAATGAGATAATATATGTAAAGTGTTTATTATAGTACCAGGCACTAAATAAACTAAGCAGATATTAGCCATGATAATTATTATCCTATATAATAAAAGCCTAATTGCAAATCGACCGAATGGCGGAACAACCGGTGAAATGACCGGTTGCTATGATGCACACTGACCACCAGGGGACAGACACTCAACACAGGAGCTGCCCACAGGCCCCAGGCCCACCAAGGCGGGTGCCCCCTGGCCCCCCTCATCCCCCGCTGATCGCCCTGCTGGTCGCCCTGCAGATCAGCCCTGATCGCTGGCCAGGCCTAGGGACTCTACCCATGCACAAATTTTGTGCATCGGGCCTCTAGTTAGAATATAATTGTACTTTCAAAGAATCTCTAAACTTGGTTCCCCTAAAAGATTATCTTCACAAAGTATTCTAGTAAGCTGTAAGTGCTGATGTTTACTTTCATGCTTTAAAAAATTATTTTTAATCTTATGTTTCAGGTTGAACTTCAGTTTCAATTAAATCGATTACCCCTCTGTGAAATGCATTATGCACTAGACAGGATCAAGGACAATGGGGTTTTATTTCCAGACATCACTATGACTCCAACCATACCTTGGAGTCCCAACAGGTACAAAAAGGAGGTATCTCATTAAAGGACGTTATGCTAACGTTAAATTAAATGTTTGTGCCAGATAACTCAGGCATACCTTTGTAAGAAAGTTTCTCTGTATTATTCAGAAGACATTTTATTAGTTGAAAAATGAGAGTAAAAGAGTGCAGCATTTGAAGTCCATCATCTATTTACTTTTCCTCAGCATCTAAATGAATTCTATTGCTTTTCTCAGCAGCCTTTATAGGGTAACAAGCAATTTAGAAATATGTCTGAGTAGTTGAATGGGAAAATTAGGGCCTTCCTATAGTGTTTAACTAATTTCAAACAAATTTTGAATATTGAAGACATTTTTGTAATTTAGCAAAATGGAAACAGTGTCATAGAAGATATCATCACTTCAGACACCATTCTCAAGTTAATGGTTGTGTAAATATTTTTCTGCTTAAATTCTTTTTGGCACTTCTTTACATAGTGTAATTAAATATGATACTTCTATTTTGTTTCCAGAATAACAGCGGTGACGCCTGCATGACTACATTTTTCTTTTCGTCCTTTTCACTGGGTTTTATCCTCGTGGCCCCTGCTCCTCTCAGCTCACTCCAGCTTTTTTTCTTTTTAAATCTCAGTTGCTCTACACAATACAAGTTTATTTATCACTTGTCAATCCAGTCATGGTAGGGTGGTTCTCCCATCTCTGATGGAGGCTCTGGTATCTTCAGTAAGTGGTTTCCAACGTCACCCTGGGTATTGGCATCCAGCTGGCAGACGGGGGAAGACGGAGCACAGAACATCATATAGGAAATTTTATGTGCCTGGCCTAGAGGTGGCATATATTCTCCTCACATTTTATTTCTTCTGGTCCTAAAAACGGAACAAAACAAAACATGCCTTTCAATACAAAAACTAAATAATTTGTCCCTTGTTTACTTGCCCTAACTATTCTATCCCCATTTTCCTTTTTATTGCCACATTTCTTGAGCAGGAATAGTCTACATATTTCCAATATTCTTTATTTATTCATTCTGTAATTTCTGTTTTTTACTTCCTCACTCTCCTGAAAGTAACCATTGATATACTAATTGTAGAAATTCAGTGACAACTTCCCAGGTCTCATTTGATTCAGCGTCTCTGCATCCTTCCCTTTCTTCCTATCCTTATAGCCCAGGTTTTATTTAGAGCTGGACTATTTCAGTCCTTTCTAGTTTGTCTTCTGTCCTGCTGTCTGTGTCTCTGTTCTCTGGGTCAGATCTCAGATTTCTTTTAGAGTGAGTTTACTAAAATAATAATTTTATTTCCCTACTTATATATCTTTGAAGGCTTCTCTTGATATGTATATAAAGTCTGAACAGCTGATACTAAACTCTGTTATGTGGTCTCATTAACAGTGCTTTCGAACAGTATCTTCTCAGTTTCTTTTCCTTTTTTCTACTTAAAACCCTTTTTTTCCTTCTAAATCCCCTAATTTGTCCTCCACTTATTTGCCTTCTTTTTTTTTTTTTTTTAAATATATTTTATTGATTTTTTACAGAGAGGAAGGGAGAGAGATAGTTAGAAACATCGATGAGAGAGAAACATCGATCAGCTGCCTCCTGCACATCTCCTACTGGGGATGTGCCCGCAACCCAGGTACATGCCCTTGACCAGAATCGAACCTGGGACCCTTCAGTCCGCAGGCCGACGCTCTATCCACTGAGCCAAACCGGTTTTGGCTTATTTGCCTTCTTATCTTTCTTTTTTTAACTATGTTTTTATTGATTTTAGAGAGAGAGGAAGAAGGAGGGATAGAGAGAGAGAAACATCAATGAGAGAGAAACATTGATCGACTGCCTCCTGCACACCCCAACTGGGGATCAAGCCTGCAGCCCAGGCATATGTCCTGACTGGGAATCAAACCATGACCTCCTGGTTCATATGTCGATGCCCAACCACTGAGCAACACCGGCCGGGCCTTAATCATTTTTAAGTGTATAGTTCAGTGGTGTTAAGTATACTCACATTGTTGTGCAATCTGCAGAACTTTTTCATCTTGCAGAACAGAAACTTAATACCCATTTAACTCCACATTTTCTCTTCCCCAGTCCTGTCTTCTCATCTGTAAGTGATCTTCTCTCCCTGAAGTAATCTGTGCTAAATGTTGATCTATTGAATATTTGTCTTTTTTTCAAGATTTAGTCCATCTCAAATGCTCTCTCCTTCAAGTAGATAAATCTTATCCTTTCATTTCATTATTTGAACAAATATTTATTGAGTGCCTACTATGTGCTACGTTCAGTTAATTTTGTGTTTTTAAGCATAATTTCTCTCAAATTAATTTTCATTAATTTTTTACATGTCTACAGTTCTCTTTAGATTTTGAACTTTTAAAAAAATTAAAAATTTTCAATTATAGTTGAAATTCATTATTATATTTCAGGTGTACAGTTGTTACACATTTGTATAACTCATGAAGTGATCTCCCCCACCCCCAAAGTCTAGTACCCACTGAGTTTTTTAAAGGAAGAGACCACATCTTATTTATTTTTTAATCTCCAGCAGGGCCTTGCACATTGTTAATATATGGCACATTTAAATTAATAAGAATTTCAAGTTTAAAGAAATATTAGGGTTTCAAATGTGAGGTCCTGCCAGTATTATTAGGCATTTACTGTATATGCTCAGTTCTGAAAATTATATAACATATGACAATGTATTCAATACCCCTGACGGCAAGTATTAACTGTAAAAGTTAACTAAGAAAATGTCAAGTGGCAGAAGACTTTTAAGTAGGAAGAGAGTCCATAGCACTATTATTACAAATAGTAATTGAAATATGTCTGGGTCTGGGGACATACTGAGAAATCACTATCCATTTAAAATTTTTCCTAGAGTAAGATAGAAGTTGAGAAATTATTCTTGGGCATGTGGTATATAAATTAATTATAACAAAAAAATTAATTATAACAGTGTATTAGACCAGGATAAAAAAAGAACTTTGAATTAATTTGGTTCAGGGAATAAAATAACACTTATTTTATTCAGAATAAACTCGAGGAGACTTTATATTGTTTTAAATTGTGAAAATTAGAGATGACTTATCAGCATATATATTGTAAATCTTCCCTTTATTTAGTAGGTGGCACAATAAAGACAATTTGTTTTATTCAGAGTTGACCAACATTGTTAAAGTTTCTGATCTGCCTTGAAGCATTTATGTACACTGAAACAATTGATAAGTAGAATGGGTTATATAAATAAATAAATATTGACATATTTTAGAATTATACCCATAAATCTGTCATTTAATCTCATATATATATATATAAACCTAATATCTCTTCATTTTTTTAGAAGTACAAGATTTTCTTTTTTATTCAGATATACTTTATGTGCAGTAAATTACACAAATCTTAAGTGTACAGATCCATGAATTGTTACATATGTAATTGCCATCCAGATGGAAGATATAGACATTTATGATACCCCATAAAGACTCGCTTATGCACTATTCCATTTATTTTTATTTTTTTAATTAAACCTTTATTGTTCAGATTATTACAGGTGTTCCTCTTTTTTTCCCCCCATAGCTTTCCTCCACCCACCCCACCCTCTGCCCTTACCCCTCCCACTGTCCTCATCCATAGGTGTACGATTTTTGTCTAGTCTCTTCCTGAACCCCCACACACCTTTCCCCCCAAGAATTGTCAGTCCACTCCCTTTCCGTACCCCTGGTTCTATTATATTCACCAGTTTACTCTGTTCATCAGATTTTTTATTCACTTGATTTTTAGATTCACTTGTTGATAGATATGTATTTGCTATTCATAATTTTTATCTTTACCTTTTTCTTCTTCCTCTTCTTAAAGGATACCTTTCAGCATTTCATATAATGCTGGTTTGGTGGTGATGAACTCCTGTAGCTTTTTCTTATCTGTGAAGCTCTTTATCTGACCTTCAATTCTGAATGATAGCTTTGCTGGATAAAGTATAATCTTGGTTGTAGGTTCTTGGTATTCATCACTTTGAATATTTCTTGCCACTCCCTTCTGGCCTGCATGGTTTCTGTTGAGAAATCAGCTGACAGTCGTATGCGTACTCCCTTGTAGGTAACTGACTGTTTTTCTCTTGCTGCTTTTAAGATTCTCTCTTTGTCTTTTGCTCTTGGCATTTTAATTATGATGTGTCTTGGTGTGGTCCTCTTTGGATTCCTTTTGTTTGGGGTTCTCTGCGCTTCCTGGACTTGTAAGTCTATTTCTTTCACAAGGTAGGGGAAGTTTTCTGTCATTATTTCTTCAAATAGGTTTTCAATATCTTGCCCTCTCTCTTCTTCTGGCACCCCTATAATTCTGATGTTGGTATGCTTGAAGTTGTCCCAGAGGCTCCTTACACTATCTTCATATTTTTGGATTCTTTTTTCTTTTTGCTTTTCCAGTTGGGTATTTTTTGTTTCTTCGTATTTCAAATCTTTGACTTGATTCTTGGGATCCTCTTGTCTGCTGTTGGATTTCTGTATATTATTCTTTATTTCAGTCAGTGTATGCTTAATTTCTAGTTGGTCTTTTTTCATATCCTCCAGGGTCTCACTCAATTTATCGGCGGTTTCCAGAAAATTCTTGAAAAACCTTATAACTGTGGTTTTGAACTCTATATCTAGTAGTTTGCTTTCCTCCATTTCTGTCATTTGTGACCTGTTTCTTTGTCTCCGCATTTTTTAAGCTTCCCTGTGTTGGTAGAGTGGCTTTGTGTGCTAGGTGTCCTATAGGGCCCAGTGGCTCAGCCTCCCCAATTACCTGAGGTGGACACTCTTGGTGCACCCCCTTGTGGGCTTTGTGCACAGTCTTGTTGTAGTTAAGCCTTGATTGTTGTAGGTATCACTGGGAGGAATTGACCGCCAAGCCAATTGGCTGTGCGAATCAGCTGTGTCTGCAGTGGGAGAACTTCTGTGCTGGAGACACCCCTCTGGGGCAAGACTTGCTTCAATGGGGCTTTGGTGCTCACTGAGTCTGCCCCCCTGAGTGTGTTCTTTATGGATCTGAGGAGTTGTAATCTGGATGGTCCCACTCTGACCACTGGGTACACTGGCTCTTGGATCTAAGGAGGTGCTAATCTAGCCTCTTCCTGAGGTTACCCAGCAGGAGCTACAAAGAGATCTGCAGGTTCCCCTTCCTTTATTGGGGGTTTGGAGGTGCCCAGATGAGGCCCAGCTGTGAAGCAATGCAAGCTGCTGTGGGGCTTTGGGCCTTCTCTTGGAAGTTCTGGGTCTGTCTGGCCCAGCTGGATTTTGTTAGGTAATTTTCAGGTTGCAAAGGGCCAGGGCATTCATATGCAAAAGCTTCTGCTGCAGCCTGGGTGGGGCGGGTCTCGGAATCAACAGGGTGGAGCAAGCAGCTATAAGGGGCCGCGAGTCTCAGTGTCCCAGTAATTGCTGCAAGCACCTCTGAGGGAAAGCCGCCCTCGAGTTCCGAGTTCTGCCTGCTGCCAGACAGTCCAGTTTCTCCCCGTATGAGTCCTGGGTCCCCAGAGACTTCCCGGAACCGGAGTTCAGAACAGTCGGGAGCTTGTGATTCCCTCCCGATTCAAAAAGACAGCCGCGTCCTCAGGTGCCAGCCCCTTTCCGAGTGCGCTCGAGCCTCCATACCTTTGCTCTTCCGCAGCTCCTCTGAGTCTCACTTTGCTTTTCTCTTTCCTTCTAGTTGTAGAATTTCCACTCAGCCAGCCTTCCTGTAGTTCTGGATGATGTCCGTTTTGTCTTTTCATTGTATTTTTGAAGTTGTTGTCGGAGGCAGCAATTTCCGGTGTTTATCTTGGTTTCTCCCCTAATATCTCTTCATTAATAAAATCATTAAAATCCCTGAATTTGAAAGATTAGAGGTTGATTTTAGAACTTTTTCTTGTTTTTTGAAAGTGTACTGGTCAACTTATACACCATTTTTTTGAAATCCTTAGAAAATATTATAATAATGGAAACAAACATTAATTGAGCGCTTGTTGCTCAATTATTTTTCTAATCAGGTTGTATGCGTTATTTCATTTGATCTTTACAATAACCATCTGATGCAAGTATGCTATCTCCATGTAAAGACAAAGGAACCATGGGGTCAGGTATCATAGAATCATAGTCACTCAGGTATTGACCTAACTGTGGCATCAACATGTAGAGATAGAGGCCAGAGGTAGGTGGTCCGAAGCTAGTGCAGGAGCTGGAGTGCCACCAAGGACCACGGTTCTCCTTTCCTCTCTGCCATACACAACATACTGGTTTTCTTCTTGATGCCCATTGCCTCATGAATAGGAGATGGCTGCTGCAGTTTTATTTGCCACGAGCTCATTTCAGCCAGGTGAAGGAGGAGGGCAAAGTAGCAGAAAGAGCTTTCTTCTAGTGAGGCTTTGTTTTTGTTTTATTGGGTATAGAAGCTCTTCTGAAGAACTTCCTCCTACATCTTATTGACCAGAATTGGGTCTCTTGCAGAGGAGGCTGGGAAATGGAGTATTTAGCTATCTAGGTTCAATAGAGGAAAGGCAGAAAGGCTGCTGTGGATGGCGTGGGGATAACCATTCCACAGTGTCTGCCACGTGTACTAGATCTGTACTTAGCAATCATCTAAAGCAACTTCTTTGTAGAAGATGAAACATTCCGGGGACCGGCAGAATTACGAGGAAATAAGTTGGTTAATGCTTAATTCTGTGGAGTAAAATGCTTGAGCTTTAGTGACTGGCTTATAGGAAATTGAGTGCCGCTGGTCAGAGTCCTTTTGTTTTTTACTTAGGAAGGTTTAAATTTCAGAAAAATAAGTAATGGAATGCTTAGATGTCCAATGTTTATGTTCTAAAGTTTTACATTTTAAGGAGAATTTTGTTTGAAATGATTTATCATAATAATTTTTAAAAACTGAAAGTGTTAAGAAGATTTCCCATAAATAACTAGCTTCAGATTTAAGTAGAGTACAGCCTCACAGCGGGGGAATTTTCACTACACAATGTCCTCCCGTTTCAGGCTTATTTTGTAGGCACTTTGCACATCTTCTAAGTCTCTTTACACACCCTTCCTATTTTGGTTCACATCCCTATCATTTTTACCATACTTGTTGCGATATTTAGTATTTTAATTTTAGTTATGGGAAAGAATGCTGTTGGTTCTCCACTTGGTTTGATCCCTTTCAGCATCTGCTGTCCATTTAAATCTTCGAAACTTAGCCAAGTCATAGAAGGGACACTAGGAAGCTGGATCTCATTACAGCAGCCATTTGTGCTGCCATGACAGGTGTTCTCTACTTTGAAAAATAGGACATATGTATAATATTTGTGCGTGTGAAAATACTAGAGAACATTTCATGTTATTCAGCCTTTAAAAAAACTGCTGTTTTCTGAATTAAGAACTTCGGAAAAGTTTGGTATCTCTTAAGTAGAGACATATAGGTTTTTTCTTTCCCCCTTATTTTAAACGTTACTAAGAGATCTTTGAATGGATTGGAATTTGGAAATCAGTTAGTTTCCCTTTTGCATTTTATTTGCTATGCAAAGAAACTACTACTTCATTATTACCAGAAAAAAAGGTTATTTGATGCTTTTATGTCACAGAGGGTATCTACATTTTAACATTGCCATTACTATAGAGACTTGGCAGAAACTAGACTAATAGTGTGTGATGTCTTTAAGTTACTTATCTTTTTGCACTTGGAATAGGACAACATAACTAAAGTGAGTTTTGATCAACATAGTAAAATTGGGTAATTTTCTAAGAAGTAATTTTAGAATAAGCATTGATTTTTATAGACGCTATGTTATTTCAGTATTTTTTTATTTCAGTATTTTTAATGGTTCAGTGAAATTCAGGATACTTGTATGTTGTATTCTGTTTATTAATAAGGTGTGCTTGTTTAAAGTAACTTAAAATTTTATTTTCTACAGACAGTGGGATGAACAGTTGGATCCTCGACTAAATGCAAAACAGAAAGAAGCTGTTCTAGCCATTACAACCCCACTTTCAATACAGCTGCCTCCTGTTCTCATCATCGGACCCTATGGGACAGGCAAAACCTTCACGCTAGCTCAGGCTGTAAAGCACATACTCCAGCAACAGGAGACAAGGTGAGATGGTGAGGGGTGTGCTCCGATCTCATTACTAGGGCACAGCCTTTGTCCTTGTTTGGAATCCAAAGTGAGGGCTAACAAGAAAATTTTCATCCAGTTTGTAAACGTTTTAAAAAATACAAAAGAGAAAAAGACCTACATTCAAACCCCAAAGCACTAAAATTTGAATTCTCCTAAAACATACTGTTTTAAAAATTGACAACATAGAGAATGATAGCTTTTAAATAGCCAGCAAAACCCCAAGTCTGCTAAAGAATTTGATTATATGTTAGAGCCAAAGAATTGGATTTTTAAAAAGTAATTTTATATGTTAGATTTTGTAATTTTAGGGGACTTATTTCTGTTATAGCATAAAGAGTAATCAATTTGCTTAAGAGCATTATTCAGTAATATGATAGAGGTTACTGAGTAGGTTGAGGGAAATGTATAATGTTAAGATGGCCACTGCTTTTTTATTTTTATTTTTTTGGTATTATACTGCTTGTATAGTTTTGTGTTTTATCATTCTTTTTATTTGCACCATTTATTTCAGCAGGATTCTCATTTGCACCCATTCTAATAGTGCTGCTGATCTCTACATAAAGGATTATTTACATCCCTATGTAGAAGCAGGCAATCCCCAGGCAAGACCTCTCAGGTATTTTTTAAGGCTTATTATGTATCTGTATCACACTTTATTATTCTTAAGAAAAGGTGTCTGTAAAGATTTTAGTAACTTTGAGAATACCAAAATCTTTAACTCTGCATTGGCATTTGGAGGTAATGCCTTTTGAAGAAATGATTTAAAATTAAAGAAAAATTGAAAAATATTTGACTGTTCACATCTTAAACATTAAGTAAAGAAAAAGACATCCTTTTTTAAGTTTTGTATGTAAAAATGTTGTTATAGTCTGAGCTGATTTTGATGTGTACCTCTAAAAGCTACTATGATGAAGTATCATAAATATGATTTACATAAAATGTAATTAAAATCTTACCATATTTTGTGTGGCAGAGTAGTCATGCATGATAGTTCTTTATGGAAATAAGATTTTGACTGTGATCATGCAGGTAATTTCATAAAAGCTGCACATTAGAGAAGCATGAAATACTGAAGTGATTTCTGCAACAAAATGTAATTGACCGGTATTTACAACTTTTATCATTTACGAGACAAAGTGTCCAAGAAAATTTTAGATTCATATAGAAAGGTCCTTCCAGTGTATATGGAGATGGAAGTACTTAAATATAGGATTATGGGGGAATAAAATCCTTTTCTTCAGAAAACAATAAAGAATCATTAAATGGTTGTTTATTATACCATTTGCTTTCATTGTTATATGAATTAATGTTTAGTTTGCCATTTTATAAACTAATATATCATGCCCTGTGTTGTTTGAGTACAATTATTGTTTAAAAATTAATTTCTAACCACTCTTTTGAATCATAACTTACTAACTTTTTATTTGTTGAGCCTAGGCATGGAAAATGAGATTTTGCTATTTAATTCTTTACTATTTATAACCCAAGCCATTTGAATGATTTTGCAGTTGCATTAAAAAGAACAAATGACAAAAAAGTGGCATGGCCTGTGAACACAGGTTTTTATGTCATACTTTGTTTTCACCCTTGGAAATTAGAGCAGAAAGAATTATTTTCAGTATAATTCAGTTGTGTTTAATAAGAAAATATCACATGTATACAATCACTATAAATGAAAATGTGGTATTTGCCGGTGGTTAAAATTTGTCAAAGCTAGTTTGCTTCAGATTCTGATCTTTTTTAGCTCATAAGTGACAATTGGGTAGCTAGCAGCATTTTTGCTATGAGTGTTCTTATTTAATGGAGATGTTTGTTTGCTTTATTGTTGGTAGAGCGTGTGCATGTGTGTTTATTTTTGTGTTATGTGGGAACCATGGCAATCTCAATTATCATGGTCTACTTGGCTTGGAAATAATGGAGTAAAAGCTTCTCAAATGTTGGTCAGCCTAGCATAGGTCATTTGACTTGTGAGGCAGTAGAACTGTTGTTGATAAACATTAAAATCCATCGTTTGACTGTCATTATGCTTAGCTTTCCCTTGTAAAATTATTATGTGTTGGTAGTTATGATTCAAAATATAGTGCATCTAAATATGCACAAGTTATGTTTCAATAGGGTACATGTGTAGTTGTAATGGCCCCAATTCAGAAATTTGCCATCTAAGCAGAAAATTATCACCTCCCCACAAATCTCAGGAGTGGTTCAGTTAAGAAGGAAAAATATTTAAGTATACTTAAATACAAATTTTATGTTAGTTCATTTTAATAATGGAATAAAAAAAAGAAAAGGCTTGAATTCTCCAGGTTTTTGTTTTTTTTATGTGGCCCTACATTTTTACAATAGTTTTTCTCTTGGGGAAAGGTATTAACTCATGAATGTATTTCCTATGAGGATTAATGCATTGAAATGTTAGGATTTATTAGCACTATCACTACATTAACTCAGTTTTATTTATAATTTTCCTAATGGACAATAAACTTGAAAGGTCTGGGAGATGTGATAGAGAAAATTAGAATGGCTGAGCACTCTGGGGAGATGAGCTTTATCTGAATTGTCCCAAAATGCAGGGGAAAGAACACAAGAATGCACAAAGCGTCTGCATATGACCTTGAAGATGTGGTGTCTCTAAGGAGTAGGACTGACGAGGAGTTTGCTTTTTTCACAGTATAGTTTAGAGCAGGCTTGGTAAATGTGATTAAGTGTGAAAATACTCATAAACATTAAATAGTTAATGCAGTAAAAATGTTTAAATATGCATCCTTACAGTTAAAATGCATAGAATTCTATTAGTTGCCAGGAGTCATTGTTAAAATATTTGTAGAAACCATTTTAGATTACATTTAGTTTCAGTTTTACTTCTTACTTCCTTAGAATTAGATTTTAAAGTGGGCTAGAGAGGAAAGCACAGTTCTGTTCTATGTATAGTTCTGAAGATCGGTATCTGGCACTGGAATAGTTATCACTTAGTGGATAGAGATTATGGATAAAGTGTGCATTTACTGCTTTGGGGCAAATAGAAGCTATTTGTTTTATATAGATTTTTAAAGAAGCAGATTTTCTTCTCGGATCAGGTCTTTCTGATTCTGTAGTATCTTAAAGTGATAACTTTTTGGGGGAAGCTATTAATATGAATTCAATATATGAATAAAATTTCAGTGAATTAAAATTTTATATTACCAGGCAGGTTCCTATATTAAGTATCATTATACTTTTTGTGGGATATGTGAATGGTTTGTTTCTAGAGATAAGTAAATTACTTGGTTCATTTTATACTATGAACCTGAAAGTGTCACTTGCAACTATCAATTCTCTAATTTTGGAAAATGTTCTTGATGTGTTTTAAATAATCTTATAGACAGTGTCTCCCTTAAATGTTGCACAAAATGAAAGTACCAAGAAAATATTTAAATCTTTTTGAAGCCAGCACTAGAATATTGTACTTTTAAGGCAAGATAGACCTAATGATCAAACTTTGTATTCTTACTAGCTTCAACATGAGGTAGCTTTCTATGGTGATGACCAAAAAGTTACTAGTGAGACTTAGAATTTCAATTTCTGTCTTTTCTTTGAAAAAGAAGCAGTGCTTGGAGTTAGATTTAATGAATAATTTGAAAAATCACTTCGCTTTTACATGAAATGTTTAAGAAAATATGGAAAATATAGAAAAGAACAAAGAGGAAAATAAAAACTATAATTTCATCAGCTGTAGATAAATACTACTAACATTTTAGAGTTTAGTTTTTAGTAATTTATGTATTTACATACATATACTTTAATTAAATTAATGTAATCAATTTATTAGTGATTTTTTAGGTAGCTGGTAAAATGAGATTTTTTATACATTTTAAAGTAAATTCTGCTTTGCTGATCTGATTAACATTTTTTAAACTAACACTTAAAACATGTTTAAAATTTTTGCATCTTTAAGAAATGATATTGGTTATTTAGGGACATTTGTTAAATACTTTTTTTTTTACTTTGCTTAAAATAAGACAGCCAGTTTAAGTGTTTCATAGAGGGTTACAATCCATTTTAGAAGATCATGAGATTAGTTTTTGTGCATTTTATATTTGAGCTGCCTGTGAAATATCTTAGAGGAGACAGATCCTATATAATAAAAGCCCAATATGCTAAATGTCCGGTCATCTGTTCAACCAATCAAAGCATAATATGCTAATGATATGCTAAGGCCACTCAACTGCTATGACGTGCACTGACCACCAGGGGTCAGACGCTTTGACTGGTAGGTTAGCTTGCTGCTGGGGTCTGGCCCATTGGGACTGAGTGAGATGAGCTGGACACACTCTGGAGCCCTCCTGTGGTACCTCCCGGCTGGCCAACCTCCCGCATCCCTCCCAGTCCCTGATCGTGCACTGGTGGGGTCCCTCGGCCTGGCCTGTGCCCTCTCGCAATCTGGGACCCCTCAGGGGATGTCGGAAAGCCGGTTTTGACCCGATCCCGCAGGCCAGGCCAAGGGACCCTACTGGTGCACAAATTCATGCACCGGGCCTCTAGTATTGAATAAAGAGTTAGATATGCATCCTGGAGGTCAGAGGAGAGGTCTTGGTTGGAGAGAGAAGGATGTGTGAGTCATTAGGGTATTGAAGCCAAGGGCCTGGATGAGATTGTCGGGGTAGAGAACAGAGCTTGAGAAGAGGAGAGAGCCAAGACTAAGACTTGAGGATGCCGACCGACCCTGGAGAGGGAGAAAGAAAGCAGCGGAAGGTTGAGTCATAGAAGCTGAGGGAAGACAGTGTTTCAATGAGGGTGAGTGGGTGGATAGGTGGAAAGGTTGTTTTCGTGCCATCTTAGTAACCTATTGCATGCGGCCTACTAATATTTTTCTTTTGCAATTAATGGAAGAGATCCTATTTTTTAAGATTTTCTGGTTGTCCAAAATTTATTTTGATTTTTAAATTTCTAGAACATTAGAGGTTGATTTAAATATAGCTATAAGAATATATTCTGAAGTGAAATGCAGTTAACTTTTTAATTTCTGTTGTATGTATGTAATTCTGTTGTTAGCATAGATAATTAAAATACAATAAGTATTTTTTTAATAATTTTCTAGGAAAAAGTAATTCCTAAATGGCAGTGCTTTGAACTTAAATTTGATGCTTATGAAATTGGTGTCATTCTGTTTGTAAGAAAATCTGAACACAAAAATTATTAGATGTTTATTTTATAGTAGTGCATATTCTTTCTGTTTGAGTCTTTTTTGGTAGGGGGAAGTCACAGTTGTACGTGAAATTCTAATCCAGTAGAGTGTTAATGGTTATCAAATTTATTTGCTAATTTCCAGATATTGTAGTCTTAAATAATAATGTCATTATTTTGATAATCAAACACTGGTAAGAACTTAATAAATACAAATAGGAAATATTATCTTCTTTTATAGGGTATATTTCAGAAATCGCTGGGTAAAGACTGTTCACCCAGTTGTGCATCAGTACTGTTTGATCTCAAGCGCACATTCCACCTTTCAGATGCCACAGAAAGAAGATATTCTTAAGCACCGAGTGGTGGTTGTTACATTGAATACTTCCCAGTACCTCTGTCAGTTGGACCTTGAACCTGGTATGCTGACTCAAGACACAGATAGGGGGTTTCTGAATGCCTAGGGCTTCTGCATTCAGTCTAGACCAGGGGTTGGCGAACTGTGGCCTGTTGTCTATTGTAAATAAAATTTTATTGGATGGAACATAGCCATGCCTAATTATTTACCTATTTATTACCTATAGATGCTTTTGTGCTACAACAGCTTAGTTGAATAGTTGTAAAAGAAATTGTCCGGCCAAGAAAACCTAAAATATGTATTGTTTGGTCCTTTACAAAAAAACGAAAATTGTCAACCCCTAGTTTAGACATTTTAGACATTTTAATGACGGCTATTCTATTTATTCTCTAATTGATCAGATGGTATTTATTTACTATTGATTATATGAAAAATTCAAATTTGGACAATGTTGGTGTTTTTTACAGTTTCTCAAGTTTTTGCTTTAAAATACTTTTGTATAGTGAAGACACAACAATCACAATTGTTGTTGTTTTTTTACATACTATTGCGATTGTTATAAGACAGGAGCTAAATAAAATTAAACTAATGTTATACAAAGTACAGATATAAAATGATAAGAAATTCTGATAAATATGGCAGAACTTAACCATCAAAAAATGGTATCACTTTAAATTAGTTGCTTTGGAAGAATATTCATTTATTGCTGCCATATTATAATTGTTGGCGTGGCTCAACACTTTTTTGTTCTCTCCTTTTGGAATTGCTTTCAGAGCCAGTGACAAATTCTTTTGAACATCCTGGAAGGTAGAGACTATTCTGTTCATCTGGTATTCCTGGCACCTGGCCCAGGATATAGAAACCTGGAGGCCCTTGATAAACCTCTTTTTATCTTAAATAATGAATGGTGGCCAACTTTTTTTTTTTGAAGGTAGATTTAATTTTAGAAAAGCTTCAAATATTTCTGAGACATGTAAGTCTTTCTGAGACTGGTAAATAAGGTAGGTAGGTGATCAAACTGAGCAATTCCATTAGCGGTAAAAAAGAAAAAAAAAAGACGTGCCTCTCAGTAATGAGACTTATTTTCTTGTGCATGCAGCTCATAGCTGGCTGGTGAGGGCAGTTACAAAAGCAGAGTATCAAAAATGTTTTGAACAGTGACTGCATCATTGGAATGAGTTATATTTCTTCCCAACTGACTTCTTTGAATGGAACAACACTTATTTGAAATGTAAATTTTGGTATGTTTATTTAACAATCAGTCTCATTACTTTATGGTTATACTCCGCATATTTGCCATACAGATTAAATACCCAAACCTCCCAAACAGTATAGGTTTGTGTGAAGGACTAAAGAATGGCTTTGAAGAGTGAGCGTATAGAAGAATACTTAGTAGAAGTCAACTATGCTTTGTTCTGGGTGTTTAATTCTCATATTAACCCTGTGGAGGGTTATTTTACAGATAAGAAAACCAAGGCTCAGTTTGAGTAATTCAAGTTCCTTTATTAGCTTAAGCAATAGGTATAATAATTTAATGATTTATCTAGTTCCTGATTCAAACCTAGCTCTATTTAATTATAATAATGAAAACAGTAGGTATTTTTCACTGGTCTCAGTGTTTCCCTCTAATTTAATTCTGTGTTTATGTAATCACCATCCTTAATTAGTCTTGTGGAACAAGAAGCACAATTCTTTCAACAGGGAGAAAAATGCATGTGTCCATATCTTGCTTGGGCCACTGTGGGTAAATAGACAACAGTTATTAATATTTGTATTGTCAACCATAGCTATTTGTTTAAATGGATGATTTTGAGAGTTATTACTGCATTAGAAAGTTGTATGAACAGATTGTTTGGAATTTGTTGATATTTATAGAAATAGGGATGGAAATAGAGGCTAGGTTCTTGGGCCAACTCACAGTGGGCTGATTAACTCAGAGTTTTATGTCATCATTCTGTTGAGAAACTACTTCCTGTTCTTTGCTATGTTAGTAAAAAGAGGGTCCCCTCCGACCTCATTGAGTTGGCAGTAGGGGACAACTTTTTTCTTCTCTACATTGAGACAGCAAGGAGATTTTTGCCTCTTTCCCCCCTTTTAGAGGAAAAGGGGCTTTTCCTCCTTTCTGTACACAGATTTCTGTGCCCCAGTATGAGTGGCAGTAGCAACCAAGATGTAGGATGCCTCCTACTGTAGGTGTTTGCATCTGGGGGACTTGTGATAATGTACTTTTGACATTTGTTATTGGTCTTTTTTCCCCCAGGCATGATATTTTCATTGTAGGGTCTTAGATTAAAAAACATATCTATATCTATATCTATATCTATATCTATATCATCTATATCTATCTTATATGTATATACAGAGTGGGCAAAAGTAGGCTTACAGTTGTTTGTATGGAAAATAATACAATAATTAATAATACAAGAATAAACTTTGCATATTCACAACTGTAAACCTACTTTTGCCTCCACACTCTAAATCTAATCAAATTAGTGAATAAGCTAATAGATAATCTTAGATTTTAAAATTAAATTGTAACTCTTCTTTATATTAGATTTTGAGTGTGATTTTCTTTATTTTAATGTCTAATACGCATATCTAGGTTAAAGTTACTTATGAGCTACCATTGTTTTATTTTTGATGTTTCATCGAATACATAGTGAAAGGACTTTGGTCCTTAGTGTTTAGTTGCCAGCCCTTCTTTTTGGTGAAGAGCTGCTACCTGGTACTTTTAAAATATCTTTAAGTATAACGATGCAGCTGTTAGTATTGGGGGCTTTAGCACCAGATGCCATTTATGTATCTATTATTGAGCAAGATAATTACTCCTTTTAATCTCTGGTTTTTAAATAATAATTTAAATGGATGATTTTCTAAATTGAGGATTCACAACTCTTAAATTGGCACACTAAACTCTTTCTTTAGCAGAAATGAAAAAAAAACACACACAAAACTGCTCTGGCCTCTATTGCTGCTTTAATATACTTTACTGTGTTTACTGTGTACTTTGTAGGGTTTTTTACGCACATTCTGTTAGATGAAGCTGCCCAGGCCATGGAGTGTGAAACCATTATGCCTCTAGCATTAGCAACTAAAAGCACTCGGATTGTCTTGGCTGGTGACCACATGCAGGTAATTGCCCTCTGCATCATCATATTCAAAGGAACTTTGAATTATATGTTGATGTTTAATATTATTTTCTAAAATACCCAATGAAATTGTGCCATGTATTATACTTTAAGTACTTTAAATATTTCTGCACTAATAGTGAAACAGACTGGTATTTTTGAAGGAAAATTATAATCCCACTACAATGTATAACAACATTTTCATGTTTGTTAATTTAAAGTTCAGTTCTCTGTAGTATGAATATTTGAGTCTTATTTTTTTTATAAAGCAAATTTAAATCCAAATTATTTTTTTTACAATTCCCCAAGTCCTGTTCCTACATTTGTTTTCCTGCAGGGTTAATTTTTTGCTATCATAACAAAGTGCTTAATTAAAAATAATGGTCAAAGTCTCAAAACGAGGTCTGATTTTATGTATTTGCATACTATACATGAAGGAGAAATATAATTTTTCTATTAAAATCTGTTTTACAATATCTTCTGCCACAGATAAGATTGAACCTATATAGTGCTGTAGCTGTCAAGACATCCAGCAAAGAGTTGAATGTGTAGAGGAACAAATTCTGTTTTTGTTTCTTTGCCAAAAGTAATTCAATTTTGTTTTTTAGCTGCCAGAGGTATAATCAAGAATAGCTCCTTTTATACTTTGTCATGAGAAAAAGATTATTTTACAAATTATTAAAAAAATTATGTTCATATGCAAAATGTCCTACCAGCTCACCATTATGAATAGTTCATCAATTTTAGTGAAATAACTGACTGACTGACTCCCCCAATGATGCAATGGGTTGCATTCTTGAAATTATTGAGTAGTAGCTATTTAGTATGTTGGAGGAGCCCTTTATTAACCTATGTGTAGGAACTCTAGGTCAGTGAAATGAAAAGTTAGAAATTTTAGCCTCATTCTTCATAGTAGTAAAATTGTTCATAGAAAATATATTTTCTTTTGCTTGTTCTAACATTCAGCATGTTGAAGTTTAGTACATCGGAAGCTTCAGCATGGTGGATTTTTAAAAATATATATATTTTTACTGATTTTTAGAGAGGAGGGTAGAGGGAGAGAGAGAGAGAAACATCAATGATAATAGAGAATCATTGATTGGCTGCCTCCTGCATGCCCCACACTGGGGATCGAGCCTGCAACCAGGGCATGTGTCCCGACTGTGAATTGAACCGTGACCTTCTGGTTCATAGGTTGATGCTCAACCACTGAGCCACAATGGCTGGGCTAGCATAGTGGATTTTTTAATGAGTAGGTTAAAAAATACTACTCATATATTTAATTAAGTTTTCTCTGTATGTTTGTCTGTTACAGCTCAGTCCTTTTGTTTACAGCGAGTTTGCCAGGGAGAGAAACCTTCATGTTTCATTACTTGATCGACTCTATGAGCATTACCCCGCTGAGTTCCCATGCAGGATCCTCCTCTGTGAGAACTACCGGTCCCATGAAGCTATCATCAAGTAGGTGTGAACTGCCCTTTCTGTATCACACTTCCTGTGATCTGGCTGGAGGGGACTCAAAACAGCACTGTTTCTAGGGACCAATTATTCCCAGCAGTGTTACATGGTCTCCTGAGTTGCAGATTATGTTTACTTTTATGTTTGTAAAAGAAACTTCAGAAGTCAGAGCTATAATTTTTCACAGAATAGGGCAATTCTGGAAACTAACACTTTAGGCTTTACTAGCTATGATATATTTTTCTGTGACTGAATATATAGCATACATGTAAAACTACATGATGTAATAAATAAATATGTTGATAAACTACATAATGGTTTGCTTATTGGTCCGTCTTATACAAGGAATCTGTTTGAAAGGAAGGAAGGGAGGAAGGAAAACCATGAAACTTAGTAATAAACTTTTTAAAGGATTCTATTAAATATAGTACACATCCACATCCATAAAAATAAAAATATCATAAGTGACAGCTCAGGGAATAGTCATAAACTGAGTACACCCATGTAATTGGCACCCAGATCATTAAACAGAACATTGCCAGCACTCTGGAAAGCCCCTCTTTCAACCAAAAACTTAAAATATTTTAAAGTTTAGTATGATTTAATAATGTTGATTATGTCAGTCATGTGAAAACCATTTTTAGGTTTCTCTGAAAGCAATAGAATAAATATAAAAATTTAGATTTAACTGTGGCTTTGTTAATATCTCAGTATGTGCTTCCTTTTTGATTGTTGCCAGTCATTTACTGCAGTCCTTGATGAATCAAGTACTAGCTGGTATCTTCTTCTGCAAAATGTATTCATTTTATTGTTAAAGACTTGACTGTCCTTCAGTTGTGTGTATTGTTTCAATATCTGAATATCTTTGTTTGCATATATATGATCTAAATCTATTAACCAGGAAAATATACTAGCTAGCACATTTCCTCACAGAGCAAGATTCTCATCTGGTATTGAACTGTCGTCATTTATTCCTTTTCTTTCTGTATTCTGGCTTTGTACCTTACCCAAATCAATTCATTTAGCAATTCGGAGCCTATTCTGATGTCATTGCTGTGATTTTGGAGAAAATCTTGGCCTCATTGGTATTAGATGCTTGGATTAAAATTAATCATGGACATAAAGCAACATTTTTAGGATTGACTGATATATTTATTTTCTTATGGGTGAATTGAATTTTGATAATAGATTGCTCTTTACTTATTTATTTTGGTCTTTTTCTGCAGTTACACCTCTGAGCTCTTCTACGAGGGCAAACTGATGGCCAGTGGAAAGCAACCAGCACACAAGGATTTCTACCCACTCACTTTCTTTACAGCTCGAGGGGAAGATGTACAAGAAAAAAATAGCACAGCTTATTATAATAATGCAGAGGTACCTTAGTTCTTTTGAAAATTGTTAATATTTCACAGTCACATAGCCTGGTCTTGTTGAGAGCATTTATTTAAAAATTTGGGTTGACATCTTATTGGGTGTTGACTTCATTTACATGAAAATAGTATGTAAAGTTCATTCTTTCTTGTGTAACTGATTGGTTAAGATGAATCTCCTGTAGGAAACAAAACTTTTGATTTACATGTTGTCTTATGATAAAATACAAAATACATGACTTCATTGAAAAGAAAAGTTGGTGTTATTTTATATCTATTACTAGAGGCCCGATGCATGAAATTTGTGCAAGAGTAGGCCTTCCTTCCCCCCAGCTGCCGACACCGGCTTCCCTCTGGGACCCGGGCTTCCCTCTGGTCTCGGGCACTCGGGACCCGAGCTTCCTACACAGAGGCAGGCCCTGTCCACCCGCCCACTGGCCGGTGGCCTGGGCCTCCCTCTGCGGGGTGATCATGGGGTGATGGCTGGGCCCCCGACCAATTGCATGGCACCTGCCTTGGCTGGCCTGGCACCAGTGGGTGTCATAGTGTGGTCCTGGATGGTTGTCCGGATGGTTGTTCTGCTGTTTGGCCATTCAGTCGATTTGCATATTACCCTTTTATTATATAGGATTATTGTTAGCCATCTAAAATAGACTATGATTATATTTTATAGTGCATACTCAAATGACATATCATTTTAAGTGAGTAAGACTTGAATTGCAGAATTCTGTGCTCCAGAGAGATCACACAGACTGAGGTGATGATGTTGCTAACCCATTATGTGCTACAACTTGTATGGTCCTCTTACAATGTGACTTTAATTTCAGAAGAGTATAAGTAGTATGAGGGGTCAGATCAGGCAGCAGACAAAAAGTTGGTGAAGTCTTTAGGGGCCAGCAAGCCAGAGACCCTTTAGATAAGTTCTGGTCATCACAGTGCATGGAGTTTTGGACTTCAGGAAACCCAGAGGAGGGCTGGGGGGAGGTTCCTGGTTAATCATTGGGGGAATTGCTCTTGATCTACGATATCCATCTTGCTTTGTTCCTTAAGTCCCATTCTTTACTCATTTTATTTTCAAAGACATGGCTTTTATGATGTAATAGTAATTCATTTTTCTTTAAAAAATTGATCAGAGGCCTGTAGTTAGAAGTTAGTACAAGAAAATCAATAGCACCCACTTGATAAAATCCTAGCTGAAAGCAAAGAAACTTGACATTTCAGTTAGTCTGTGCCATTTAATTTTAAGAAAAGGTAAACTTTTCTTTAAATGTTTGAAATATTGACAAATAACTCTAGGTTTTTCTTTATTACTTTTACTCTCAGGTTGCAAACCACTGGCCTAGAAACTAGGAAACTAGCCATGGTGGGGTGAGTGCTGACAGGGAGAGGCAAGCTTGAACTCTAGCAGGCTTGGTGGTCCTGCCTTGCCACCAGGGGTCAGAGCTGAGCCCTAACTGTAATCTTGAGGCAGGGTTGGTGTTTGCCAGAGGCTCAGCTTCTCAGCCAGGGCCACTTGTTCCTTCATGGGGACATACATGTGTGTTTCCCAAGAAACCTGCAAGCTATAGAGTAAATAAGGTGCATCACCCTAGATCAGTGGTCAGCAAACTCATTAGTCAACAGAGCCAAATATCAACAGTACAACGATTGAAATTTCTTTTGAGAGCCAAATTTTTTAAACTTAAACTATATAGGTGGGTACATTGTTATTAACTTAATTAGGGTTCTCCTAAGGCTTAGGAAGAGCCACACTCAAGGGGCCAAAGAGCCGCATGTGGCTCACGAGCCGCAGTTTGCCGACCACTGCCCTAGACTGTCAATATACTAAAAAAATTTTGGGGGGTGGATAAAGAAATATTTTTCATATTTTAAACACAAAGATTTGTGTGAACTTTAAATATTAACTATGTAACTTTAGAGAAATGTGAAGCCACCTTGAACTTCACCACTAGATCATGGTTGTTTAGTCACTTTCTTCAGCCCAGTGAGTTACTCCAGTGAAAAGAGCCTGGAGGCTTTTTCTTCAAGGGGCAAAAACTAATCCTTGTTCACTGGGGCTGATAGAGTGGGATAGATATTGCTTGGGCTGGGAGTAGAAGCTCATTGGTTTATAGGCAAGATTTTCAAGTTTTGAATACCAGTGTAGGCATGCTTGGACTTTTTTTGAGGGTAGAGTATGTATAGGTGAAACTCAGATCTAGGAAACCAACCATGGTAGGGTGAGTGCTGACAGAGAGAGGCAAGTGTTCTAAAGCAAGTGGTACCAGTTACATCAATAGGGGAAACATGAGATTTTTTTCTTGTATAGAGGTTCTGACTAAAGTTTAGGAGGACATTGTGAGATTTGAGAATGGTTTAGATTTCATCATTATAAAAATACTTTTGACTCACACAGACTTACAGTCATAAGGATCTTAGAACAGAGGATGAAATGAAAAGTAAAGAATCTGGAGTTGAATATTTACAGTATTTTTGTTGTGTATAATTGTCCTTTGTTTGGGGAACATGTTTTTTTGTTTTATATCATGTGTTTGTCTATTATATGAATTTGTGTCTTTCACACGCTTAACATGGCAGAATAAAAGAGTGAGAAAGGTCATCCCTTTTTTTTTTCTTGATTCTGACTGAACTCATATCCTACAATAATGAAATGGTCTCAATATAATGCCAAGTTGGTGGATAAATGGTCTCAATATAATGCCAAGTTGGTGGATGGAGGGAAGCAGAATTTAAACACTAAGCACCAATACATGATTCTTAACCTTGAGCAATTAAGATGGGATAAGTGAGAGGGAGAAAGACTTGTACAGTTATTAAAAAACAAATCCACCAGCTATGATAAATCCACCAGCTATGATGGAACTTATGGCAGAGAGGGGACATGACTTTTGCCTGATATATACTGGGACTATTTATAATTGTTATATCTTCCTTGTGGATTGACCTTTTTATTATTTTAAAATGTCCATCTATATCTCTGGTAACATTTTGTTTTTGGTTTTAAAGTCAACTTGTCTAATATAAGCATAGTTACTCCAGCTAACTCATGGTTGCTGTTTGCATGGCATGTTTTCCCACCCTTTCACTCTTATCCTTTTATCTTTACCTTTGAATCTAAAGTATGTCTCCTATAGACCAAATCATTGCATCGTGTTTTTATGTTTTTTATTTTAATTCTAGTCTAAAAAGAATTTCCTTTTGATCAAATTGTCTAAATCGCTTACATCCTATATAATAAAGAGCTAATATGCAAATGGTCGCCGTGCCCTCACGCCAGAGCCGGGGGACCAGAGGCCACCCCCCCCGCCCCAGGGGACCTGAGGCTGGGCCGGGGGACCAGAGGCTGTGCCCCCCGCCCCAGCGCCAGGGCCGGAGGACCTGAGGCCATGCCCCCCACCCTGGCACTGGGGCCAGGGGACCTGAGGCCGCACCCCCTGCCCAGCGGGGCTTGATGGGTGACCTGAGGCTGTGCCCCCCCACCCTGCGGGGCTTGACCGGAGTGGGGCTGGCCGGGTCTGGGTCTCGCATGATTTCGAGGCGTGCGCGGGTGGGTGGGGACTTGACTCTGGGTCCCGCGGCACACCCCGGACTCTGACAGGAGGGAGATTTTCAAATACATTTTACTAATTTTCTCTCATCTCTGACACTTCTATTATAGAGAAAGGGCAAATAGCAATATTAAAATGTTTTCTCTAATGAATTCCCTTTTCCACTGAGCCAAACCGGTTCGGCTAATTAATTTCCTTTTAATGTGCACGAGTTTTGTGCACCGGGCCACTAATTTACTAATAATGTTATTATTGATATGGACTTAACCTCTGCCTTTTGCTTTTTGTTTTCTATATCGTGTTTTTTGACCCTTCTTTTCTCTTTTACTACCACTGTTTGCATTAAGTGCATTTTTCTTTTGTCATATTTTAATTCCTTTAATTATTCATTAATGATTTTTTGTTTTCTTAGTGGTTTCTCTATGTCTTACAGTATATATCTTATCAGAATCAACTTCAGATTTAAACTAACTTAATTCTAATGAGATATGGAAACTTTACTCCTACATTTCTCTATTCCCTTTTTTGTGCTATTATTGTTTTTTGTATTATACTTATGTATATTACAACTCAACAATACATTGTTACAATTATATAATTTTATGCCTTTAAGGACTCTGAGAGTTTGCTGTATTAACCTTCTTATTTACTATTTCTGGTTCTTTTAACTTCTTTCTGTAGATTTGAGTTACCATCTGTCAATTTTCACTCACTTCCTTTGTACTCAGACCCACCTGTCTTATTCCTTACAATGAGATCACCATGTCTTCAGCCCAGTTTGCTCTTCAGAATCCTTGGACAGTCTGTGTATTTGATGCCCTTGCTGTTATATCATCATAACAGTAGGGTGACTATCATCCATTGAATTTGTATCTGGAAGTGGGAACTACATTCTATTCAATAATCTTCAAGTTCTTGAAAGGAATAAAAAGTGTCAAATTTTACTCACTATATTTAATGCTGTCAGTTTATATACTATTAGTAAATCCTATATAATAAAGAGGGAATATGCTAATTGACCATCACACCCTCACAAGATGGCGGCGCCCACAGCCACAAGGTGGTGACGCCTAGTTCCTTCAGCCCTGCTGGGGACCTTGGGTCCTCCTGCACCCCCCACTGACTGAGGCTCAGGCAAGTAGGCACGGCCCAAGGCACAGGCAAACCGCCGATGGCGGCTGCCCGGCCGGCCCGAGGCGCAGGTAAACAGGGCTGGTCAAGGCTTGCGCTGCAGGCAGTGGCAGCAGCAGAGGTGTGATGGGGGAGTCACCTTCCCCTGATCGCCGGGTCGCCTCCCATCCCTGAGGGCTCCTAGACTGTGAGAGGGGGCAGGCCGGGCTGAGGGACCCCCCTCGCCCTCCAGTGCATGAATTTTTATGCATTGGGCCTCTAGTAGTAAATAAATAAAAAATATATTTAAAAGACATTAAAAATATTTCTCCTTCCTCTCTAGACTCTTGTCTGATCCTCTATTGAGCTTGTGTTATATATATATTTTTTAATTGGGAATTTGTTTTCTAAATACACAGTAATCTCTTAGGCAAGGAACATGTTTTCTTAATTATTGTATTTCCCACTGTGCTAAGCATTGAAACGGTTTGATCAATTCATTGAATTAAAATAGATTGACCTACATTAAGAGCCCAATAAATAGCATCTAAAATATTCATTTGGGTAAAATATGCCATTACTTTATTGCAAGGTTCATGAAATGGCTTGGGCAAAGTTGTACTGTTAGGTAACAGTGAATTCTGAAGGTCTGTCTCTGATCCAAATTTGTCCTAGTCCCAGCAGTGGTTAGGCACCAGCTGCTGGCTGCTCTGCTTAGTTATATCAGTGGAGGAAGGGCAGTGCTAGGCCTTGCACTGCTGAGACTGAATGGTGGCACTCACTCTAGGCATCTCTAGTTGGTGGTTAGGTTCTTTTGCCTGATCTGGAGAGAGTGGACTGAGAACTACTGAGACTGTCAGGACTTGCTTCTCTGTTTCCCTAAATGGGGTTGTCAGTTTTATGGCCATATCCTTGTCCTTCTTCCTACACAGGAACTTGAACCTGTCCTTATTTAAGAATGGAGGAGACTGGGTAAAGGGAGGGGCCAGTTGCCATTACATTGTCTCATTTTCATGTTTTCACTGGGTGCATTATAGAATTTACTGTTTGAAATGTAAATAAAATGTTTTAATTCTCAATGTGTTTATAAAAGCAAAGCATTATTCTTATTTAGAGGTAATTTTAAAATGATAAAATGGAATCCTTTATACATCTATTTCAGTTACCATATTCTTTTCTCTAAACACTTGCGTAACTTATTATGTGTATGTATGTTTGTTTAAAGGTATTTGAAGTGGTGGAACGTGTGGAAGAGTTAAGAAGGAAATGGCCAGTAGCATGGGGGAAGTTAGATGATGGCAGTATCGGTGTGGTGACTCCATATGCTGATCAAGTGTTTAGGATACGTGCTGAACTTCGAAAAAAGAGATTATCTGATGTTAATGTAGAAAGGGTGCTAAATGTTCAAGGTGAGTATTAATTGAAACAAACTAAGTTATTCAGATGATTAAATCTTAAAGTGTGTGCACATTGGATTTTTAATTCTCAAGATCTCTTTCCTGGAGAAGTAATTATGTCTTCATTTCATATCAAGTTCTTTAATGCCAAATTTGGCAATTAAAGGTTGAGCTCATTTATATGTTTGTTAGATTTTTATATCCAAATAAAAGAAGCATGAACAAATTAACTTTTTCTGTGACTGTAATTGTATAAATTACACACGCTATCTGTAGCATACGCCTACTGTTGTTACATTCTGAGGACTAATTTGTTCATAAAGATTTTTACAAACTTGTACCTGGCAAGCAAGTTCTGCTTAAATGCATTTTTAAAGGCACAGCTTGTTTTCCATCTACAGACTTTCCTCAGTGAATGGTTACCAGCAACTAGTTGCTATAAAATTTGTGCTTTTAAATAATGAAACAACACTATGATGTGAATGCTGAAAAAGCCTAGTACAATCTCAGGTTTCATGGTAATATACAATAGTAAGAATAATAAAATTTCTAAATCATGGGGAAAAATAACTCCCTTGTACCACGTGTTGTCCAGATCACACAGAATTTGGGTGCATTTTAGAAGGAATAGTACTAGTAAACTAGGAAGCACCCAACGGAGATCTGGCTATAGAAACTGCCACATGGGAGTCAGGAGTGGTCGAAAGAAGTAGGATTGTTTGGCCTACAGAAGAAAAGACTAATGTGAAAACTGTGTTCAAATATTTGGAGGTCTGTCATAGAAAGAGGGAATAATACGTGTCACTATAAGAAAGAGCATTAGAAATTTATTGTACGAACTATATTCAATAAGGGTTCCTTATGGAATCAGCAAGAGGTTAGATGACCCTGCTTTAATGAAGGTTCCTTGTATTGAGTGGGACTTCGGAATCACTAAGGCTGGTTCCAGCAATACTAAAATTTAAAAAAACTTACCATTTAACCATTTTTATGTGTTCATTCCACTTCCCTTTTCCTCCCAGCCCCTGGCAACCACCATCGTACTTTCTATCTATAAATTTGACTACTCTAGGTACTTCATTTGAGTGCAGTAATACACTATTTGTCCTTTTGTGACTGGCTTATTTCATTTAGCATAATGTCTTCAAGGTTCATCAGGTTGTAGCCTGTGTCAGAATTTCTTTCCTTTTTAAGGCTGAGTAATATTTTATATATGTATATATGTATATACACATTTATGTGTTCATCTGTTGTTGGATACTTGGGTTGCTTTCACCTTTTGGCTATTTTGAATTGTGCTGCTGTGAACATGGGTGTACAAATATCTGTGTGAGTCCCTGCTTTTAATTCTTTTGGATTGATTCCCAGAAGTGGAATTGCAGGATCATGTTAATTCTATGTTTAATTTTTTGAGGAACCACCATACTATTTTCCATAGTGTTTTATATACCATTTTACATTCTTGCCTGCCGTGCATGAGTTCCAGTTACTCCACATCCTTGCCAATACCTATCATTTAGCAATAACATTAAAAAAGGCAGAAGGAAATGCTTTTATTTTATCAGTGCTTCAGAATAACAATCTTAAGTCTTTTTTATTTGTTTTTAATAGGAAAGCAATTCAGAGTTTTGTTTCTTAGCACAGTACGGACAAGGCATACTTGTAAACATAAACAGACACCAATTAAAAAGAAAGAACAACTGCTGGAAGATTCCACAGAGGACTTAGATTATGGTTTTTTATCTAACTACAAACTTCTCAACACTGCCATCACAAGAGCACAGTCCCTGGTTGCTGTGGTAGGTGATCCCATTGCTCTGTGCTCCATTGGAAGATGCAGGTAATTATGTGTTCCTGATTTGAGAAATTAAAGGGGAAAATGTAGAGTAATTTGTATACCTATGTGTACATTTATTTATATGACCTCTTGGCTAATTAAAATCAAGTTTAACTTTACCTGATAAACAGAAGGAACACAAAAATATATTGCTTTGAGTCTATTTTATACTTAATTGTGTATTCATTCATTCAGTCATCAGTCAACAGATGTTTCTCAAGTGCTTACTATGTTCTAAACACTCTTCTAGCCACTGAAGACAGGTCAGTGAATGAAATAGACAAAAATCTCTGCCTTTGAGGGGCTTACATATTATTGGGGAGGAAAAGAAGACTGACAATAAACAAAATAAGATAGTGTTGTATTTTACGTGGGAAGTTCAATGGAAGAGAAATAGCACATTAAGTGGAATTAGGAATGACGGGTCTGGTGGGGTGGGCTGGCTTGTGATTGTCATAGTGTGGTCAGAGGAGGCCTCGCTGAGAAGCTAACACTGGTGGTGAGGGAGTGCGCTGTGCAGACCTGGGGTAAAAGTGCTCCAGGAAGAGGGAACAGCTAATACAAGGATCCTGAGTGGGTGTTTTGTGCGTGTGTCTCTTTGATGGAAATGACATATCGATACTGTATTTTTTCCCTTCATTATTGTTTCAGCTCGTTTTTGATGAATTTCCTTCTCCACTCATTTTTCTCTCAAGGCTTCCTAATGTAAATAATTTTTCCTGTCTGGTTAATCCAAAGGTTCTGAAAATCAGGGTGGTTAAAAGTTGTTTGTTACTTGTCTTTGGATATCATTGTTGGTATTCCTTAGATTGTAGTCATAGTAACTATTTCTACTAAAGTGCTGTTAAAATGTTAACATAAAAAATTTCTCTATACACTTTTGATTTATACCAGTTAACAGGGATTTTAACTGCATGAAGCCAGCAATATAAGACTTGGCCTTTGCAGTATTTAAAAACTATGTTAACATTAACAAAAAATCATTAGAATAGAAATTTATAATATTTTATGAAAAAAAATGCTAGGGATTACTTAAAAATTTTTTTAAAAAAATATATTTTATTGATTTTTTTACAGAGAGGAAGGGAGAGGGATAGAGAGTTAGAAACATCGATGAGAGAGAAACATTGATCAGCTGCCTCCTGCACACCCACTAGTGGGGATGTGCCCGCAACCAAGGTACATGCCCCTGACTGGAATCGAACCTGGGACCCTTCAGTCTGCAGGCCGACTCTATCCACTGTGCCAAACCGGCCAGGTCTACTTAAATTTTTTTAAGTATTGTAGTACCTGTCAAAATGAGTTCAGAATAGTAGAAAGTGATATAGACAGTTCTAAATATGCCTTTTTGATATGTTAGAATTAAAGTAGGAAGTGGCCCTCTTTAAACTAGGTTTTCTGTTGCAATATAGATATGGCAATATTTTATTGTCTTTTTCTCTATTTCAGCAGCAAAAAAGCATTCTATGGAAAGGGTAACCATTTGAGACCATTAAGAATAAGCTGCAAGTATTAGAGTTTAGGACTCCAAAAGAAGTTAATATTCTTTATAGGGAAAACCATTAACAAAGGGATCAAGAGGAGCTTTAATTTATGGTTACATTATGAAAAATAGCCTTTTAAAACTTGAATGGCCCTAGCCAGTTTGACTCAGTGGATAGAGCATCAGCCTGCAGACCAAAGGGTCCTGGGTTTGATTCCAGTCAAGGGCACGTACCTTGGTTGCAGGCTCTTCCTCTAGTCAGGGCTCGTGCAGGAGACAACCAGTCTATGTGTTTCTCTCACATCGATGTTTCTCTCTGTCTTTCCCTCTCTCTTCCACTTTCCCTAAAAATCAGTGGAAAAATATACTCATGTGAGGATTAACAACAACAAAAAACACACAACTTGAATTGTTTATGAATGTATAGCTAAACAATTCTGTAAAATACGTTTAATTTCATATTTAAAATATAGATTTCCATTTATTTTTAGCTGGCAATGACAAAGAATTGGGGAAGGAAATATATTAGTTTCAAGTTACAAATTAATAAAATTAAGCATATTACTTTGGCCTTCCTCCCGAGAATTTTACTTTAGTTACTTTATTGTTTATTGAAAGTGTATGTAGGTAGAATATTGCTGTGATATTTTATCATTTTTCTTCTGTTTACTATTTGATAAATGTGAGAATACATATAGTTTGATTCGAATTTAATAGATTAAAACATGTGTAAAATGGGATGGCATGTATTAAAACTAACTAAAAACTGTTATGTAAAATAATAGTGTTGAGCCGCATGTGTTTTGGATTCTCCTTATAAGTAACCCCAAATATTTACCAACATGAACACTTTTTAAAAATCTTTACCCCTTCCTATAGAGTAGAGGACTGTGAATTGTATGAGATCAGCATTTTCACCCCATCTCTGATATAAACCGTTACTTTCTCAGAGCAAATGGGTGAATGATTCTTTCTGAGGCCATGCTGTCAGATTTATCCCGGGCTAATTTTTAACTTGAAGCCAGTTCTACTGGTTGCTTATTTCTTACTGCTAAGCTGGGGTATGCGAGAGACTACAAATTAATTTGTAAGCTAAGCAAAATATTTTCAGAGAAGTAAGTATATTGTGTAGGGAGAAAAAAGTCATGTGACCAATAGCTAAATGGGAATGTTGATTATCTATGCTATTTGGATTGTTTAATCATGGCTCTAATCCAGCGGTTCTGAACCTGTGGGTCGAGACCCCTTTGGTGGTCGAACGACCCTTTCACAGGGGTCGCCTAAGACCATCCTGCATATCAGATATTTACATTACGATTCATAACAGTAGCAACATTACAGTTATGAAGTAGCAACGAAAATAATTTTATGGTTGGGTCACAACATGAGGAACTGTATTTAAAGGGCCAGAAGGTTGAGAACCACTGCATCCAAGAGCTGATGGTTGAGGACTATGGATATTTATGCTTTAATCTTTCTAAATTTGTTAGAAATTTAATTTCACAATACAAGTAAATCTGGAGATCATAATATGATTCTTAGGTACTATAAAAGTGGAGGCATACATTTTTTATAATTTGAGTTAATCATTCACCCTCTAGCCCATTTGATATTTTAAAAAACACTAATATGATATTTCCAAATAGTGATCAAGTTTTCAAGGAATAATTACTGTGTATATACTATTACTTTAGAAGGCAACTGACTATATAATCTTTTTTGTTGTACTTTTATTTATTTACTAGAGGCCCAGTGCATGAAAATTCGTGCACTTGGGGTGGGGGGTCCCTCAGCCCGGCCTGTGCCCTCTCGCAGACTGGGACCCCTCGGGGGATGTCCACCTGCCAACTTAGGCCCTCAGGAGATGTCCGACTGATGGCTTAGGCCCGATATCCTTAGCGCTGCCAAAGAGGTGGGAGAGGCTCCCGCCACCACTGTTGTGCTCACAGCCATCAGCCCTGCTTGTGGCTGAGTGGAGCTCCCCCTGTGGAAGTGCACTGACCACCAGGGGGCAGCTCCTGCGTTGAGCATATGCCCCCTGGTGGTCAGTGTGCATCATAGTGACCCGTCGTTCCTGGTAGTTTCGTTAGGGTCAATTTGCATATTACTCTTTTATTATATAGGATAGCTGCTGTTTATTGATAGCTTTCTCTGTGCCAGTGCTAGGTTAAGTGTTTTGCACACTTTGCCATGTTCAGTCATCCCAACAGCCCTGCAGTGTGGGTGTTTTATTTTCATTTTAGATGGCCTGCCTGATTCAGAGAGTTGAAATTACTGCCGGGGTCACATAGCTGTTAAGTGGTTCACTCACAAAGATGTAAGATTGACTTGAAACCCAAGCTCTTCTCACTGGTTTACCCTGCCTTTCCCAGGATAAATCTGTAAATGGAGAGAGGCAAGGAGGGGAGTCATACATGTCTCCAAACCAATGTGTTTGGGGAAGGTCTTCCATTTAGCTGAGTTTCTTTATTTGCAAGTTCCATTTACTCTGTGAGATATAAATGTATTTCACATATGTGTAGAGGTGTGTGTATGTGTGTCCGCATACACACACACACACAATTCACACTCTCTGTCACCTAAGGGCATCAAGTGATTTTTCAATGTTTTATCAGTGATCCTAGAAGCATAAAAAATAAAACCAAATTTTGCGTCCATGTAGTGATTAAAACTGTTGTTATGTCTTTTGAAATACTTAAAGTGTAGAGACACACCTGAAAAAATTGTTAACATAAAAAATAGGTTCATATTTTAGGAAGGGTCTAAGACTTGGTGAAGCCTTAGTGGTGAATTCTTATTCTCATTTTGAGTGTAGATGAAATTCTCAATTGATCTTTCAGTTAAGTGTTCAGAAATGTCTTATGATGCCATGCATAGTGCTTCATTAAAGTATTAAGGAATTCAAGGTCAGTGCAAATAGTCTTGAGCCTTTACAAAGAGAGAAAAAATGAAAAATTTTAGCTTTAAAACAAATAATTTTTAAAGGAATAAAAATTTTTTTCTGAGAAGTTTAAAAGTGAGAAGTCTTCTCAATAATAAAATATAATACTGTTGATAATAAAATATTTCAATAATAAAAAGTTTAATAATAATACTGTTGGTGCCCTATTTTACACATGAAGAAACTGAGGTACAAAGAGAAGTTAAGTAATTTGCCTGAATCACACAGCTACTGAATGAATGACAGCCACCCTGAATCCAAGCAGTCTAGTTCTGGAATCCAGGCTCTTGACCAATTTTGCTATATCAATGGGGCAATAAAATAGAAGTGAGATTTCAAATGGAAATTTCAGGTTACTTTCAGAACTAGTTTAACTTGATTAACTTACAGTGTTTAGTATTACTTCTGAATTGGAGACTTTCAGTGTAAAGGCTGCTGCTTTGAGATTCCTGAGTTTTTGCGAAGACTGTGAGGGAGCTACTGGCTTCTTGTTGAGTCTGAGGTGGTTTGAAGGGGACTTCAACTCCTGTTCCTTGCGTTTGAGGTCAGTGAGGGCAGTGTAGGAAGAAAGTATGGAGTTTAAAAAGGTAGCTTGAAAATAGAGCAAAGTTCTAGTATTTTGGCCAACTAAGCTGAAAATATATTGTAAGAAATTGATATTAACAACTGAGCTAGAATAAAAGCCAATCCATTCTCTCCTTGTTGTTTTAGTGTCTTGAGGTTTCATACAAATATGAAATGACACT
Organism: Myotis lucifugus; assembly: GCF_000147115.1. Taxonomy (NCBI): domain Eukaryota; kingdom Metazoa; phylum Chordata; class Mammalia; order Chiroptera; family Vespertilionidae; genus Myotis; species Myotis lucifugus. Next base: position 3,368,890 of record NW_005871148.1, on the reverse strand, counting down.
CTTATAAAACTGATACTTTATCAATTAGATCAAAAAAACTTCCTTTTGAATACAGCATGTAGTAGAATTGTGTTGATAAATATTCATACAGTTGAATATTGTGGCTTTTTAAATCAAAAGGGTGGGAAAGTTTATGGGTTTTTAGATCCTGAGTGCTAATTAAAGGTAGTCCTTCCTTAGCTATTAGACTATGAGGAAAAAAATTCTTGATTCCTTCAGAAGAGTGCTTAAGAATAAAAAATAAAGAGCAGATTTTAGTGTGTGTGTGTTAAAAACACACACATCCTGTAACTGAATGACTAAATTGTTAGCCTTTATGACTTATTGTCAAGAATACATAATAATATTTTGTAGCATTTTTTACTTTTCCTATTGTTGGCATTTGGGCCTGAAATTTTTTCAGGACCCATCTTTTAAACTCATCTTTAAGAAATTAGAAAAGATGGTAGAAGACATAGGTGAGAGAAACATACTTTGAAATCAAACTGCAAAGTTTTATGAATATGTTAATAACCTAATTTTCATTCATATGCTAACTTTTATAATATAAACCTTTTCACTTATGCTTCTTGAAGCCATCTTGATTACCTGCTATCCACATGGACACAAGGATACCAACCTGGGAATCCATTTCATATATCTTTTATAGCATAATAAAACATTATTTGAACCTCATATTAAAGATAGGCATGCATATTTACAATAGTCATTTAAAATTTTTAAACATTTTATATGTTGTCTTTTATAATCTGTTTTTAATATTTTATTTACATTAGAGATCAATTTTCACACCTCTAGGAGCAACAATATACAACTGCAACAAGATTTGAATGTATTTTTCTCCTTTAATATTTATTAATGTGATTAGGAAATGAATAATCAGCATTAAAATTAGTGTTCCAACTTCCTGTATTTTTCATAATTAATTTAACTCAACTTAGTCAATATGATAACTTGTGCTTGTGACAAGCATTTGTTAAGTAAGAGAAAAATACAGGAGTAGCTAGTTATTTCTTAAGAATCCTCATGAGGGGTTTATCTACTTTGTGTATCAGATTTATGTCCTGAGTTGGCTTTTCTTTGTTATCCAGCACCAGGCTACGTTGGCTCTATAATTTAAACTAGTTTAATTTGCATGTGCATGTGTATGTGTGTGATATATATATGTGTATGTGTATATAATGTATCTGTGTACATATATGTATATATAAGTATGCCTAGAAGTACAAATCTTCTATAAAATGAGTTATCTTTTTTGAAATCCTTATTTATTATGTGGATAACAAAAACCATCATTCTAGGTCCATGGGGATAGTTGAGCATTGGCCATGTTACTTGCGATTGATCAGCCAAAATTAATTGAGAGCATACTAGACATGGCTCTCATTTCAGAATCAACCTCTGAAGTTTTATGATTTAGTGGGAAGATTATATCTGAATCATAGATGAATATCGAACCTGAGGAGTTAGGGTGGGGGAAGGAAATTTGAAATGATCTTCAGTAGCTTATGTTTATTTCTGTGCTCTCACCCACTGAAATAGTAAACTGATCTTCTCAATCTTTTCTGTAGGAAATTTTGGGAGCGGTTTATTGCCCTGTGTCATGAAAATAATAGCCTACACGGAATCACTTTTGAACAGATCAAAGCTCAACTTGAGGCTTTAGAACTAAAGAAGACATATGTGTTGAATCCACTGGCACCCGAATTTATCCCCCGGGCCCTAAGACTGCAGCATTCAGGAAGTGCCAACAAGCTGCAGCAATCACCCCCCAAGGTAAAACCTGTTAATGAAATTGAAGAGGCTAAAGTGAGAGAAAAGTGCAGAGGTGTCAAAGGTTTATTGAGCTGCTAGTTACTTTAGGTATTCAGCAAGTAGTTTCTGAAAGGAAGTTGTCTAGTGTGGAAATAGAGTGTGGTGTTTAGCCATGGTTAATGTCATGGTCATCCTCAAAAAGTTTTCAATTACCTGACGTCTTCTTGTGTCCTTTGAATAATATAATATCCTAGTCCTCTCTACTGATAGACTTATTTTAGCAAGATGTGAATAATACAAAGCAAATTTAAAAGACTAGACTAGCACACTTATTAAAAACATATTTTTGTAAGGAATAACATTATAACGATATCTGTGTGAAGAAAATAGGTCTAATCCTTTCTTGATTAAGTATGCCTAGAAGTACAAATCTTCTATAAAATGAGTTATCTGTTTTGAAATCCTTATTTATTATGTGGATAACAAAAACCATCATTCTAGGCCCATGTGGATAGTTGAGCATTGGCCATGTTACTTGCAATTGATCAGCCAAAATTAATTGAGAGCACACTTTGTATGTTCTACAATACTAGACATGTTCATTTCAATACTAGTTCATTTCAAGTGGTATTTGCCACAGTGAGAAAATTTGGCCAACTTCTTGAAGGTTACTTTAGTTGATTTTGACCTATATTTGTTGTATAAGAAGTAATCCAGTCAGAGGAAGTGGAGGTGGGAAAGTCAAAGCCATTTCTACTTTTGAACCATAGTTATTTTGGGCAGAGACAGCTGGTTTATTTACTATACTGCCTGAAAAAAAAATTCACATCATCTAGAACAGAAAGTTGTGAGAATGACATGTTTAGTATTTGTTCCAGTGTTTTGGTGTATTTATAGCTATCAGCATGGTTTTAAATTTAATAGAGTATGTCAGTTTTGGGCTTCATTTAAAAAACGTAAAACCTAATGTGTAAGCAATAATTAATGGTTTATTATCTGGAAAGTTTTTTAGCTAAATAGGTATTAAGCCGAAAATAGAACTACTTTCTATGTTAATATACTGTTGTATATTCTTAGTTTAATAAAAATGAACCTAATCCTATATAATAAAAACCTAATATGCCAAGTGTCCAGTCCACCGGTCGGCTGTTCAACCAATCAAAGCGTAATATGCTAATGATATGCTAAGGCCGCTCAATCACTTACTATGATGTGCACTGACCACCAGGGGGCAGACAGTCAACCTGTCGACCAGTCACTATGACGTGCACTGCCAACCAGGGGGTAGACGATCTGACCGGTAGGTTAGCTTGCTGCTGGGGTCCAGCTAATCGGGACTGAATGAGATGGGCCGGACATGCCCTAGAGCCCTCCGGCAGTCTCTCCCTGGCTGGCCAACTTCCCACATCCCTCCCTGGCCCCGATTGTGCACTGGTGGGGTCCCTCGGCCTGGCCTGCGCCCTCTCACAATCCGGGACCCCTTGGGGAGCCGGTTTCTGCCCAATCCCGCAGGCCAGGCCGAGGGACCCACTGGTGCATGAATTCGTGCACCGAGCCTCTAGTGTACAATAATGCGTTAGTGACTTGGGGTTACTAGGGGATTAAGAATTTTACTTAAATGAACCTTCTAGATTTCTAAAGCTTAAACTATTAATAAATAATATATTTTTTTAATCAAACAGTTAAGTTTCTTCTACATGCCAGCCGTTATGGTAGGTGCTAGAGAAGTAGAGATAAGCAAATTAGCCTCCAGTGGCAGATGTTGGAGGGTAATGGCCAGATCTTGTTTAGGGGTCTACTGAGTGGGTGGAGGTAGTGGGGAGACATGTCAAAAACTAGAATATGTGCTCCATTAGGGCAGAGATTTTTGCCTGTATTAGTTACCGCTCTCTAGCCTCTGTGCTTAGTACAACATGTGGCTCATCTTAGGTGCTTTGAAGTATTTTTTAGATGAGTGAGTGAAGCTCAAGAAAGAGTTTATGCAAAAGGCTTTAAGCTTTGAGTATGTGAGGAATAAGGACCCCAGGTAGAAATGTTTACATTTTATTTTTATTTAAAATGTTGCAAAGTCATTTTACCCTTTGCACATTCTTAAGATAATAAACTCTTTCTTTAATTGAGCAAAGTGAGCATCAATTATGTGCTTTAGATTCAGCTAGATTCAAGCCATCATAGCAAATGTCTGCTGATCCTAAGCAAGATCCTGCAATTTGCTTTTTTTAAATATGTTTTTATTGATTTTAGAGAGAGGAAGGGAGACTGGTAGAGAGATAGAAACATTGATGAGAAACACATCTATTGATCGGCTGCCTCCTGAATGCTCCCTACTTGGGGTTGAGCCTGAAACCCAGCAAACCGGGCATGTGCCCTGACCAGAAATCGAACCAGTAACCTCTTGGTTCATAGGTCAATGCTTAATCACTGAGCCAAACTGCTGGGCTGGTTTTATTTGAAAGGTGAGGAAAATATATGTTGAATCCACTTGCTCTTCCAAAACCATAAACTCCCTGAAGTCTAGCCCCACTTTCTGCACATAGTGGGTGCTCAGTAAGTATCTGATAAGTGAATAATGGGTATGATGCAGCCAGTAGTGTGGCTTTTTTCTTTCAATGAGAAAATTGTGTAATTAAAGTCCAAAGCAGCCACCTCCCCAATTTTAAAAACTTTTTAGAGAATGTTCACTGAATCAGTAGATAGTATCTGTTATTTTTATATCAATAGCACAGTGGTTCACCAAATCATCTACCTACCTGGTTATTGTAAATTATTATTTACGTCATCTGCAATAATCAATAGTATAAATAACTGAGGTATTGTGAACCAAAGGTTATTTCTATCACCTTACCTCCTTCCTCTCCCCGTATTCTTTTTTATTTCCATGAAATTGTTTTGAGGTTTGAATTTGCACTGGTGTCCCTTTTTATTTAATTTTCTATTATAGAAAATTTCAAACATTTACTTAAATAGAGAGAATAGTATAACAAATTTCTTATCATCCAACTTCATTAATTATTAACCTAATCTTGTTTCATCTATATTCTACTTCCTCCACTCCACCACCACCACATACACCCACTGGAAAATTTTGAAACAAATCCTAGATAATTTATTTTATGTGCTGGAGTCTTTTGATAAAGGAAAACTTACTTCATTGTTAGAAAAAGGTGCTATTTCTGAAAACATGATACTAAGCTATATGATTTCCCCCTAGATTTCCTTAATGTTTAACTTTCAACACAGTTCTGGGCATAAGAAATCTTAAAAATTAGTATTGTCAAGTTAGACTAAGTTTTAAAATCCAAGTAAAATTTCATATAGATAAAATAATCAGAAGACTGGATCATGGTTAAAAATGTTCCAGGAACTGCTTCCTCAGGGCTGTGTTTGTCAACAAAACATACCTTTTGCTGCTTAGCAAATAACTTTATTCTCCTCACTAAGATATCAGTTCTGTGATAAGGTTTAGCAAAGGTACAAAATGTTAGGGGATCCAGGAGTGAGTAATCTAGCCAATCCTCATTGCCTCCCTCCCTCCAGGAATCATTTATAACAATGTCTGTTTCATGGGCACCTGCAGAATTAGCAGGGAGAAAACCAATATCCCTGTCTTCATTCTGCTTCCTCCTAGGGCACTTGCTGGGAGCAATGTTTGGAAGCTTTGATAAAATCGAACAGATTCATACACTATAAAAACTATTCAGAGGATAGATAGTGAAAAACAACTCACAAACTAAAACCTATAAAATAATGCTTTGGTCTTTTCAAAGGCTCCATTTCTGAATATTATCTATTCTCCAGTTCTCACATGTGGCCCCGCATCTCAGAGCCTTCTCTCCCTTAGAACCTCTCTGACTTCCCTTCCACCTCATCTTTCCTTTCCTTCTGCTGCATCTTCTGACTCCAGCTGGAGAAATTGCTCTACTTTTAGGGTTCATGTGAATAGATTATGTCCATCCAGATACTCCAGGATAATCTTATATTAAGTCCATAACTTTAATTATATCTGCAAAGTCTCATTTGCCACATAACATGACATATTCAAGGGTCCTAGGGACTAGGGTGTGGACATCTTTGGGGGGCCATTCTGCCTCCCACCCTGCCTAAATCACTATGTTTTCTTCACATACTACACAGTTGCCCCTGATTGATGGGTCCTTAGAGACTAAGAAATCTAAATGGCTTATTACCCTCTTAGAACTATATTATCTTCTGTGTCCTCGGCTCTCGGCTCTTGTTTCCTCTGTCAGTGTGTGTGCCCCTGACTGCTCTTGTTGTCACTTCTAATTGCTCTGCTTCTGATCTTCCCACCTTCTCAGCCAGCTCTGCTGCCTGCCATCTTCTCCTCTCACTTTCCTCCTTTCTCATCACTTCTCTGTTCCTCAGAAGTTTGTTTTTTATAGCTAGTGGCAATCACTGAGAAGACTCTCTTCTGGCTAATGAATCAAATATGATTCTATTTTGACTTTTTTTTTTACTTTTTAAGGTTAGAACTTAGCTGTCCTTTCACATTCATAACTAACCAACTGACCTTTGATGTTTAGTACTGATCTGAATATTTAATGTTGCTGACAGAGATAAATGAAGCATCACTGTACTTTTGCTCTAGTCAAGAATGGATTTTTCTTCTTGCTATAGATATTATTATCTCCCCCTTTAGTTTTCAGATATAATGTACAAATGGCAATTTGTGTGTGTCTAAGGGTAAATTGTATAATGTGCTACTTGTGTTTTTTAAAGGCTTTATGTATTACATTTAGCCAATGGAAAGAGAAAGAATTTTTTTAGCCAAGTCCACAAATTCAGAACCATTGTCTCTTCAAATACTGTTTCAGCCCCAAAGTCATCATTTTTAACAGTAGACTAGTATACCATTATATGAATCTGCCATTGCTTACTTAGTAAATCCTTCATTGATGGACATTTGGGTTGTTAACATATCATCCCATGTATAAACAATGCTGTGGTGAACATCTGTGCCAAATCCATTATTATTTCATTTGGAGACATCTCTGGAAGTGCAACTACTGGGTTAAAGTGTATGTACATTTTGGATGCTTTCAATAGGTATTGCCAAATTGCTTTCTGGAAAATTTGTATATTCTCTTAAGTACATTATATCAGTGTGTCTGTCTGGTTTTTTTTTGGATCATACTCAAATTATTGTCAATCCCAAACTATAGTTATATTCATGTTACTGTTTTTTTAAAAAAATATATTTTTATTGATTTCAGAGAGGAAGGGAGAGAGAGAGAGAGAGAGAGAGAGAGAGAGAGAGAGAGAGAAACATCAGTGATGAGAGAGAGTCATTGATAGGCTGCCTCCTGCACGCCCCCTACTGGGGATTGATCCCACAACCCAAGCATGTGCCCTTGACTGGAATTGAACCCGGGAGCCTTCAGTCCGCAGGCTGATGCTTTATCCACTGAGCCAAACCAGCTAGGGCCATGTTTTAAAGGTTCTCATCCTCAAGAATTGAAGACTAATATTTTCTCCTTGAAATACAACTTTTACATTTTGTTATTTATTTCATACAAAATTTACAGAGAAACTGCAAAGGAATAGAATTTAGGTTTAAGTTGTATTGGTTGCATGTTTCTTTTTATAAAAAACTAGGGGCCCAGTGCACAAATTCATGTACCTTGAAAGGAACTGTGGGCCACGAGGCTGCGATGGGCATAGGGGCGGGTCTCGGCCCATCCTCTGCGCCCCTGCCTGGCCCCTCCTGCCGCTGCCCCCCCGGCCCCCTCTCTGCCGGCAGCCCTGCTCTCGCCGCGCTGCTCCCACATGCTGACAGTGTTGGCCTCGCTTGCACCCGCTGACTGTGCGGAGTGATTGGGGCCGGCGCCAGCAGCAGGTGCGAGCAGGGCTGGCGCTGTCAGAGGGTGCGAGTGGTAGCTGCTGTCCCGATCACCCCTCAGGAACAGGGGGAGGTGGAGAAGCCCTCAGGGGTGATCAGGGCCGGCAGCTGCCACTCGCACCCACTGGTGGTGCCGAGCAATCGGGACCGGCACTAGGCTCCGGCAGCCGGTATGAGCAGTGGCTCCGGCATCGGCTGCAGGTGTGAGTGGGGCTGGCGCTGGCAGCAGGTGCAAGTGCCAGGCGGGACCATGGTGCGTGGAAGCAAAAAATTTTTAGTAACCACCAGAGGCTTGCCCTGATGACAGAGACCGGCCCCCCGCCTTGGTCTGGCGCCCCCGCTCACCTGCTCCACCATCCCACCATGGCCGACGTCTGCCATAGTCCGTGCGCACCCCCTGGTGGTCAGCGCACGTCATAGTGACTGGTTGTTCTGCTGTTTGGTCTATTTGCATATTAGGGTTTTATATATATAGATTACTATGAAAAAAGAATTTTAGATATCCTTAACTTGGAGCTGAGGACATGTAACACCATGACTTTAATATTTAAAAAAAAAGTTCAGAACAATTTAATAGTTATTAATTACGAGCTTGTAGTCTTTAGATTTTAATTGTTGCTGTATACATGTGATTTGCATAGGAACTGGTATTGTTCTCTAATATTAAATGTGTTTTGTGTTTTTTTTTCTGTAAAGGGGAAAAGCCTCCAACATACCCAGAATGATCATTTCCAGAATGATGGAATTGGTAAGTGGAAACAGCCCTATGAAAACTCACTTTTATGATATGGTATTTACCACAGATTTCATCATTCGAAAGAGAAAGGTAGGAAGAGGGAAACACACACACACGGACACACGGACACATGGACACTTTGGAACTCATTTAACTCTTCTATTCATATGTCATTTCTTTCTTTCTTCTTTTTTAATCCTCACCCAAGGACATATTTTTATTGAGAGAGCAATATTTTTAGAAAGAGAGAGAAACATCAGTGTGAGAGAGAAATATTGATCAGTTGTCTCCTGTACACATCCCCACCAGTGATCAAACCTACAACCCAGATATGTGCCCTGACCTTTTAGTGTACAGGATGACGCTCCAACCAACTGAGCCACATGGCCAGGGCTCATATGTCATTTCTCACAAAGGGTGATTTTGTAGGTACCAAAGTACATATCCAGAAACAGGAAAAACATTTAAGCCTTCTATGTAACCTAAGTTTTTGGAACATATTTATATCCTACAAATGTTGGGTCATACAAAATTCAAGATAAAGTTTATATCAGTTATTTAAAATGTTGCAGAATTATGCTTTTAAAATAATAATTGTTTATCCTTCATTTTGTATGTGGCTTTATTACAATTGCAAGTCAAAACTTTATTCTGAAGACTTGTACATATTTTCCTAGTCTTGGAAGAATTTTTACTGAGAGTGTAGGTGTGCGCATGGTTTTCTCTCTTGAAGGACACATCTCCAGCCTCAGAAGACATTTAAAAATATGCTAGTTTATAAAAGAAATACTTTGCATATCTCAAGCTAATTTTAGGGAACATTTTAAAATGGTTATGTTATGTTTTTTTAATATGCTTTACTCTTCCACACTAATAATTCTTTGATTATAAGATATCTCGTGGCAAACTTGGGAAATATATTTTGCTGTTGGATGATTTGAATTATTTTTGTCTAGGTGAATATGTACAGCTAGTGAGTATACCCTTTCTCTATTTTTTTTTCAGTTCAACCCAATCCTTCCGTTCTTATTGGCAATCCTATTAGAGCATATACTCCTCCACCCCCTCTTGGACCTCATCCAAATTTGGGAAAATCTCCAAGCCCTGTCCAGAGAATAGATCCTCACACTGGGACAAGTATTCTTTATGTACCTGCTGTCTATGGAGGGAATGTAGTTATGTCGGTGCCTTTACCTGTAAGTGGATGTTTGAGATACTTTCTATTGAATAAAATAAAATAGGCTTCACTAAAGTAGTGACTGTCCCATATAGTGTCCTACCAGCTTCTTTTTATAAAAACTTTTCAATGCCTGTAAGTTTCTTTTAAAGCAGTTATTATCTTTAACCTTCTAATTTTGAAATGACCGAAGAAATGTGAATTTTTGCTTACTAGATTATCAGTGGCTATGAAGAAATCTGTAAATTGGATATTTTGATTGAGAAGCCTTTGTATTCTTTTAAAATATTTTTACTGGGAAATTGAGCCAAAAGTTAACAGAGCTAGTAAATTGGTCTCTTGTTTTGTAAAGTGATGTTTTTCTTGGATCTTTTGCATTTTATTCTTGTACTAGAGGCCTGGTGCACGAAATTTGTGCATGGGTGGGGTCCCTAAGCCTGGCCAGTGATCAGGGCTGGGGTGATCAGGGCCCCAAGGCCCCGGCAGGGTCAGGAGAGGAGGTGATGGTCGCTGGTCTGGGCGCGGAAGGAACAGACGCCTGCCGCTGACACCGTCAACGTGTGGTTCCCCACTTCCCCCCCTCCTCCTTCCCTCCCCGCTGCGCTGACACTGCGGCAGGTGGGCGGCAGGCTGATTTGGGGGAAGGACGGGGCATGGAGGTTGGCCACCGGCCCGAGGAGGGAGCTGGCCCTCGGCCCCCCTGGGAAAGGGGCCGCATCCACCACCACCCACTCCCAGTTCCGCGTCCCAGCCCGGGGTGTCGGGGAGAGACCACGGGAGGTTGGCCAGCCAGGGGAGGGTGGCTGTGGGAGCGCACTGACTACCATGGGGCAGCTCCTGCGTTGAGCATCTGCCCCCTGGTGGTCAGTGCATGTCATAGCGACTGGTCATTCTGGTTGTTCGATCATTATGGTCGCTTAGGCTTTTATATATATAGATAATTCACTAACTCTTCCTAAGAAATACAGTTCTTTGGAGGAGGCAAAGAAGGTTAGATTAGTCTAACTCCCTTGAATCTAAATTTATCAGAGAAATTCCACACCTTATGAAATGTTATTGGTACTTAAAAACATTATTAATTCCTTCCTAAGACTGTAATCTTTAGAGAGCTTCCATCTTGTGTAAAACCCCATTTTTATTTCCTTAACACACTGAATATTTTAATAATTTTGTTAATTTGCTGATATACTAATATTTCCAAATTCAGGAATTTTAGCCTAGAAAACCTTTCTTTCATTTAAGGAAAGTGCTGTAATTTCAGGCAGAGGTGATCATTGCCAAGGATCTTTGGCACCCCTGCCCACACCCCCAAAGTGGAAAAATGTCAAGCTGCAAACATTTCTAGCCATATTGATCATGATAGTTCACAATCACAGCAGCCAATGAGAAGAACTGTCAGTAAGAAATACGTAATTCATGCCCACTCCCCACAGATTTCAATTTTAGCTGAGTTATTTCTTCCCAGACAGCCTGGCAACATTATACATCATCTGCTTTAAATAGTAAGTCCCTTAGGATTTATATTTCATTTTACTAGGTCAAAGAGGCTTTTATTATATAAGATTTCTCAGAGTCTGCATTTAGCAGTTATAATAAAATAATAGGGAGGTAGCTCAGATGTCATTTGTATTTATCCCTTTTATGTTAATATACAGGGATTATATATATATACACACACCTAAAGAAATTTTCTGTTTCTGTATTTAAAGGAAGAATTGAACTAATCAAAAGCATTGATTAAATTAATGACCTTTTAAAATTTTGCCTATATCATACACGAACATTAAATGATTGGGTTATTTATACTAAGTTGGAGTACCTATTTTTTGAGTTGAGACTCCTTAGACTAAATTTTTTCTTAATTTTTCCCCCTGTTCTCTTATTCAGTCTATTAAACACCGTAACAATTCACTTAGGACTTTAAAAGATAATTTTCAGGATAATCTGTGACATGTATACATTCAGATTGAGGGGAAATGATTCAAGATTATAAGATGATTTAATGCTTCAAAAAATTATTACAATTTTAAGTTCTCAGTTTCTTTCTAACCTGTTAAGTGATAAATTTTCCCTTACACACTAAAGATTCAGGGAGCCATTTCAGGCTAGTTGAGATGTAGCAGTAATTCTGTCAATTGTTAGCATTAGCATGGACTGTAGTTATTCATTTTGATAAAATTAACACCTCTCTGTGTGAGTTTGCTTTTTCCTATAGCAGTTTGCCTTCCAAAATGTATATAATGAAGTTATTTTGTTTTTTGTAATAACCTAGGTACCATGGACAGGATACCAGGGTAGGTTTGCAGTTGATCCTCGAATCATTACACATCAGGCAGCAATGGCCTACAATATGAACCTCTTACAGACGCATGGACGGGGGTCTCCTCTACCTTATGGCCTTGGGCATCATCCCCCTGTCAGCATAGGGCAGCCACAGAACCCACATCAGGAGAAGGATCAGCATGAGCAACATCGAAATGGTGAGTTGCTTTGCTGGTCTCATGTTCCTAAACTGATGATATGCCAACCTGTATCAACATAGAAAGTTCCTTTAACAGTATGATTGTTAACTTGTTTATAGGTCATAGACCTCTTTGAGAAAAATCTGACATAAAAACTGTGGATTCTCTTTCGAAGATACGCAGATATAAAATTTGTGTGTAACCTACCAGCTATGATTGGCATTACCAATTTCCTGAAAAAATATTAAATTTTAATATTTAAAGTATTTCAAATGGTAGTCATTTAATATTGAGACAGAAAACCCTTATTTGTTAAACATTTTTGTTAGTCCAAGATATTTTTGTTGTATACTAAACATTAACACTACTGTGGCAATAGTTGATTTAAACTAGTTGTTTCTTATGCAAGTCATACTCTCTTGTCTCCTAGAATTGTAAATAAAGGAAAATTAGCCACCATATATATATATATGTTGGTGGTTTTGTTTTTTTTTAATCCTTACTTGAGGACATTTATTTAATTGATTTAAGAGAGAGGAAGGGAGAGAGAGAGACATCAGTGTGAGAGAGAAACATCGATCAATTGCCTCCCATATACCTTCCAGCTGGGGATCGAACCAGAAACCTGAGTATGTGCCCTGACCAGAAATCAAACCCTTTTCCATGCACAGGACGATGCTCCAACTAACAGCCACACCGGCCAGGGCCTACTCTATTTTTAACATCAGGTTTATTGAGGTATAATTTATATACAGTAAAATTCACTCTTTTAAAATGTTGATGTGTTCTGACAAAATATACAGAGTTGTTAATCAGGATACAGGATATTCACATGACCTCAAAAAGTTCCTTCATATCCCTTTGCAGTAAGTCTCCTCCAATTCCCAGCCCTGGGCAACCACTAATCTGATTTTTGTCTCTACTTTAGTAATCATAAATAGAGTCATAGGGGAAGTAGTTTTTTTGTGTTTGGCTTTGTTTACTTAGCTCAGTGGTCGGCAAACTGCAGCTGGCGAGCCACATGCGGGTCTTTGGCCCCTTGAGTGTGGCTCTTCCACAAAATACCACGTGCAGGCGCGCATGTACAGTGTGATTGAAACTTCGTGGCCCATGCGCAGAAGTTGGTATTTGGTGGAAGAGTCGCACTCAAGGGGTCAAAGAGCCGCATGTGGCTCGCGAGCTGCAGTTTGCTGACCACTGACTTAGCTTAATGCATTTGAGATTCATTCATGTTACCTGTGTCAATTGTTTGTTCATTTTACTGTTGATTAATATTCCACTACATGGATGCATTACAGTATTTTTATCTGTTTGTCAATTGATGGACACCCTAGTTATTTCTAATTTTTGGTTCCTAGGCTGCTATGAACATATGTGTGAACATGTATTTTCATTTCTCTTGGATAAACATTCAGGAGTGAAATGTTATAAGAAGTTGCCATACTATTTTCAAATGTGACTGGACCATTTTTCATTTCTACTAGTAATGTATGAGATTTCTAGTCAGCACTTGATATTGTCAGTCTTTTTAACTTTACCCTTGCTAGTGGTTATCTGATAGTATCTGATTGTGGAATTTGCATGTTCCTGATAATTAATGATGTTGAATATTTTTTTTATTGGGCTTATTTGATATCTATATCTTTAATGAAGCATGTATTCTTAATTTTTGCCCGCATTTTTATTGGTTTGTCTTATTACATCATGAGAATTCTTTATACATTCTGGATACAAATCTTTAATTAAACATATGTTTTGAAATATATTCTCCCAGGATATGGCTTGCCTTTTCATTTTCATAACAGTCTAAATTTTTTTGCCTTATTCAAGATCACAAAGATCATCTATTTTTTTCTATAAGTTTCATAGTTTTAGCTGTTACAGTAGGTTCATTTTGAGTTAATTTTTGTATATGGTGTGAGGTAAGAATTGAAGTGGTTTTGTTTTGTTTTTGCATATATTAGTAAATATATTCAGTGGTTTCAGCACCATTTGAAAACACTGTCCTTCCATTAAACTAACTTGGTGCCTCTTTTGGAAATCAGTTGACTACATATGTGAAGTCTGTTCTGTTCTATTGATGCATATGTTTGTGTTTATTCCAAATACACTGTCTTGATTACTATAGCTTTATAAGCCTTAAAATCAAGTAGTATAAATCTTCCAATTTTGTTCTTTTTCAAAATTGTCTATTCCAGGTCCTTTGCTTTTCCATATACATTTTAGAATCAGCTCATGAGTTTCAGAACAGAAAAGCCTGCTGGGATTTTGATTGGGATTGTGTTGAATCTGTAGGTCAATATGGGGGGAATTGACATCTAAACAACATTGAGTATTCTGATATATGAAGAGGACATGTCTCTCTCAAGATCTTTAATCTTTTTCATTTTTTAAAAAAGTTTTCAGTATACAGCTCTTGCATATATATTTTTAAGGTGAAAGATTAATACAGGTAGTTAGTGTTATAATTTTTCTCCTCAGTAGTACAGTGTTATATTTTTATTTCATTTTATTCTGTACACTTTTTAATTTCTCTTCAAATTAGATCCATGGATTATTTAGGAAGGCGAGTTTTATTTTTTAATCATTGGAGATTTTCTAAGAATTTTTCTATTATTGACTTCTACTTTAATTTCATTGTGGTAAGAGAACAAATTTTATATGAATCGAATCCTTTTGAATTTACTGAGTTTTGTTTTATGACCCACTGTGTGGTCTATCTTTGTAAATTTTCCCTGTGCACTTGAGAAGAAAGGAGTGCTCTATAAATGTTAATTAGGTCAAATTGGTTGATAGGATTGCTTAAGTCTGCTATATCCTTGCTGATTTTCTACCTACTTTAAAAAAAATAAATATTGAGAGAGGAATATTGAAATCTTCAAATATGCCCTAGCCGGTTTGGCTCAGTGGATAGAGCGTCGGCTTGTGGACTGAAGGGTCCCAGGTTCGATTCCGGTCAAGGGCACATACTTGGGTTGTGGGCTTGATCCCCAGTAGGGGGCGTGCAGGAGGCAGCCTATCAGTGATTCTCTGTCATCATTGATGTTTCTATCTATCTCTCCATCTCTCTTCCTCTCTGAAATCAATAAAAAAGATATCTTTAAGTGCTTGCTTCAGCAGCACATATACTATAATTGGAACAATACAGAGAAGATTAGCATGGCCCCTGCACAAGGATGACATGCAAATTTGTGAAGCATTCTATATTAAAATATATGTAAATACATATACATACATACATACATATATATATGTATATAAAATAAAAATAGAAATCTTCAAATATAATTAGTATTTGTCTATTTTTCTTTAAGTTTTGCTTGATGAATTTTGAAATTCTGTTGTTAGGTACGTAGACATTTAAAATACTGTGCTTGCCCTAACTGGTTTGGCTCAGTGGATAGAGCGTCGGCCTGCAGACTGAAGGGTCCCAGGTTCGATTCCAGTCAACGGCATGTACCTTGGTTGCTGGCACATCCCCAGTGGGGAGTGTGCAGGAGGCAGCTGAATCGATGTTTCTCTCTCATCGATGTTTCTAACTCTCTATCCCTCTCCCTTCCTCTCTCTAAAAAATCAATAAAATATATTAAAAAATAAAATAAAATACTGTACTTTTAATTAATTAACTAATTTACCATTATGGAATGATCTTCTTTATCCCTGGTAATATTCTTTGCTCTGAGATCTACTTTGCTTAATATCAATAATTGTTTTAACTATTGTTATTATGGTATATCATTTATTGACCCTTTAATCTATTAGTGTATTTATATTTCAAATGTATTTCTTTTAGAAAGCATATAGTTGGCTCTTGATTTTTAAAAAAATCCAATATGATAATCTCTTTCTTTTAATTGGATTGTTTAGACCATTTATACTTACGGTGATTATTAATATAGTTAGGCTTGATTTTTATCATCTTGCTCTATCGGTTTTTTTAATTTGTCCAAACTGTTTTTTTGTTTCCTTTTTTCTTTTACTCTGCCTTCTTTTGGATTGCTTGAATATTTTTATGATTCCCTTTTATCTCCTTCATTGGCTTATTAGCTATAACTATTATTTTAGTATTTTCTTTAGGTTTATAGTATACATCTTAAACTTACCACAGTCTACTTTCCCACTTATATTTACCACTTCATATACAGTAAAAGAACCTTACAACATTTCATTTTTTTCTCTTCTTGACTTTATCATATTGTTATAATGCATTTTACTTTTACATATGTTATAAGCTCCAAACATTGTTACTTTTCTTAAAATATCCATGTACTTTTAAAGAGTTTTTAATAAGAAAAATAATATTTTATATTACCCATGTAGTTAGCATTTCTGGTAATCTTTTTTTTCTTCTATATATTCATGTTTTCATCTGATACAATTTTCCTTCTGCCCGAAGTTCTTTTCACATTCCTTGTAGTGCAGGTCTGCTGGTGGTGAAGTTTTTCAGAGAAATCTGAAATCACCCTTATGTTTGTTTTCTGTATGAAATGTGTCTTTTTTCCCCTGCCTGCTTTTAAGAGTTCCTTTTTTTTTTTTTTTAATATATTTTATTGATTTTTTACAGAGAGGAAGGGAGAGAGATAGAGAGTTAGAAACATCGATGAGAGAGAAACATCGATCAGCTGCCTCCTGCACATCCTCTACTGGGGATGTGCCCGCAACCCAGGTACATGCCCTTGACCGGAATCGAACCTGGGACCTTTCAGTCCGCAGGCCGACGCTCCATCCACTGAGCCAAACCGGTTTCGGCTTAAGAGTTCCTTTTTACTGGTTTTAGTAATTCGATTATAACACTTCTTGGTATAGTTTTCGTCGTGCTTCTTGTGTTTGGGGTTTGTTGGGCTTCTTGGATAGTTTACAGTTTTCATCAAGTTTGGAAAGTTTTAACTCTTTATTTCTTTAGATTTTTTTTTCTGTCTTAACCTTCTCTCTTCTTCAGGAATGCCAACTACCCGTATATTAGTCTGCTTAAAGTTTCCCCACACTTCACAGGTGCTTTTTCATTTAAAAAAAAATCAATTTTCTTTTTGTATTTTATTTTGCATATTTTGCCTTCAGCTCCACTAATCTTTTCTTCTGCATTGTCTAATCTGCTGCTAATTTCATCCGGTGTGTGTTTCATCTCAGACATTGTAATTCTTATTTCTTGAAGGTTAGTAGTAATTAATTTTAAAGTTTCAGCCCTATGTTTTTGAACAAGAACCCAAATCAAGGATTCTTTCAGGAATTGAAAATTTCCATCAGTTAATTCTTATATAGTAAAAGCCTTTCACATGCATGAAATGGCATTGTCTGTTATAATTGTGATATTTTTAACTTTAATTTTGCTTCCTTCACTTATATTTAGTTCAATATCTATTACTTTTAAATAGCATACGTACATTTCAGAATATCTTTTTTTAAAAAAAATATATTTTATTGATTTTTAACAGAGAGGAAGGGAGAGAGACAGAGAGTCAGAAACATCGATGAGAGAGAAACATCAATCAGCTGCCTCCTGCACATCTCCCACTGGGGATGTGCCCGCAACCCAGGTACATGCCCTTGACCGGAACCGAACCCGTGACCCTTCAGTCCGCAGGCCAACGCTCTATACACTGAGCCAAACCGGCTTCGGCATCAGAATATCTTTACTCAGTTTAGATTCCTTTACTAAATTAGATTGACACGTTATTTGGATTTTGCTTAATTGCATTTATAAATGATCAAATTTTTGAACCTTTATAAATAAGCAAGAATGCCAGGTTTTTTTCTATGTCTAGTTTAAGAAAAATTAGGCTGTAAATACCTGGAGATTGGGCTGTTATCTTTGGAATTATTTGATGTTTTAAGATTATCCTTTTATAAAGCTTTTGCCTTGTCAATGTGGTTTGCTATATTTATAAATTTTCTTTCTTGCAGAGAAACTGCCTCTGAAAATTTAAGAACAAAACTCAAGCAGTAATACAAATTGATAATAATGGCTGAAAAATGTTTAAAGTATTTTCTTTTGTCTAATATTGGGTAGTCATTGGAAATATAACATCCTTACTGGAGACTATTTATAAAAATTTTAAAATATCTTCTTAGGTAAAAGTGATACAAATAATCCTGGACCTGAAATTAATAAGATTCGAACACCAGAGAAAAAGCTTACAGAATCAAAACAGGTATGCTGCTTACATTTAGTGACTGCATTGTTTTAATGGAGTTAGTCTGATTGGTCATCTTGGAATCTTAATGTTTTATAAAAAATTTACCTTTTTATGTGTATTTTTAATGTTTTTGTTTCACAGTGGTCTGGCGGGTCATGTTACCTTCTCTCCTTCCATCTTTTTTTTTTGGCTACATTATTAATTTATCAGTATACTTTTCTCAAATTATGATATCGGTGATAGACTTGAACTTAGAGACTTTCCATGATAAAGTAGTCAGCGAAGACACGGCTAATAGATATGTCATTAAAAATTGTCTTAAAAAAATAATTCTCAGAATAGGAGAAGCTGTATAGTGAAGAAGAAGGAAAAATTAACTTCCTCAGAGGAAGACAACTTTCTCAAGTCACTCACCTTGTTCTCGCCTCAGACCCACTGTATAAATCCTTAACTCTTTATCCATTTGTTCATCTACTTTATCTGCTTCTGTGCTTGTGAGCTAGTTAGGGAAAACCAAATTATTGACTGAATTAGTGCCATCACACATTTATGTTGTCTAACCTCAGGGAACCCGAGGTGCTCTCCCACATTTCTTTTACATGTACCCAGCTTCTTTTGCCCAATTTTCTCAGCAGCTCTTCTCATGCCTGATTATCTTCCAACTTCTGTTATCCTTTTGATCAGGAGACGATTTTGCCTTAGACTTCGGTCATCAGGATTTCACCTTGTTAACTTAAAATCTTAAACTTAGCACTTTTCTACATCCTTGAACATCTTTGCTTCCTTATCACCAGGCTTAGAGAAGAAGTTCTCATTAAAACTAATCTCTCTCTTGGTCACCTCACCGACCTTGTTTCCTCTTCTCATTTATCTTTGGATTCTTTCTAGCTACAGGTTCTTCCTCCTCAGTCCGTAAGTAAATTGATCGATAGACTGTTTTTTAAAAAGACACTTTCTTTATCTTCATCTTCTTATAGCTACTACCTAATTTCTCCTTCCTACGTCATCTTTATTTTTATGTTTCTTAACTAGCACAGTCTAGTATCAGGCCTCAACATTTCATCAAAACTGTTGGGTTCTAAGGGACCAAATGCTATGCACATGCTTCAGTTGTAGTCTTATTTGACTTATCTTTGGTATTTGGCACTATTTTCTACTTCTTTCATTTTGACCATCTTACTTTCTTTCGGTTTCTGTGACACACATTTTTACTTTTCACAGTTCTTTCTAACATGACCTTCTGTCTCTTTTATAAGTTCTTGTCCACCTCCTTCCCATCTTTTCCTAATCCTTAAGTTGAGGGTTTTCAGGGTTCTGTCACTGCCCCACACCTCTCCTTGCATACTATGGTTTCTTACTGTACACTAGTCCATTTCCATGATAATGACTTCCAAATCTGGATCTCCAACCCCAGCCTTGCTTTGAGCAACTGCTCTCTATAGTCAGTTATTTATGTCTCATAAGTAGCTCTCACTCAGTTTCAACAGCTGGGAGGACTCAGTGCCCCTGGAGGGGCTGCAGTGGGAATGAGGCAGCCAGGGAAGTTCCCAATAGAGAAAGAGGGCTGTGGCAGTGAAAGTGGAAGTCATGTGTATTTGGGAGAGGAGCAGGGAGAGAACAGGGCATGTTGGGACAGTGTAGCGGTAGTCAAAATCCAGGATAAGAGTTTTAGGTGCTGTCAGAGCAACTGAAGCCAGGATAGCTAAGTGTCTTTTAGGTCCTTGTTTTAAAATTTCCGTTATGATCCTTCCCTGTTAGGAGACTAGGCAACCCAATAGACATGTTTTATTTTCTTTCCTACCCTGATGCTTTGTCCTGCAAAGGGGTGGGGGGGAGGACTTCCTAGTTCTCCTTGAGTCAGGAACTCACTATTAAGAGGAAAGTGATTGTTTAATTCTGATAATTGTAGACCCAGACTCCTTCAGACCTTACAGTTCTCTGTTCTCCTAGCCCTTTGTACTATCATAAAGTAGCACGTCTTGATCTAAATTTCTCTGGCACTGGCCTAGCTTCCTGTCTATGTCAAAGTTAGAAGTGAAGGAGGCAATTAGAACAGCTCTTATCCACAAACAACCTTGACATCTAATCATGGTCTCTCTCGTGCAATCAAAGTGTGCATATCAACAGTCTTTGAAAAAGTACATCCCATCTGAATGTAGTGTCAGTAATTAAAATAAAAAAATTTATGGGGCAAAATGTTTGTTTATAAAGAACCTTAATCAAGCTCTGAGACATTTGAAAAGCAGGTATTGCAGCAGCGTGGGCCCACTGGGACAGAGTGGTCATCCTGCTCATTTCATTTTCTAGACAATTTGTATACACCTCGTAATCTTAAGGAACTTATTGGCCCAATGTAATGGCAGTCCATTAGAGCTAGTGATTAGAGATGAGAGTGCACTTGGGATTGGATTGGCACATTGAAACCATCAGTTGCCATAGCTTGCTCACTAGGTGTACCTCAGCTTCAGTTCAGGAACAAGCTAGTTGTTCTATGTTCTTGGGAGTGGCCATTTCCATTTCTAACTTGAGAGCCTTTGGTGAGATAGGTAATCTTCAGTGACTATTTCAACATTGAAACTTGTAAGGACATTGATGTACCAAAGGAGCTCATTGAGTGCTCTGTCAGAGATGGAAAACAAAAATTGCTTCTTTCCGCCTTATATTTCATTTTTCACGTTGCCACCACTTACAATCAGACTCATGTTTCAGGATGGCTGCATTCCCTAGTTTATTTATAAGCCTTTGGAACTTGTCACAATTTACAGGATTGAAAAAATGTTTATGCCCAGTATTGAATCATTCAAGAGGTCATGTGTAATTGAACTCTTGCATCTTCATTTGTCAAGAAGGGGAAAACTAACACATAAACAAGTGAAGTTCCACCTCTCTGTACACAAAATTTCTCATGCTCTTCAAATGTGCCTACTTTTTATCCTCTCTCCACCTTTGTATAAGCTATTACCTTTACCGAGAATGCCCTTCCCTCCCTGGAAAATTCCAGCTCTTTATGCAAAATTCAGTAGAATTGCCGTAGCCTGTGTAAAGCCACTTTTAATTTTTCCAGGCACTAGGATCTCATCATTTCCATTACAGCACTTCTCATTTTATATTTACGTGTTGGTGTCCTCTACTGGACTCTAAGCCAGGGCTTAGCAAACTTTTTCTGCCAAAGACCAGATAGTAAATCTTCAGGCTTCGTGGGTCATGTTTTCTGTTGCAACTGCTCAACTCTGCCACTATAGTGAGAAAGCAGCCATAGCCAGCATGTAAATGAATGAGCTGTGTTCCAGCAAAACTTACAAAAGTCTGTTGGGCTGGAAATGGCTTGGGGGCCATTGCTGGTCAACCCCTGCTGCTCTAAGCTCTTGTGGGCACAGACTGAATCCTCTTATTGCTGTCTAATCTCCAGCACCAGGTACAATGCCCTTGGAAAGCCTTCAAAAATTGTTTCTTGAAAGAATAAATAAATGTCAGTAACTAATGGCAAAAATTGATAACCAAACTGATTATACAAAGGTGATATATAAATTATTTGTTCACTTCACGTTTTTTAAATTAATAGAGGTATGTTTGAAGAAAGAGATATAAAAATAATAAAATCAGAGGGAAAGAACACATTTTAATGATTTATATCCTAAAGAAAGAAATGGTTATCTTCTAAGGAAGAAAGTGTGAAATTAAAAATAATGTTTTTTGAAGGAATTAAAGTGGATATGTTAATAAAATGGCAATATCTCTTCTTATGACTCAGATTTAATATGCTATTTATCTGTTTCACCTTTCTTAATTTAAAAAATACTTATTCCCTAATTTTATTGTCAGAAAGTGATTGATTGGGTACCCTGTACTCCTGCTATTACTGATAAGAATGTATAATATCCTTAAGATGTGCTAGGGGTGGGGAAAGGAGGAGAGCCACCAGACTTGGATTTTCCGCTGTTAAAAAAGACTTCTCATTTTTTCCTAGATTGATTTGGAATCTAATCCACAGAACAGAAGTCCTGAATCACGTCCTGGTGTTGTTTATCCCAATACCAAATTTCATCGCAAAGATAATCTCAACCCAAGACACATAAACCTTCCCCTTCCTGCTCCCCCTGCACAGTATGCCATCCCCGGTCGCCATTTTCATCCCCTCCCCCAGTTACCAAGAGCACCATTTCCAGTTCCACAGCAGCATGCCTTGTTAAACCAGCAGCAGAATAATTTGCCTGAACAAGCAAACCAAATGCCACCCCAACCAAATCAGGTAGTCCAGCAGCAGAATCCTTTGAATCAGCTGCCTCCACAGCCACCTCCTCAGCTTTCTCCTGCCTATCAGGCAGGGCCCAACAATGCTTTTTTTAATAATGCAGTTTCTCATCGACCACAGTCCCCTCCTGCAGAGGCTGTGATCCCTGAGCAGCCCCCTCCCATGCTGCAAGAAGGCCACAGTCCCTTGCGAGCCATTGCACAGCCTGGCCCCCTTCTTCCTTCACATCTGAATAACTTCACTGATGAGAACCCCCCAGGATTGCCGATAGGAGAGGCTTTAGGTAAGTTCCCCTGTCACTGCCGAATGTGACAAATTCAGAGCTTATTTACTTAAAATGGCATGTACTTTGCAGTATTAATGTGGATCAGGTTTGATTCATTTCTTTAAATAATGCCAGCAAAAATCAATCACTTAGTGTAATAATCAGAATCTAGTTCTAAATGCTATATATAACATTTAGCATCCAGTCGATGGCAGGTTATGTGATTATCATCATCATCATTATGGTAACTCTGGTTACTGGCAAATTTAAAAAACATTTGCTTTCTCCAAAGCCCAAACTGTAGCCAATTCTTTGTGGAGAAAATCTGGTTGTAAAAACTCTTGAAAAAAGTTACTGGAAACCCTGAATGCATGAAAACTTAAACTTTTCGCAAATGTTTTTGCAGATCGTATGCATGGGAGTGTAGCCCTGGACACATTACGACAGCAGCAAGTGCGGTTACAGCAGTGGAATGAGCATCACGCCTACCTGAGTCAGGGCAGTATTCCATACTCACACCATCAACAGCCTCATCCTCACCTCCAGCATCTTCCTCAGCCGCCCATTGGATTACATCAGCCGCCAGTGAGGGCAGACTGGAAGCCTCCCAGCAGTGCCGAAGGTGAAGCAGAAACAACAGAGTCAAGGTATTTTAGCAACTAAAACCAGCCTCAAACATGACCCACCTACTCTTTTCATTCTTGAATGCTATCCTTTTAGCCTTAAGTTGGAATATTGTCCCAAAGAAATTGGATACTGGCCTTCTGGGCACATACTACACAGTTCTATTGATTGACCCTGAAATATAGAGAATCAATTTAACTCTGCAAATCTGGGTATGGACAGCCTGCTGTAAACTCTAAGCTAACATGGCTCTGTGCTTCGTGGTCTCTTCTGCACTTGGTCTTAGCCGAAAGGCCGAGAAGTGATGTGGGGTCTCTTCTAAAAGAGAAACATACTGTCCTACTCAGTAATTTATTTTTTCTTCTTACTCAGTAATAATACTTATAAAGAATGAATGAAGACAGAAGTAAATCAGTGGCTAAAAATTATAAATTTGTTATTAACTTTTTCCTAGTAGCACAGAATTCTTCCTTCTTTTAACTACAGGTATTTATGAGTTTTCATTACTGACTCTAAATTTGTTTTTAGGGCTAGTCTAGTGTCATGTGAATGCACCGGAGTGTTTCCTAATCCCTTCTGATTAAGGCCCACCATTATGGTGACCTTTTATCACTGCCAGTTATCAAGGGCATGTAGAGACTAGGACAGTTGTTTTTAATACAAAGGGAGAAGAAAGAAATCAGGTACTTGAACATATTTAGTGTCTTTAATTCCACATCTGTCGAGTATTAATGCTTATATTTGAGATTAATTAATGTTAGTTCAAGTTATGTGTTATGATTTTGTTTGTAGAAATTGCACACGTAGTTGACTAAGCTCTTCTTAACATGATGGAGCCTTTCTTTTGTTTTCTCCTCCTCACATTTCATCGTCTTCATGTAGGTTTCAGGACTTACTCAGAGAACTGTCCAATCGTGATCAAAGTGAAGCACGGGAACTAGCTGAGATGCCACCACCTCAATCAAGACTTTTGCAGTATAGACAAATTCAGACTAGGAGCCCACCAGCAGTCCCCTCTCCCCCTCCCAGTACAGACCACAGTAGCCATTTTTCTAACTTTAACGACAATAGCAGAGACGTTGAAGTAGCCAACAACCCAGCATTTCCACAGCGACTACCACCCCAGATATTCAGCTCGCCTTTCTCGTTGCCATCTGAACACCTTGCCCCTCCTCCCTTGAAATACCTGGCATCTGATGGAGCATGGACTTTTGCTAACTTACAACAGAATCACCTAGTGGGGCCAGGTTTTCCCTATGGCCTACCTCCATTGCCTCACAGGCCACCACAAAACCCTTTTGTACAAATACAGAATCATCAACATGCTATTGGTCAAGAGCCATTTCACTCATTGTCATCTCGAACAGTATCATCTTCTTCGCTCCCTAGCTTAGAAGAGGTAAATACCTTTTTTTTCCTTTTTTTTGGCGGGGGGGGGGGGGGGGGGGTTGAGGTATGGGTTTTGGGAGGATTAGTTGATTGTGAAAAATATCAGTATTTATTGATTTGATAATAGTGGACAGATCTTACTGAATTTAATGGTTTATTAAAGCTAATCTTTTCCTGGAGCTTATTTTAATTCCCACCCCTTACTGGGGTATTTCAGACTTTTTAGAATGTCCATTATTGTTGAAACATGAAGTCCCTTAGAGTCTTTCCTTATTGTTTTGAAACATCTGACTGACTTGAGGCTTGCTTAGGCCTGTCTAATCTGGGGAAATGGTTTTTAGTGATTTATCTTTTTGCCTAGGTTACACTTGTTAATTACAAATTTGTTAATTAGAGCGTTCCATAGAGGTTGGCTTTCTCTGCCAGTGGCCAATTCCAAGTTCTGTGCTCTTTCTCCTGTGACTCATCTGGTGGTTTCTTAGAGGCAGTTGACACAAAATGATACTCTGATCCCCTAATGTCAGAATTAGCCATGTTTAACATAGAATTGATTCTGTTAAACTAAGCATTTTAAGGTAAATTGAATTTTTATCTTAAACTACTTAGGTATTTGCAAAGAGCATCACTGATATGAAAAATCTCAGTAATTCCAGGTTATAAAGCTTCCAAAACGGTATAGAATATAAAAACTTACTGAACTCTATTAACTCTAATAGATATTTTTGTGGATACCTTAGTTGTTGTTTGTTTGTTTGTTTTATATAGTAGATAATGCCATCTTATAAATATAGTTTTGTTCTTTCCAATCTGGATGCATTTTATTTCTTTTTCTTGCCTAATTGCCTTGGCCAAAACCTCTATTATAAAGTTTAGGGTACATACTTGGCAAAATTAGAGAAAAGCAAGTATATCCAGGGTGAATTTTCCAAATTTCCTTCTGTTATTGATTTCTAATTTTGTTTGGAGAACATATTTGTATAACTTTAATCTTTTAAAATTTATTGAGACCTGTTTTGTGGCCCAACATATGGTCTGTCCTAGAGAATGTTCAGGTGCCCTGAAGAAGAATGTATATTTTGCTCTTGTTGGGTGGAATGTTCTGTAGATACGTTAGATCTATTTGGTTTATGTTGTTCAGATTTTCAGTTTCCTTTGGACCTTCTGTTAGGTTTTATATCCATTATTGAAAGTAGTGTATTGAAGTCAACTATTATTGTTGAATTTCCTACTTCTTTCAGTTCTATCAATTTATGCTTTATGTATTTTGGGACTCTGTCTTAGGTTTACATATATTTATAATTGCTTGATATTCTTGATGGATTGCCTTTCTTTAAAATCTATATATATAAAAGCCTAAGTGACCCTTCAACCGTCCGACCTGTAGCTATGACACGCAATGATAACTAGGGGACAGAGGCTCCGCCTGGTAGCTATGATGCGCACTGACCACCGAGGGGCAGACGCCGCTCAATGCAGGAGCTGCCGAGCTGTGGTGACTTGGCAGCTGCGGTTCTCGGGTGATGCACCCAGAACCAGAGAGGAGGGAGCCCAATTCCTGGGTGCATCACCCGAGAACTGCCCTCTCGCAATCCAGGACCCCTGGGGGATGTCAGAGAGCTGGTTTCGGCCAATTACGGCAGCCAGGCCAGGCCAGGCCAGGCCGAGGGACCCCACCGGTGCACCAATCCATGCATTGGCCTCTAGTCATTTTAAAATGTCCTTTCTCTCACATAACAATTTTTGTCTTCAGGCGTGTTGTTTTCTGATATTTGTATGGCCACCCAGCTCTCTTTGGGTCTTTCAGCATGTGTGTGGTCTTGTGGATTCCCAGGAATATGTCAGAGCTGTTCAAAGCCCTTATTCCCTAAAGCCCTTACTCCCTCCCCGCCCTTTCCTCGAAGCTGTCAGTTAGGCTACTGTTCAGTCCAGCTATTACCCATGAACTCAGGCAGCAGCAACGAACATATTCGCTGGTAAATGTCTTCCATATGGTCCCTTTAGCACTGGTTGAATGCTGAGTTGGACAAAATAGGCCAAGTACTTTTTTTGGACTTGTTTTGTTTTTAAAAGCCACCAGACAAGTCAAAACAAATAATTAAAATTATTTGAGAATGAGGCCCCGTTCTGCTCCTCTGGTACTGGTGGCTGAAATGCAGTCTTACTTCAAGGCTACTGCTGAGTTAGAGAGCTGGGGGATGGGACTAAGGTAAGGTAATATACCACAAAACTCTCTGTTCTTACTGAAATGTCCTGGTTTTTCTTCATAAAGTGCTCTCCTGGCTGATGCAAGCTTTAGTTTCCCGAATCCCAAGAAAGCTGATTGTGACAATTGTGCCATTTTTTTTCGTTGCTTTTATGGAGGGCTGCACTTTGGAGTTCTTTACTCCACCATTTTTACTAATTTCACCTGTGATGATGTTTTGACTTAATCTGCCAATGAAGTTCATAATATGTGAGGGAAACACGTGCCAGAGTTTTTATAAGGTCTTACCACGTTTTGTACTTTACAAAAAATACTGAATAATGTACTTTAATCATTGACCTATTTAAATGTTCCTTAGTTTTGGAATTCAGTCCTTTGTACCCCCGAGCTCTTAACATTTGATATTACTGTTTAGCTGTGAGTGTATGAGTAAATACCTTCAATTATCATGGGTTTTTAGAGTGAAATTACTTTTCCAAAAACATTTGGTCACCTTTATTTTGATGCAATGAGATTCACAAATCATGACTAACTAGCAACACTGAAAAATTCCTTGACAAGGAAAATATAATTTTTACCATATTTCAGGTTTTGATGTTTTCAGTGCATTAGGATAACTTTTGTAACTGTTATGTTGTACAAAGTGATTTTGCATGAATCATCTTACAGAATGAATGGTTTATATGCTTGCTGTTTCTTCTAGCCTTTTAAAATAATTTCTTTAACATTAACAATACAGAAAAGTCATATTTTCCTCCCTACTGTGAGTTCTTTTCTTGCTAGAAACTTTGGTAGATTAATCTTACATAAAATGAAAGCATGTAGATGTTAGCTTAACATTTAACTTGAATGGAGGTGGTCTTTCATATTATGTTTTTTCTTTTTTATAATATTGCAAGTTTCTTTTAACAAATGAAGTACATGGTCAGTATGGAAAATGTAAAAGTTAGAGAAATTATTCCCAATTTTACTATACAAAATCTGCTACTATAATATTTCACTTTTCAAAAGCATTCATATATATGAAGGTGTGGTTGATTAATGGAGGGGCATTGGGTGTTGAGAAAAGTTGAAACAATTTTTTTCCTAATTGTGGTGCTCAGTGACATCACCCCATGAAATCTTTCTCTCCCTAGGTCAAGGCTCCCTAAATGGGATCTTGATCCTATTGAACAACATTTTTGCTACTTAAAATTTTTAGAGTATTCTCATTTAGATGCTTAAGGCTTGATCTGTAGGTTTTCATTACCTTCCTCAAATACAGCAAAAGTGCTGACCTTCAGCTGCCTGGATGAGGCTGGGCATGTGTCTGGTAGTAGTGCCTGCAGCCTCTCCCACAGCTGCTTCTTTCCTGGTATGATGGAAAAGGGCAAAGGTGCCATCCTTACCTGGGCCATGTTACATACTATTCCATACTCTTTATTATATTACTAGGGGCCCAGTGCACAAATTCGTAATTCATGCACCTTGAACTGTGGGCTGCGAGGCTGTGGTAGGCACAGGGGCGGGTCTCGGCCCATCCTCCACGCCCCCGCCTGGCCTCTACTGCTGCAGCCCCTGATCCCCTGTCTGCTGGCAGCCCCGCTCCCGCCACTGCTGCTCCCACGCGTTGACAGTGTTGGCCCCACTCGCACCCACTGATGGCGCAGAGCGATTGGGACCAGCAGTGAGAGTGAGTGGGGGCAGTGCGGTCAGTGAGTGCGAGCGGTGGCTGCTGCCCCAATTGCCCCTCAGGAGCAGGGAGAGGTAGAGAAGCCCTCAGGAGTGATTGGGGCCGACAGCCACTGCTTACACCTGCTGATGGCTCTGAGTGATCAGGACCAGCGCCAGGCACCAGCAGCAGGTGCGAGCAGGGCTGGCACTGGCAGTGTGTGTGAGTTGGACTGGTGCCGGCAGCAGGTGTGAGCGCCGTGGGAGCAAAGAATTTTCAGTAACCACCAGAGGCTCATCCCGCCTTGGTCTGGCACCCCCACTCACCTGCTCCACCATCCCGCCGCGGCCAGCTCCCACTGCCCCCTGGTGGTCAGCGCACGTCATAGTGACCAGTTGTTTGGTTGTTCCACCGTTTGGTCTATTTGCATATTAGCCTTTTATTATATAGGATTGTGGTCTCACTAAATAGGATAGCAGCTCTCATCAAATACTTAATTCTTTGTAATAGCACTGTATATCATCCTTGCATTTTGACTAAAGACTGTGGAGGTGAGGGAGATGAAATGTAAAGAGAAACAATAAAAGTTAGTTCTTGACTTTTGAGCTTCCTATGGTTCAGTTTCTACTGATTTTGACATGATCCAGGACTTTTCTTGGGTAATTTTTGCCTGTATGAGAATTTTCACTTTGTGTGGTAACTTTATAATCTAATCTCTGAATAAGATGCAGTTCTTCAGTATGTACTGAGATCTGTTTCTGGACTTTATATTTTTCCCTTCATCTATCTATATGTTTCTATACCAGAATTACACTGTCTTAACTTTTGAGGTTTTGTAATATTCTAATTTGATAGTGTAAAGTCTCCCTTATTACTGTATTTTTTCCCCCTTTTTCTGTATGTGTGTTTGGGGTTGGGGGAGGGTCATTCTATGATTTTTCTACTTGAAGTTTAGAATATCTTTTTGAACTCTTCCCCTTCCCCCACCAAAAACCACACACATACACACTTTCTTGGGTTTTAATTTAAATTACATTAAATGTATAGCTTAAATTGAGGGACTTGTGTCCTTATAAATATTTTAAACCTCTCATTTAGGTATTTGTGCAATCTTCATTATTTTAATTTTTTCCCTCCTTGCCTCTCTTTCCCTCCCTCCATTTTTTTAATTTTTAATTTTTTAATATTCCTCTGTGAAATTCCGGAGTGTCTTCATTTCTGGTTAAATTTAGTCTTAGATTGATTTTTCCTTATTTTTGGTTATGAATGGGACCTTTTTTCCCCCATTATATTTTCCAATTTTTTTTTTATCTTGAGAGACAAATACTCATTCTTCGTAAGTGGGCATAATTTTACCACGTTAAAAACTTTCACTTAACATAGAACCAGTAATACTGATACTGGTGCAGAGCAAAGCTTTTGCCATTTAAGACATGCTTTGCATGAAATAGATTAAAAGTGCTTATAACTAATATAAACAGAAAATTATTTTTAAAAGCGTCACTATAAAAGTAATTTTTAGAGGGAGACAGAGAGAGAAACACTGATGTGAGAGAGCAGCGATCTGCTGCCTCCTGCACACCCCCTGCCCTGGGTGGAGCCCGAAACCCCGGGCTCATGCCCTAACTGGGAATCAAACTAGCAATCTTTAGATGCATAGGACAATGCTTAACCAACTGAACCACACCAGTCAGGGCTAAAAGTCTAGGATTTGTTTATGAAGCTGCAGGGTTGGGTGTTGCAGTGATGCTATTGTGACAGCCTTGGATTGAAAATGGAATGCTTGTAAGTCATTCATTTTGATCAGTTTTCATTAACTCAGCATTTACTTACCTCATCAGAGATGACATGTATGTCTCTGTGCTGTATCTGCTTTGAAATATTTCTTACCTGTAAGTTGGTTTTTGAACAAAAGACAATTTTGACCCATCTATTCATTTTCATTTTTTTCCTTCAAACAAGTCTAGTTTTGAAATTAGTTGATAGTTTTTATTTCACTATTGTTAGTTAATCACCCCCTGTTCCCAATTCCATTTTATGGAGCAAAGTATTGTACAAAGGTAGCGTGAAGTTTGTATTCTTGGCTGATGACATATTCTTCCTGTTGGGACTTTTTAAGTGGATGGTGACAGCTCATGACTTGGGTGGTATAACCAGGTGGTAATATTGCTGTCTTCTCAGAAGTGTCTTCTCAGAGACATGGCTAACGTATGGCATCTAATTCACATAACAGATACAGTGATCAACAAATTAATAAATTAGACCTATACTCATGCTTAAATTGTCAAAGCTAATCATTTAAATGAGGCGTTCTGTTTTAATTAAAGTTTTCGGCACCATAGTTAATGAGACTTGGAATTTTCACTAGAGTATTTAGCTCTTCCTTAGATGAGTTTTGATAATATAATTGTAAATAGAGCCCTAATTCATTAGGTTGCTAACCTTTCGCCCAGTTATTTATTTATACATACGCATGTGAAATAAGCTTGCTAACCTCAGGTATTAGAGATATACCTTATAAGGCAGTGATAAGAAAATTATTAATTCTTACTTCAACTGACAATCATCTTCAACACTAGAAATTTATGTGAATTTAGTCATTTAGTTTTTCCTTCTTAAATGGCTTTTGAAATTTTAGCATATTTTGATATTTAGAAAAAGATATTAGCAGTAGACTTAGAAAATAATGATCATGCGATTTCACAGTTTAACATAAGAATATCTATAGACACACAAACGTATATGGAGTTGTACCCAGAGTAAGGATCTCTGAGTACGATGAGCCTTTAAGCAATAAATAATGAAATTATTTAAGACCCAGCGACTCTAAATTAGACCCTAGTGTCAAGTTGCCATCATTAATAGGGTTGGCATCTGTATGTAGAAAGAATAATCTCTTTAGGAGAAAATTGAGAACTGGGCAAAATAACAGGAAACAAAAAAATGGCCAAGAAATAAAGAAGAAGAAAGTATAGCTTATATATTTAAACAGCCTAGAGGCCCATAAGACTGAAGTGTAGGTGGAAATATAAAGGGTATTCTCAGCCAGAAATATATATATATTTGCAGAACAGGGATCTTCCTCTAAAATTTTTGTTTTGGGGCCCTTTCAGTGTACTTCATAGAAATTTCCCTCTGTGGGAAAAAAAAATCTGAAATTTTAAAATCATAAGTCCAGAATGCATTTTATTATAGTCAATTAGCATGCTCTGTAGTTTTTTGAATTTAAATAAATAGGCTTGTATATGTCATAACACTTGAATTATTTTAACAAATACATCAAATTGCTGATGATCGTTAAAGTTGGTTATAATTTATGTTTGGATATATTTTTTAAAAATATATTTTTATTGACTTCAGAGAGGGAGAGGGAGAGAGAGATCGAAACATCAGTGATGAGAGAGGATCATTGATTGGCTGCTTCCTGCATGCCCCACACTGAAGATCGAACCGGTCATGTGCCCTAACTGGGAAGCAAACCGTGACCTCCTGGTTCATAGGTCGATGCTCAACCACTGAGCTGGGCTGTATGGGTATTTTAATGATAAAAAGTTAAAATACTCATTGACAGAAGTTTTCATTTATTGAAGACTTTACAAACTAGAGCTTTGGAACTAGGCTAGGCCTTGAGGATAATTTATCTAAGTCCTCTTTGTTAAAGGAAACTGAGGCACTAAGATGTTAGAAGGATGTTAGTAGCTTAAACAGGTACTGATTAAGTGGAGCCGAGACTCCTGACTTCCAGTCCTGTGTTGTTCAGATCCTTATGCCAGGAGTAAGGTTCACTGCTGGAAAATGAGAAATGATTGCCATTACATAAAGCAGATGTGGGAAAAGCCAAATTATGTTCTTGGGACCAAAGAATTAAATGTTCAGTTGTATGAAGTTCTCTGTTTTGGGGTTGGGGGATGGTGATGGAGAAGAGAGGGAGATGGTTCATTTTAGGTTTCTTGATTCTTAAAAGCTAGCCAGTTCTAGCTTCTAAATTATTTGACTGCTCAGATGATTAACATAGAGACCTCAAATGCAAGAAAATTAGCGTTAGTATACTTTACTTATAAATGTCCTTTAAGAATAATACAAAAATTCTCAGGTATTACCATGTTTTTTAAAGCTGGAAAATTGATTTGTGATAATTATGATTCTCAGAGAGAATACAAGTAATTATGAGTTAAAGGGAAACATCTATGAACTTTTATTTTCTACTCAAACTGGCATTTTCTCATTATAAGAGGTGTTGTGGTCTATAATTGATAACTTGACTGTTTCATATTCAGGAAGAGTAAACAAGAGTCAGATTCAAAGTAGTTCAAAATGTCACAGCAGTGAATCTGACATTTCTCTCTTGGTTGTAATATTGCATTCATTCTAGTATCTCCTTCAATACCTTGTGTTTGGATGTAGGAAAATAATATTGCTTGGTGGGTCAACACTATTTGCAAGTTGTAAGCACTCTTGCTTGTGAGATACTTCAGTGAATAGCCTTAGGCAAAAACAAAGAGTTTTCGCTTATGTGATATTTAAAAATCTATGAATAGTTTGTATACAAGCTATTGACATTTAAAACTGAGAATTTAAAAATAATTAATTTATTTTAACATTATAATAATAAACCTAATACTTATTAACATACTATTTTAATGAAAATAACTATATTTTCCAAAACAAAAATATCTCTGGAGAAGAGTGCCATTTTTCACAGTTTTGCAAATATATTTCAGTATGTCATTTTCATTAACGTATATAAAGAAAATTTCCATCATATAGGTATGTACTTAAAAGGAAATTTTAAAACTTTTTCAGATAATTCTTCTTTGATACTACACCAAAAATCAGCAATTGGTAGAAGATTAGTTGCAAAATGAAATAGAAAATTCCACTGCAGTGGCCTTCGTCACAGCAAAATCCTGCATGAGCCAAAACTCTAAAGGAGGGGGACCATCTTTGTTTGGTGGAACTGTGGGCAAAGCCTCTTTGCCTTTTTTAAAAATCCTCACCTGAGGATTTTTTTTTCATTGCTATTTAGAGAGTGGAAGGGATGGGAGAGACAGAAAGAGAGAAACATTGATGTGAGAAAGACACATCCGATTGGTTGCCCTCCTGCACATGCTCCAACCTGGGCGGGGATCGAGCCTGCTGGGAGATGCGTGCCCCTGACCAGAATTGAACCCGGGACCCTTCAGTCTGTAGGCCAACACTCAATTCACTGAGCCAAATCGGCCTCTTTGCCCTTTTTTATTTCTCTGTTCTCCTGCCCCTCCAAACATGTAAAGAAGAAATGCCACCAACTTAACAGTCTCTTCCAGAGAATGGAAGAAAAGAGAATTTCTCAGCTTACTATACATGGTCAGCATTACTCTGATACCAAAATTAGACAGAGACAGCACAAAATGAGAAACTACAAACTGATATCTGTGAACATTGATACAGATATCCTCAACAAAACATTAGCAAGTTTAATTCAGCAGTATATACAAACAATACACCATGATCATGTCGAGGGTTAGTCCTTGAATGCAAGGCTAGGTCAATATTTGAAAGTAAGTCAGTGTAATCCACCATAATAACAGTCTAAAGAGAAAAACCACATGATTATACCAATAGATAACAACAGCAGCAACAAAAAGCCCACACACATTTGACAAAACACAACATCCACTCATAAAATCTCTTGGAAAATTAGAAATAGAAGGGAAATTCCCTAACCTGTTAAAGGTTACCTATAAAAATTTTACAGTGACTATCATACTTAATGATGGAGACTGAATGCTTTCTAAGATTAGGAGCAAGGTAAGATGTCCACTCTCAACACTCATATTCAACATTATACTGGAGTCTTAGCCAGTGCAGTATGGCAAAAAAAGAAAAGGCATAGAGATTGGTAAGGAAGAAATAAAACTGACTCTGTTTACAGATAACATGATTGTCAATGTAGAAAAACCCAAGGAATCTACCCAGAAAACTAACCAACAAAAACCCCATGATTTATGTGAATTTATCAAGCTTTCAGAATATAGGGTCAACACAGACAAATCAATCTCATTTCTATAACTTGCATTGTACAATTAGAAACCCAAATGTGAAAGCCAGTACCATTACAATAACTCAGAAAAACTAAATACTCAGGTATAAATCTATCAAAGCTTGTATAGGCTTTGTATGCTGAAAACTACAAAATTGCTGAAATGTAATTTATTTGGTGTATAAATCATTTTGTTCAGTTGTCACCAAGATTTCTCTGCCTATACTCAGATTTCCTTGGAGGACAGATTCCAGAGTAGCAATCATATTTTCATGCATCTAACTTCATCTATGTTGTATGAAATAGATGTGACAGTAGACTTTTATATATACATAGAAAATCTTCAATTTTATCTATCTAATTTGAAGAACATAAAAATAATTTCAAGTTTTGGTTGTTTTTCCAACATAAAGGATCAGTCGTATTCATCATGTGATTTGGAATTGAATTTCATATTTCATGTTCACATTCATCTTTGTCAGTGGCTGCTTAGGAGCTGTTATAAACACGTGAAGTCCTGTTGTGCCTGTCAGCTGTGTGAATTTTTTTCCTTTTAATTTCAGTTTGGAAGCCACAAATGAAACATATTTTCTAAAAAGTATAATTTAATATTGTCTCTCTTTATATCAGCCTTCTATTGTTTTCTGATTTTTAGTTTTCCTTATTTAAGCTTTGTGGTTTGTGGGCCTGTTCATTGCCAAAAGGTGTTTGTTTATGCTGCTGGTGTATATATGTTAAGTATTTAATGAAAAAGGGCTTACAGAATTAACGCCTGGAATTCACATGAGTGTATTTAGTGTTGTGTATCAGCAGGGGATTTGATTTATTATAACCTGTTCCCTCTGAGTCCAGAGCTGACATTAGTTTTATGCTTAAGTATTCACACACACAGACTTTAAATGTGATCCCCTGTGGGCTGTGACTGGGCTGAACACTCGGGGCCTGGTAAGAAAAAGAAGCACTTCATTTAGATTCAACGAGCTAATCATCTTCATAACAAAGATTGATAAGAAAAGACCTAGTGCACGAGCTATTAGGACCAGTCATCCAGGGATTGCCTCGCCATAGAGAATACAAAGCAGTTTAGAAAGGTTGGTTATTCTACTCAATACCTGACTGTAATGACCTTTGCAAAGAAATTTCAGATGTGCTGATTATTTAGGATGGATCGTCTTCTAGAAAACCAGGATCAAATTCAGACTGAACTTGACCATTGGAAGAAAAATTGCCTTTAAAGCAGAGTAAACTTAAAGATGAATTTAGATATTATTCTTAGATATAGAACAACAATAAAAACATATGAAGAAAGAATTAACTAGATGGAAGTATTATCTCTCATCTTTCTCATCCAGTAGCTAAGACTTCAGAAATACGGAAACCACCTGGGCATTCATCACTTAATAGCTAGAGAAATGCTCTCCTTCCACCCTTTCCTGCCTTTCTGCACACGGGCAGCCAGTCCAGACCATGCCCTTCCCTGGTTTATATTCTGGTGGTTCTGTCTGTGGCGGCCTTACCCTCATAGTGCCTACACCACCAGTTTTCCCATTTAACTGGCCTAACAATACCTGCTTTTGCTTAGATTCCCCAAAAGCATCCTGCTATGACTGTACCAATTCAGCTCTCTCCTTCGTAATCTAACCTCCAGTGCCTGATTTCCAATTATTGCTAGCAACAATGGTGAAGGAAAGATTCCTCAGAATCCTAGTGACCACAAACTGAACAGCAATTTTATTATTTTTGGGGAGCAAGAGAGGGCAATAAAAACGAATCCCAATCTGTCATTTAAGATCTAACATGGAATCTTATCTTTACATGTTACATTAAAACAATTATATAACAGCAAGCCCATCCTGTGTGCCAGGAACAGTTCTAAATGCTATGCATGCTGAACTCATTTTAACTTTCACAATAATCCTAAGAGGTAGGTACTGTGGATAATGAAGCCACGTTTACAGATGAAGTTCCTAAGAGGTTAAGTCGGTTGCCCAGGGTGACACTGCTCATAGAAGAATATTTTTGAGATTTTCTACTTAATACCGTGAGATTGCTGTGCACCTCAGGAAGGGGGAGGGTATAAGTTCTACTGATGGATGAAATGTCCTTTTCTTTGTGTAGTATGAACCCAGAGGACCTGGCCGGCCCTTGTACCAAAGAAGAATCTCCTCTAGCTCAGTCCAACCTTGTTCTGAAGAAGGAAGCACTCCTCAAGATAGCCTTGCTCGGTGTAAAGAGCTTCAGGACCACAATAACCAATCCTCTTTCAACTTATTATCCCCGGAGTCCTGGGTAAACACCACCTCATCTACCCCCTATCAGAACATTCCGTGCAATGGATCCAGCCGGGCAGCCCAGCCCAGAGAATTGATAGGTAAGACAGAGTTGGCGGGCTGCTAAAACTGTGGTTGTTTATGGAGTTTTCTTCTTCCATCTCCCCCGTTTGCATTATTAACTTTGAACAATATTTAGTGGTCATAGCTCATAGGTAGCCTCAGGCATACATTAATTGAGAACCATATTGATTCCATATTTATGGTCTGGAAGGTAAGTGGATCAATATTTATGGGGAACTGATCATTTTGACCTGTGAACAAATGAAAGAGGTAATAAAACTTAAAATGTATTTCTAAATACTAGATAGACTCACCTTTGCTTGGGAAATGTTTGTTTTCTGTTGTTGTTTTTGGAGAGGGTTTCTTCAGAGTGGGGGATGGTAGAATTGGTTAGGTCAATAACAGTTTTTAAGGATTTATTCTCAATAAAGTTTGAGACATGGTAGTTTGGCCATGAGAGAAATCAGTAAAGTCTAACATTTTGAGATTTAGAAATCCTTTGTTTATTTCTTGTATTCTAATGAACTGAGAAATCCAAGGCTAAAGAGTTAAAAACAAAAGCATAGAAAGGCATTGGAATGGGTAAGGCTCTAAACTTGTAATGTATGGTGGGATGTCTACAGTCTTCCTCTTTAGCCTTGAACATGAATGTGCTTTTATCTTTCTTTCCTTCCTTCTTTGTGTGTGTATTTTGCATGTAAAGAAATGAATGCTGCTATTTGCATTCTGTAATCTATAGCCTGTTTGTAGGCTGTCGACATCGATCTTTGGGAACAAGTCTGTGATCTTTGGTGAATTTCTGCTTGGTAGCAACCTTTGTATTTGAAATTAATTTTGTTCATCTTTAGAATGTGAACCCATTGTTTCTGTAACTGACCCATTTTTGAGTGTGTGCCATGCAAGCATATTTTTAGAACTATAGACATGGTAGGACAAAAAGCAGTAAGAAGATTTTGGTTTTGTTTCCTGGCAAGACATTGTTATTTTAATCTTTAAACATTCATTAGTACCTACCATGTGTAAGCTGTATTTTGCCTGGGGTTGCCTTTTCATTTTAAAGGTCTAACGTAAATACACTCCTATGGTAACATTTGAATTTCCTGAGAAACATCTAAATTACAAACCAGTGATGGAAATTTGTTACTTTTTCCTTGATTTGTTTATAATAATTTATTTTAAAGACAACATCATTTCAATCTTTTTTCCACTTAAATTTTAGGATAGCTGTTGGCCAAAATCAATAAAAATTTAACGTGAGCTGATAAGGTAGAAAGTTCCTGAACAAATGCCCAAAGTGCATGTCATTCCTGGTATCTTTTACACAAATATAAAACTATTTTCTTCATTGCTAGGAGACAAATTGTACTGTTCTTTAGTTGAAAGTAACAGTTAAGTATGTAAAAATTAATTCAAAATCACTACTTGGCACAACTTGTCTATCAGCAGGTATGTATGTAGATACGTACGTATTTATTTTCAGAGGAAGGTAGCAGTTGCCAGTGGTGAATCAATAGCAAAATAGTTTCTCCACAGTTATAAGCCCAAGAGCAGAGACCATATCTGTGACCTTTTTGAATTGGATTTTCCACTTTGGCACTGATCACATTTCAGGCTCTTTCAGTGTCAGCTGATAAGGGGATAATGAAAATAGATCCTGTGCAGTGAGGGGCTGACCCGGGCCGCAGGGCCATTACGCTGGGCACGGTGGTTCCCGGCAGGGGAGGGCCCTCTCTACACGATGTGTTTGGTTCTATTCACTTACCTTGGTGATGAGACATACTTTATCAGACATTTAAAGGATCGTTTCTCTATCTGGAGTTAAATATGTAAGTTAACAGAAGTTTTGAATTCAGTTAGATATAACAGCATAGACATTAGGTTAAACAGCCTCTAAAATATTATTTTATAGGTATTTATTATTATAAACTGATTATATTGTCATGAAAATGAGAACATGGTTAAAAATAAATCTTAGTAAATAAAAACAGTAAGTTCTTTAACAGCCAATTAAATGTTTGCTTTATGTACTGTGGTAGGCAGTACTGTCACTGTTATATTGAAATGTTGGACAGATGCTCTTAAAAGCAGTTGTTTCACTTACAAAGTCAGTGACATTTAGATGGAAAAGACACAAATGTTCTAGAAGGATGTTAAGTAGTTTAAAATAATTTTGAACAATTTTATGAATTTTTAAAGTACACTATGAAATTAGCATATTGAGTCAATGAATTATTAAGACTAAAAAATGAAATATTTTCACCTTAACCTCCCAATCCACAAATAAACATGCGGGAAATGTCCATAAACACCAGTAATCACAGGTATGCAAATCAGAGCTACCACAAGATTATTTATTTATACAATAGGTTAAGGTTAAAAAAGTAATAACACCAATGTGGTGGTTGAATAGGGAGATGTGTAAACATTGTTGGTTGAGTATCTTCTTGCAGGGAAGTTTGACCATAGTTATGAAAACCTTTCATTGTGTGTATACCATATGACCCAGCCATTATACTTCTAGGGATTTATCCTAAGGAAATAGTTGTGAATATGAATAAATGTTTATTTCCAATAACATTTATCACAGTGTATGGCAGTGAAATAATGCTTATAATCCAAATTTCTAAAAATGAGAGGTTACTTAAAATTTATCTACATTATATATTGCCCTTAGGAAAAAAATACACCAACAAATTAAGGCTTATCCTCTGGTATTTGGGAATATGAATGACTGACTTTCTTCTTTGGCCTTTTGTGTAATTTCCAAGTTACCTTCAGTGAACATGTATATGATTATATACCAATATAATATTAGTTAAAATCTTAAAAGATTGAAAACCAGAGCAGTGTTTGGAAACAAGGTATGGTTTAGTGGGCAATAAAATTAGGAGGAGTCAAGTCAAATTTTAAAGGACCTTGAAAGTCAGGCAGATTATAGGAAACGTGAACTGAAGTTTATAGCGGTTTCTCTTTATGCCATATTTACTTACGTATTGCAAGAAAAGGTAGCGTTTGTAAGCAATGGAATTCAGTGCTACTATTACTTAGGTTACTAATCAAGGCTATTTTGACCAGAAGTCTACCTATACAGCTTATTTTTATTTAAGAAAGAACATGTTTGTTTCCATTTTCAAACCATGAGCAGTTAAAATAATAAATTTCAAATGTCCACTTGTACATATTAGAGTTTTGAAAGCAAACCTTCAGACTTGACCTTTAGTTTTTATATGCCAGCTATTCCAGTTCATGTAGTGAACTCTCGTTGAGTGTTAATAAGAGAGAGAAGTTTGGTTAGGTGTATTATGATTTTGACATTCTGTGGCAGAGTTGCCTGTCCTCCTGGCTGCCCTGTCCTGAGTTCCTGGAGATGAGAACCAGTTGTGACATGCGTTAATGAGATGTATGAGGATCACCAGGCTCGACCTTAATCCGTGTCACTGTTTCCTGCTTTTAGCTCCTCCCAAGACCATCAAACCCCCTGAGGATCAACTGAAGTCTGAAAACCTCGAGGTGTCCAGTTCCTTCAACTATAATGTGCTGCAGCATCTCGGCCAGTTCCCTCCCCTCATGCCCAACAAGCAGATTGCAGAGTCGGCTAACAGCAGCGGCCAGCAGACCTCGGGGGGCAGCAAGCCCGCCATGTCCTACGCTAGCGCTCTGCGGGCGCCCCCCAAGCCCAGGCCCCCGCCTGAGCAGGCCAAGAAGAGTAGCGACCCTCTGTCTCTGTTCCAGGAACTCAGCCTGGGGAGCTCCGCAGGCAGCAACGGCTTTTACTCCTATTTTAAATAATCACTTTGTTTTTGCCTCAAGGGAGAATGTTTTAATTTCTGTTTCTATCAATAGAATTAAGATAGTTGGACTTCATCTATAGATGCACAGTTCCCTTTGTTTTAATATTAAATATGTTCTCACTTAATTGCTTCGCTGCTAGACTTGCAACTAATTTTTTAAAAGTATATTCCATTATTTTGCATTTTTGACGAGTCAGAATTTTGACAGCTTTTATGTAGAATAAAAATATTTTTAAATTTGTGTATTGTTACATATGTTTGCATCGAGCTAGCAGCTAAGAGGTTAATTGTGCAACTATAAAAAAAAAGAGAAAAAGTTTGTCTAAAATGTATTTAAAAAGAAAAAAAAAGTTGTAAGTAGCATTTACATTTATTCAATAATATTACCATATGCTGGGTTTCTGTACCAGAAATGGCCAGTTATGTACAAAATGTATGTTATTTTTGCTTAAATTCATTTAAAATTTTTTAAAATAAAGGGCAGCATCTTATAAATACTTTAAGTTTTATCAGCTTTTTTTTGGTGACAAGATGCTGCATTCTAAAACTTTTATAGTTTTAGACCACGTATGGTGTGCTGATGTCATCTCCATCCACTGCAGGATAGAGTCAGAGGCATTCTTTGCAGGTGTATCTGTATGCCACTGTTTTTTGTAACGTGAAAAAACATGGGCATACTTAGTTATTTTTTTGAACAAGCTACACTTCAAGCTTGTTTTTAACGTTAATTTGATAGTGTGTTTTTTTTAAACAGATCATGAAGCTGAAAATTTTTAGGATTGTTGGTGCTTAGTAGACTTGATAACTATTTTAAAAATGCGTGGATTTAGTAAAATCTTTTTTTCCTCACTATGCATGTGTAAACGTTTGTAATCTGGCTCCCCGTCGCCCCTGCCCACTCCAGTGGTATAAAAAATTGTGCCGCTTTAAGGTTATTCCCCCTCCCATAAAAATTTTGGTACCTTATTTAATGTTTACATAACAATGTGACATTATACATGGCAATTCAAATACTTTACTAACTGTTTGGTTTGAGGAACATCATTAAAGAAGAAACGTGTGTTTGTCAAAGATGCATCAAAATTCGTCAAAATCTGAGGCAAAAAGCTACCC
Source organism: Myotis lucifugus (assembly GCF_000147115.1). Classification (NCBI taxonomy): domain Eukaryota; kingdom Metazoa; phylum Chordata; class Mammalia; order Chiroptera; family Vespertilionidae; genus Myotis; species Myotis lucifugus. The sequence continues at coordinate 3,327,126 of NW_005871148.1, read as the reverse complement.
TTGTTTTTCATGTCTTTTGATTCTTCTAAAATAACCCCACTGAACTTGTACAAAAATATAAATTTTAAATAGCAATCTTAAATATTTTACAGTCTAAACGCTGTTTTGAATGAACTTCTGTAAAAATCCAAAGGGAAAACATTTATCCTCTTGAAACTTGTGGTTTCGTAACCCTTTTGGAGCGCTGCATGTCCTTGTTGTTTTCCTGATCTAGTACCACCACTTATACTTGAGCAGTAGTTTGAAACTACAATATAACTTTTTAAAAACTAAGAGGAGGTTGGGAACATTGCAAATGAACCAGTGGGTCCTGATGATCCATCGGAGGCCTAGGCCATCCTGTACTCGCAGTAGGCTTTTAAAACAGGGTTGGGAAGTGGCAAGGGTAAAGAACACTTACATCTCTGATGGTGGGCAGCCACAGCCCCCTGTGATCCCCCGACAGCTTAGGAGGAGAGAGTGCCTTTATCCGAAGGTTCTCAGGCCGCAGGGCAGATGCAGAGTGATTCCCGCTGAGCTGTCTTTCTGCTCATCTGTGGCTGTGGGGTCTGGCGGTCTGGGTGTGCAGAGTGCAGACGTGCGAATAGTTAGTATAAATCACAGCAAGTCACAGCACCACGTTTTCTCCGTGTGACGTCAGGTCTCCATGTGTAGCTATGCCAGATGTTACCCAGCATCCTTCAGTCACCAGGAAAGAAGAAAAAAATTTGCCATCTAGCTATGTATTTCCAGCTCCGTGACAAAACTGAAGACATAGCCCAAATGAAAACTAGGTCTCCCTGACGTGAGGATGCCTGTGAAAATCATTTTCTCGTCAATGATGGTCCCCCCTCCCCCAAATCTACAGACTGTAACACATGCCAGATAAATGTTCAGAAGCATCTGGATAATATGAAGACAGAACTGTCATGTCAGGTTGACCCCTTGTCATGAAATACTAGCCTCATTTTCTGGTTTCCATACTTGAACCTTTAAAAATTATCCGTTTTAAAATTATTTATATTTATATTTACTTAAAGAAGCCATGTGCACGCCCCGCCACCTTATATAAATATATTGATGATGGGAGCTTTGGATAAGGGAGCTGTTAAGTTGTGACACTCCTCTTCTAAGTGGTTATTTCTAAAACAAAACTGAAAATAGCCACTTACTAGTCCCTTGCTCTGCCGTGAGTGTCAGTCTCTTCTGCAGCCATCGGGTCGGATGCTGTTTCCGTCTGGTCCTCTTTGAGAGTCTGGCTTTGATTGTGTTTCCACCCCCAGCAAGTTTACTTTCTCAGCAATAGCTAATACCATCCTTCCAGTTGGTCATTAAACCTGTTGTCTATGCATAATCTCTTGAATGGTTCTGAGCAAGTCTTACTGCAGGAATCATTACAAGTTTCCATGGAAACAAGGCTTGGCTTCTGAGGACCAGTCATGCTGTTTTGGTGTTGTTCGGGTAATATTAGCAAGTACCCACAAATAAGACTTTTAAACAATTTAAAGACTAGCTTCAACCCTAGCGTTAAGAAAACTTTGTGTTAGCTTTTGAATAGCACCCAGTATTACCAACTTCCTTTTCTTCTAGAACAGATTTCTTCTAAGTGAGGTTCATTGTTTACTTCTTTGTCCTTTGTTTCATGAGGAAGCTTCCTCTTTCTTGCCAGAATATTTTTTTTATTCGTTTCACTTTTTAATTTCTTCAGCTACTAAGATTTTTTCCCCCTTAAAGAAATTCTTTTGGGTGATAGAATTTGTAAAAAATTCATGCTGAAAATGTTTTCCTGGTCTGAAAATTAATTTTTTATTAAGATTTGAAGAGCCTCATTCAGTGGAACATGGATATTTTCTGGTGTGTTTTTAAAGGGGGTTTTGATTGTCATTTTGGCATATGCCTTGCCAACTTGTTATAGCAGAACTTTGTTTTTGATTCATCGGTAGTTAATTATTGACCATTTAAACTAACATGACCTTAATTTTTCTTTCCTTAGGCAGATGTGCTTTCTATCTAGGCCGTTTTGTATGTATGAAATTACAAACTGCTTTGTGGGGTTTTTTCATCAGAGAGTCTAGAATAAGTTCAGGTTTGGTATAAACATCAATTGGTCTTTTCAGTTCAAAGAGTTGGAGAATAAGTAAAATAAGCAGAATTCCCACTGAATAAGCATTACCTAATTAAACATAGCAATCTCCAAGACCAATTTGTGAAAATAGCTTCCTTGTTTATGGAGGCATTGAAATTGCTGAGAAAGCTAACTGAATTTTCTAACTTGGAGGTAATATGTAGTAGTATTTTGCTCTAGTGTAGTTGATTTTACATGTTTAATATTGTTCGTATATATACATCTCAAGAGCAAAGCTATAAACATATAAGAATGTATCTCTATGTACCTTGGCTAGAGAGAGCCATCTTGCCTAAGAGCCAGGGTGAAAAACAGTTTCAAGATAAATTTTAGATTTCAACTACTGTTATTAAGAAAATTAGATTTACTGGAAAAGCCATTTAAAAAGAGACACCTGTTATACTTATGGTAGATAGCATTTTTTTCTATTGGAGTTGTTTTTAAAAAGGGAATTCCAGAAAGAGTCTAAACTTTAAATATATTAAAAGATACAAATTGCTGCCTTAAAATGTTATTTAGGCTACCATTTTTTTTTCTCTTCTAGCTCCAGAAAGGTAGCAATTTGCCTTTTGTGATTCACCAGACATTATTCCTTGCTAACCATCCCCTTAGCTTATGAAAACCCTTCATTTCTAACACCTCCCTGTGTGTCTTCCTAAGTCTCAAGTAGATGTTCTCATGGTTCTGATTTTTCTTTCCTCTTTTTGCCATCTGATCCACAAATGACCTAGCAGATAGAAATAATGGATAATGTCTTAACCATGATTTCTTGTCCAAATGGTCACTTCAGCTATGTCCATCGCGTGGTGTAAAGATATCAAGAGTAAGTGGCATGTTAGTCTTCAACGTGCTCATTATATTGGGCTTCTCACATTCTCCATCTACTTGAGGTTGGATATCTATTTGCTGAGATTTTACTGTGAAGCTGCTACATTCACACTTACTACTTTCATGCCTGTTTAATTAGCCATTTCAAGACCATTGTTACAAGAAATGAATGTTACTAACCTTGAACGTTCTTATAAAACACATGCAGAAAATGTCATTGTTATTGCTTTAAACAAGAATATCAGATTAAACAGATTGACAATAAATTTTTAATGTAACATTTACAATTTTTGAAATGATTGAAAAATATCTACTTTGGAATAAACTTGAAGGAAACAGTCACAGGAGTTTCTAAATGTTTTTTGAGGGGAATTACCTAACAGAAGAATCTAGACTTAGTAGTGTGAGCTGTTGTGGTTAAATCCTAAGCCCAATTATGCAATAGTAGCTTAAAGCTTCTAAAACAGGAATGTTAAGGAAAGAAACCCGGAGACCTTCAGATACCTGTAGTTTCAGTAATCTGAGTATTAGATTACTGGACTTTATTTGCAAGTTGTTCAGCAGATTTTATTTTGATACAAATATTAAGCATAATCAAGTAAGTTTTATATAATTCTATGGGTTCATTAATCGATACTATGGCATTTTCGTTGTGTTCTTGGGGAGTTGTTTTAGCTATTTCTACACCTCTTATGTGAGGTCTCTTTTGTGTTTGATTTTGCATTATAGCATGTGACGGCCTACCTTAGGATTATGTGGATGAGGAGAAATCAGTATTACTTTTAAAAAATCTATTTTTTTGAAATAAGTTTTTTCATTAATACTTTTTTTGATCTTTGAGAAAGTAAGGGGTGGCAAATTATAAAGGTTTCCACGCAGAGCGGAAGCCACTCAGAAATGTGTTTAAAAGTCTGTCCTGTTTGAAGATTCGAGAATGTCAAGCAGGATGGAGCAGTGGTTTCAAACGTAAGGCAGCAGCAGCAGTGCCTGGAGGAGGCTTATTAAAATACAGGTTGCCGGGCTCCGCCCTGAGTTTCTGCTTCCCGGCTGGAGCCCCATCATTTCCAACATGTTTCCAGGTGATGGAAACAGGTCCAGGGACCACCCTTTGAGAACCACTGGTCTAGAGAAAGTCTGACAGTCTTTTCAACCATGCATTTATTTACTCTGTATAAAAACAGAGCTCTCAAGGCATTTTTATAATTCGGATGCCGTGAGTGGAACATCCGTGAAGAACGCTCTGAGGGAGGAGCCCTTTGGGCTGCCTGGCACCCCGACCCCTTGCCGGCCTCCTCTGAGGTCAGTGCCCCTCCTCCTCATGAGGGTGCAGAAGCTCATGTCTAGGGTGGGTCTGAATTGGTGTTCACTGCAGCCTGGGCTTTGGTCTGGAAACTGCATTTGTTTGACGTGCATAGAGTCTGTCTCGGTAACCCGTGCCGTTGGAGATGAGACTTGTGGAAGGAAGCCATCAGAATGTCACCAGGAGGCACTTGGCACGAGGCACAGGAGGCCCTGTCCTAAGATGCCAGTGACATAGAAAACCATAGATAATCCCTAAATAATGTATTTGTAGTTTTTATTATTTGGGGTGTCGGGGGGAGGGCAAGGGATTTCTTTTCAAATTATGTATTTCTCAGGTTAACAGAATTATTTTGGATTCTCTGCCTTGTCAGCAGGTATTAGGGGAGGCTGCAGTAATATATAGACATATATATGGCAGAAAACTGATAATTGTCTGATTGCTTTGTTACCTTAAAAACACCTATATATGTTTGCAAAATAGTATAGGGGAATCTACCACCTCCACAGCATGAGTTATTCAGAAACCATAGGTGCATATGGATGAGCAAGTTATTTTTTGAGAAGGAAACTATGAGATAATAAACCTGACAAGGCTTTGGATATTTTAAATTTTGTGTTAATGTCGTTACTATTCTTCTCTGGACTGTAGCTTGAGGGGTATTGGGCTCTGCCTCCGGTTTTTAGTTTGGCTTTGAATTTACTGAGATGCTAGAAAGAGAAAAGATATTTTTAAGATAATAAATTGTAGAACGACTTAGCTGTAGAAGCCCACATGATAAGCATCACAGATTGCACAGCTTTGGGATTCTTCACCCAGTACCTCCTGTGCGCAAGGCTCCATGCCCTCAGTGGGGATTGTTTATTGTTCAGCACAGGTTCCTTTATCCACTTCCACCTCACAGGGAGCTTCGTTCTATTTACATTTTGCTTTGCACGATACCTTGTATGCGGAAACTTCTATCTTTCAGCAGCTCCGAGGGCACCCTTGTCTGGGTTGAAGTCCTAACCTGTCAATCACACCTGAGAGTGTTTCTCAGTGCCCCCCCCCCCACCCCCCGCCCGCCATCCAGAGGAAGGGTCTTGGATTTTCATGTCTCTAGACCATGCCTGCTTCCTGTGAACCCACGTATATGACATTGTACTGTATCCGCTTTCTGTGCCAGTCATCTGATCTGATTCATGGAAACCCCTGGAGGTACTGGTGATGCGTAGTTGTATCCTAGGTAAACATGGTGATGGAGGTACCTCTCCTCTAAAGTATAAAGGTAATGGGTTTTGTTAAAGGGTTTGCATTTTATTAAAGGGCCCTGCTATTAGTGACATAGTGTTTTTTTCTTAATGCTTCAAAAATATAGTTCTTATCTAAACTTGTTCAACTAACTTCTTATGATAAGTCACTTACGTTCATACCGGGCCTTATTTTGGTAAGTCTTCCAACGGGAGGCTGATGTAACACGGAGGTGGTCAACTTCCACCTCCCAGAAGTCTCAGTTGTGTGGCCATTTCCAGTTTACGGCAAAATTATAACAATTTTTTTTCTGATGTTAATGATACCTCGTCTGAGAGGTTCTAGTACCTGAAGAGACCCAATGCCACTCTCTGGGGTTTTTATTTTCTTCCTCTTTTGGTCTTTTTCTTTCTTTTTTAACTTAGTTTTGGAATTACTTTAGCCACTTGGATTCCTTAGGACAAGTTTTCAGTTTAGGGGTCTACAGCTCCTCCCTTGTGATCATTGTCTCAGTGAAGTTCTTTTGTTTTAAAAGATTCATGGTAACACAAAATGTATTTTACTGCTACAACTAAAATGTATTTATAATAAAATGCCTTTTTAATAATGTGGAGATTTGTTTATTCTGTGTGAACCACCATTCTCTGCCTCCTTTTACGTTTAAGATCAACATAAACACAGCCCTTTGCTTTTATTCATAATATGAATTTGGTAAAAGTAGCTAATGTAACAGAACTCAGTGTTCATTTGTAAAACTGTAACTCTAGTTTCCAGAAAACAGTGACTTGACTTAAATCTCTGAACATCAGAAGTAGGAAAGGCCTAAAGGCTTAAAGTGTTACCTGAACGTTTAAAAATCATCAGTGGTCAGCGAAAAAATGTGCCCTTTTCAAGTTATTCAATGCAGATCTTAGGAATTTAACAAAATTATCATGAATGACTCTTGTTAATGCCGGGCTTATGCTGCCCAGAATTTCTTTCAGAATGTGTAAACCTAGTTTAGAGCAATTCACTATGAGGATATAGGACAGTGATGGTGAACTTATGACACACGAACTCATTTTTTTGGTTGATTTTTCTTTGTTAAATGGCATTTAAATATATAAAATAAATATCAAAAATATAAATCTTTGTTTTACTATGGTTGCAAATATCAAAAAATTTCTATATGTGACACGGCACCAGAGTTAAGTTAGGGTTTTTCAAAATGTTGACACGCTGAGCTCAAAAGGTTCGCCATCACTGATAGAGGAATACACTTGACGGTGGCATGTGACAAGCATGAATTAGCCACCTCATGCCCTCTTTTATCTCTTCCCCCCAATGCTGCTGACTGTGCAGAAAGTTGCCCCGAATCGGGGTCTTGTTTTTGTCGGGGAATCATCTTTTGCATCGGCCGGGAGGCGGTTCTGAGAAGCATTAGCAGGTCACAGAATGCTTTGTGTGCCCCGGCGATTTTATTTTTAACATCTTATTAATGTGGCACCATAAATCTAACTGGAATAGACTGTGCTCAAAGTTAGTAAATAGAAGTAGGTAGGACAGTCAGCCTTTCATAAGGACGACTTATATTTCTTACTCATCACGGCGAGTCATTTTTTAAAGCCAAGTAGCTTGCTTCTTTGAGTTGACATGATAACGACATAAATCTTCTCTGGGTTTGGGAAAGAAAAACAATGTATAAATCAACTGGATGTGGAGGACTCCCTGAGCTGCTACCTGCTCTAGATGAAGTAACCCAAGGCCCCATTCGCGGTGGGAAAATGCAATTCAGACCCTCTCTGGTGTTAATTCTATGTCCTGTCCGTGCTCTTTGAAGGTATTAGTGTGGGAGCTAGCGGGAAAGTGTAATTTCACCAAGACTGCAAGGTGGGAGCACCGTGTGTGGAGTGCAGGCCAAGCGTGAAGATGGGACGTTGGCTCAGTGAAGGCAGAATTGTTGGCGCTTAACTTGGAATTAGAAACATCCACATAGCCCTGCCGTTGATTTCGCGGAGCCGAAGAGCCCCGTCTGACATGGGCTGTGCTGCTTCATTTGCACAGCGTTGTCCTAACAAACCAGTCCCTGTAGATGCAAGTCCTTTCCTTCCCAAGCCCCTTGCTGATGGCATTGCCTCGGTTCCCTTCTCCAGTTACCTCCCTGCAACAGATGGGATCGTGCCCTTCTGTTCTGAGAAGCCCTCAGAGGGTTCCCATCACACCCTAAGCTGGACTTCGGAGGCACCCCAAATCTTGTTCCTGAGCGCACTGCGCAGCACACTAAGGCAGACAGTCGCCCTCCACCCCCCCCCCCCACCAGCCCTTGCTTCTCTTGCCTCTGGGCTTCCCTTGGAGCATGCCCTTCAGCACTCAGACCTCCAACCCCCACCTACTACCAGGAGCTCCACTTGCTATTCAAGGCTGTGAATTCCAACTCCTCTGCCTGCAATGAAGCCTTATACCTCTGTCATCACAGTTTTTGGATTGTAGTTAGGAGTTTGTGAGCTTCTGGAAGGCAGAGGTTATGTCCTCAGGCCTCTCCAGTGCCAGCCAGCCCTTGCACACTTGCTGAGATGGATCGCAGGCTTGCTTGAGAGAAGAACTTAAAGACACCCTGCCCAGCCCTGGCAGGGGAGCTCAGTTGGTTAGAGCATCACCCTGGCACACCAAGTTTGTGGGTTCGATCCCCCTCAGGGCACATACAAAAATCAATCAATGAATGCATAAATTAGTGAAACCACAAATCAATGTTGTTCCCCGCCCCCTCTCTAAAGTCATTAAAAAAAAAAGACACCCTCCCCTTTCCCTGACATCCTTTGCAATGATGTGTGGCCAGATGGCAGGGTGCTGGCTTGGGGTGGAGGAGGAGTAAGCTGTGCTGTGCAGTGACATCCCGCCCACTCCACTCAGCTCTCCCAGCAGTGACAACGCATTAGCATTCATGAGTATTTTGTGACTTGCCAGGTATCACTGTTAGATCCCTTAGTTTGACAGCTTCGCCATGGTTACCTGGGTCGTGATGGATGCTGCCTACTTGAGCTTATCGGGGTCTGTGGGCACATACCTACCACGCAGCGCTCGGGAAAGTGATGAAATCCCCCTTTGTCTGAAGCTCCAGCTGATGCTCAATTCTCAGAGGGAGGTAATTAAATTGAACAGAAGCTGCGGCTTGCAAAAGTCTAGGGTATTATCCTACTCTAGCTCATTAAAACCGATGCTCTGCAAATTGCTTTGAATCATTGCTTTGGGAAACTGTTGATCTTCTCTGAGCAGGAAGTGGCCCTGGTTAGGTGAAGGGGTGAGCCAGCAGAGGGCTCTGGAAGGTGGGTGTGGCTGCTGGCTGCTGGCTGCTGCTCCCAGGCTCTGGGCTCTGAGCAAAGAACGATCAAAGAAACCGGGAGAGAATGTGCTTTGAAGTTGTTTGCTCACTAACTGAATAGAAATGTAATCAGATGGCAAGCCCTCTTGAGGTGAGCAGAGGGCCTGAAAGTGGAGGAGAGCTTGCAAAGAAAACTCAGAAATGCTCTAATCAGTCCTCAGGGTTGTGTTTCCTTTATGTGCAAAAGACGCTGGCAGCCAACAGGGAGGGGCCGTGTCCACCTGCTGGGTAGGTCTGTCATCTAGTTGGAATGCGGACTTGTTCGTGGTTTTACAAAACTAGGCAGAGGCTCTTCTAAGAGAGAGCTGTGTGGATGCAGTCCTCCGCTTCCTGACCAGGCCTAAGTAAGTTGCCTAACCTGGGGCAACAGCAGCAGGAAGTGCTGGAAGGTGGGTGGGCAAACAAACGGCTTTCCCTGGTGAGTCACATCTCCTCGGGGTGACCCTGTAGGCTTTCTAGGACTGAACTAATTCCTACCGGGCTGGTTCTGCTATTAGCGGGGTAGAAAAAACGTTTTGAAAAAAAATTGTGATCGAGGGTAATTGAAGGTGGTTTTGAACCTCCTGGAAAAAGTACTTCCGGAAATCTGTCTGTTCTTAAAGGCTGTCTGTCAGCTGCTGTGCTGTCGCTCAGAAAATCGTCTCATGGAGACAAACGCGGCGTGTTCTGTGCTGTAGGGAACACAGCCAACCCGGCCTCATTCCTCCCACTCAGGCCGAGCACGGGGACAAGCCACTCGGGCTGCAGACACCTGGGGTCAGGCAGCCACATGGAGAACAGCTCCTTCAAGCTCCTCTCTTGCTCCTCGAGGCCTCCTGACGGCACTTTCCGCCTCTTCTCTTTGAGCGTCTTTGCACACGCTCTCCCCATCTGTCCGCCTCCTCCTTCGCAGCATTCTGGGGCATGCACGTGGTCAAGGTCCCAGCATGACCCCAGGGCTGTATACTGTCCGCTGTGCAGAGGTTTGGAGGAAAGGCTGCGGGGGAGGTTCTGACTGCCAACATGAGTCGGAAGAAAGCAAGGCCCTTCCCTTCAAAGAGCAAGGCATGCAGAGGCCGAGAGCTATACTGACGCCCAGCACCGGGAACAGGAGCCCTGTGTCAAGGGCACAAGGAGGAGGGAAGCATGCAGTTTGCACTGAGGGTTGGAGAATGCGGCACCTGGCGGTGTCTGAGCGGAGCCCTGCAGAATAAGCAGGACTTCAGCAGGGTCAGAGAGGGGCAGACCACAGGCCCCTTTGTGTTTCCGAGGAACCCGCCCACCCTCATGGCTCTTACAACTTATTTTTAAACCATCTGCCATGGAACGCTAAGTTCCTGAAGGACAGGACCGTAAGGTATTATTCCTCGTTATCGTTAGACATGCGCAGAGCAAGGACGATGGGCCAGATACAGAAACTCACCAGGGCAGAAAGCCCTGGGTGCCTGGCAAGGGGCGACACTGGGAAAACAGGACCCTCTCCCCCAGGGTAACCTGTCCTCCCTGGCATATCACTGGTCCTGTGGCTTGGACCCCGGATCTTTCATATCCCTGGTCATGCGGTTTAGACCCCCTGACCTTTTCCTCCCTAAAGATAACATCTAGGCCTCGGTTGTATTTCAGCTCCAGGCCCAGAAAAGCAGCAAAACCAGGCAAGTGACGCCGTGGCTGCCTCAGGACCAGCTGCATTGACTAATGACCCTCTGTCCAGGCGCCAACCAATCAGTGGAGACCATGACCCTGAAAGAGCACACCTGATGAATATTCAGCTGATGAATATTCTATTGAGACCCTCCCCTGAGACCTCCCTAAGATTGCCACCTGCAAGAGAGAGAGAAATATGCTCAAAACAGAAGACTCAGTGTGCACTCTCTCTCCAAGGAGCATGCCCCTGCCATTCCCTTTCCCCTCTCCTTCCCCTACAGGCACCTATCCCCTAACCTCTACGCAGCTCTTCCCAGGCTCACCCCCTGAGCCTGTCTCCAAGGCCCCCTTTTCCCTGACTTCTCAGTGAGCCAGAGCAGCCCCGCCTAGGGTCTCCTGAGGCTTCTTCTATGCCCTTCCTGGTTTCACTGTCCTAAGTGTATTTTTGCTGCCATCATGGATCCAGTACTCTTTGGCGCAGTGCTGTGTAGCCCTTCCCTTTGGATTTCCCCATCCCCCATTTCTTTAAATAAATCCAATTTTCTTTAATCACCGTGTGAGATGGCGATTTAGCCAGCCCGCACACCGCCGACTTTAACCTCTCAGTTATGTCCTCATTTAGGACATGCCTAGGACTCGGTGTTGCCACCCAGTGGGGTGGGCAGAATAATGGTCCCTCAAGAGCAGTGGTGACAGGAGATGCAGAGAATTATTTCAAGACACTTGTCAGTTGACAGATGAAAGGCAAGGGTGGAGGTCGTGAGAAAGGGACGCTTACTTCCCCAATACTTTCTAGCTTCTGTCTCTGCCCGTGACCTCTGCCCTTTAGACACATCTCACCTGCACCTCTCGGTCCCTGTATCTGGATCGTGTCGCTTCCTTCCTCAAAAGCCTTCCTTGGCCCTCGTCAGGTAAGCAAGATAAATGTATTCCAAGGAGCTCCTTCTTTCCTGAACTCTTATAAGTTTTGACCAAAATCTGCTTCATGGAAAGTAGCTGGAAGGGACCGGAAGGTCATCTGATCAGAGGATCGTCAGTGGTTTCCCAAAATCTAAGCCACAGAATCCTTGTTCAGAAAAGACCCACAGTGTGATGTTAGAACCCAAAAATGTAAGGCCTACCTAGATAATACATGAAATACATGTTTTACTTCTTTACTCTTGTAAATACATTTATGGTAGCTTCTTGTAAAATCCATTTGTTAGAGCAATTGTGGCATGCAGAAGCACACAAACATTTGAAAAAGGAATTTATAAAAGGCAGATGCCATTTGATATCTAAATCTAGCCCTGGTTTATTTTCTTTCGGTTGGACAATATGAGCAAACGTTGTGATTCAGAAAGATAAACAGAGGGATATTTGCTTGTACCATGTTATCTGTGCAGATGGGCCCAAGGCCTGAATTTCACAGAGACGAATACAGAACAAAACTCCTGACCCCTGAAACACAGGCAGGAAGTCGAAATGTATGCAGAGAAAGGGCTGGAGAAACGTGGTTGGAAGGTCTCCTTCAAAGAAAGTTCCAGCACAAAGGTTGAACTCCGTGGAGGTCCTTTCGGTGCCTGTAACGTATGAAGTGAGTGATGCTGGAATAAGTTGAAGTCTGTTGTGTGCACAGAGGCCAGAGGGGGCTCCCCAGGCTCAGGATGGAGCGGGGTCTTAGCACACTTCCCAGGTGGCCCTTTCTGGTCTGGAGACATCGTCTAACCATTTGAAGACAGTTAGGAGGAGGAGAGGCTCTCTCAGTGTCCTCTGTAAACTTCACTTCTGTGAAACCGGCATAACGGTGGCCCTCGGTGGTGGCCCGAGAGCGTCCCTCTCAGCTTCAGTCACACCCATCATCTCTCCAGAACAACGGCTGCGGCCGGTGGCCTGGCAGCTTTCTCATTTGTCGCTGCTTCCCTGGCCGCCTCTGTCCCAGGCTGGGCCGGTCTTGGCTGTGGCATTTCCCTTTTCTCATTTTCCTCCCCGTTAGGCAGGTTATACATGGTCACCTCCCTGCCTCTTGGGCGTTTCCAGGTAAAGCTGCATCCCTGGTTTTATTAAGCTCCTTCGTGCTTTAAAACACCCCCTTGGTCACCGGAAGATCTTGCTTGAAACCCCTGGCGGGCTGGGGGCGGGAGGCGTGTTCGCCGTTAAATCAGTGACTTGGAAATTGGCTTTGAACTCCTCAAGCCCAGGACTCTTAGGTTGAGGTGACAAACCCCCCGTCCTCCATTTCTCTGGGGGGTTAGCAGGACCGCACTGTGGGTGAATAGAGAGGCAAAGTCTAATCCCAGAGCAACAAGCATTTCCAGGAGGTTGGCTCTCTCACATTGAGGCCAGACATTCTTGTCAGGAGCAAAAGGAGAAGACAGTATCGCCCCTGGAAACGGCAATTACCTTAATGAACTTGCTTCACCCGCAGGATCGATGCCTTGTGTGGGGATTAATTAAGGCCTCGGCGGCTGCGCTTGAGTGAGACGGGGAATGAGGGCTCGAGAGGCCGTGGGCAGCGGCGCCCGGCCGAACACCAGTCCTGGGTGTAATGGGAATGTTCCACCTCATGGCTTTATTTATACCTGGTCCCCACTTCGGATCTTTTGTGCAAGCGGGCAGGATATGAATTAGAAATGAATGTGTAAATGAAACATTGGATCGAAATGGGACAAGTCACACTGGCGGGGAAAGCAGTGTAGTAGGATGTGATGAAAGCCCCGGCCTGTGTTTCACCTGCTCCTTGCTGCCGTCCTGGCCAGCAATCAGCCACAGAAGCAGTGCGGCTGTGTTCTGACCGACGCCCTCCTTGACCAGACCTGAGCCAGGCTCTGCTGAGCCCTCCTCTCGATTCCGCTGTGTAAAGACTTGAGCAGACACTGACATCGTTCCTAACAGCTCAGGGCCACACACGTAGGATGACCCTAGCCCCCCTTCAGTGCCCACCTGAGAAAACCCCTGAAAATGGGGCCTGTCTCCCGGTCCGCGGGCGGGGAGGAGCCCACTTTGATGAGTGCCAGTTAGCAAACCCAGATGGGTTTCACGTGGACCAGCCCTCCTCTCAGCTTTTTGCAATCTTCCTCTTCTGGGTCTCACAGAGCCCCCCGCCCGCCCGCCCTGCTCCCTGTCCTCCCTGGGCCGGCTCTGGCGGGCTGGGCGAGGACAGCGGGGCTCTGGGAGGTGGAAGCGTGTGAGTCACGGCCCTCCGTGTCTAACGGCTAAGCCCCGCTTCCTCATGTTCTCTGCAACGACAACCCAGCATCGGAAATCAGACACTTGTGGCTGTGCGGCTTGACTGCTGTGTTAGCACTTGGACGCCTGGCAGGCCAGCGCTCTAGAAATAAGCCCTCCTATTTTTAACACCCTTGCCTAGTCGGATGGTCTCTGGTTTCTGCCAGAGAAAACCCCAGGGCCCCGAGATGCACGCTGGAATTCAGAACGGTAAGTCTCGGTAAACAGGACCCCTCTCCCCACGTGTCCCCGCGTGCGTCCCAGAGACCCCTTTTCCTCCTCCTCCAGGGTCCCTGCGGCCCCTGAGCTGCAGCCAGGGATCCTTACGTTTTCTACGCAAGACACAGGAAAAAGCAAGTTTTCAAAGAACTTTTATTTCAAACCACAGTCAGAAAATACCCAGTTAAAGATGCTTCTCCGGCCTCAGAGAAGACGAGGTCGGGTTCAGCTCACCAAACACAGTGCGCCTTGTCGCCAAGGACCCAGGGGCCGGCTGCTTGCCCCGGAGGACACCCCGAGCTGGTAATGAGCACAGGGCGTCCCTGATAAGGCTCACAGGACAACGGCAGCCAGCCTATCAGACAGCTGGCGCCGTGGGGACGACTATGAGCTCCAGCGGGAGGTCGGGCCTTTGCAGACACCTGTGCACCTGCTGGGCCCGCCTCCTTCCCACCGAGGGCAGGTCTGGATCGTGTCCACTTGCCGGATTCCCCAGGCGCCTGTCGCAGCCCAGAGAGGCGCCAGGGGAGGGGAAGCCGCAGCAGCAGTGTGGGTCAGGTGGGAACAGGAGAGATGTGACGCTCCCGCCTCCTTTCTAGAATGTTCTGGGCTGGGCTTCCTGGGGGGAAAGCCCTGAGAGTCGCTGGGACCCCAGGAGGGCTAGTGCTCGGGCTCCGAGTCCATGCAGGACTCCCAGGGGTTCTGGGGCATGCGAGGCAGGGAGAAGAGCAGCAGGGCCAGGCCGCCCAGGAAGAGGAGGACGAAGGCGGAGCAGGCGCAGGCGAAGGACCAGGAGTAATAGTACTCGATCCAGACCGTGTCCTCGCTGTCGATCATGCGCTTCACCGACTGCCGCAGGACCTCCACCGAGACGAAGATGCAGAGACCTGAGGGCAGAGCGGGGACGCTCAGGGCCCCACCCGGCCTGTGCCCACCGTCGGCCGGGGCTTCCGCAGGGACAAGGGGGAGACCTGGCCGTGGGGGAGACTGTCTCGAGGCTGGAGGTGCACGTGGGGACCTGCAAAGTGACCCGTCTGCCTGCCTGCCGCACGACTCGCTCACCCTCAGGGTAACTGGGTTTCTTTCCTTCTTGTGTTAGTATTTGTTTGGATTAATTTCAAATGTGTTAGTGACGGGCATTGCTCTCAGCGCCCTGTGGATTAAATGGACAAATTGCCAACATCTCCCCAGACCCACCGAGCGTTGGTGAGTCCTGACCGAGTCTGCTCCTGCGTGGAGCCCGGGAATTTCTCCAGACTTACATCTCAAGGCTGGAGGGAGGATGAGGTGGCAGCAGCTCTCACCCCGGACATTGCCCCCCCCCAGCCCGGGCTCACAGGCAAGTGCCCCCCCTCTACCTGCAAAGGCGTAGAACATGGAGGCCGGCCTCAGCAGGTAGTCCCGATTCTTGGTGAAGGACAGGAGCACGCAGATGGTTCCCATGATGATGAAGACGAGGCTGAAGATGGCGATGGCGGCGGCCGAGATGCTGTACTCTGCAACACACACAGGGGCCGACGGCGCCTCAGCAGTGGCCTCGTCCCGGCCTCGGGTCACCGCTGGCTGTGCCGCCAACCAGGTGAGTGACACCACCACGGGTTATGATGCCCATTGCACATGTGGGAAGACCGAGGCCCCGAGAGAAGAAATCACTCACTCAAGTCGCACAGAGTAGAGACTCAATCTCAAGTCGCACACGGGTAGAGACTCAATTCTAACTCCCGAGTTGCATGAAACTGCAACCCCTCCCCCAACCTCCCCACCGGACGTGGCTGGAGGCCTTTCTGGAGCAGAAACTTCCCGAGTGACAGGCAGAAAGCAGAAAGCAGCAGGCACTCGGCGGAGGGCAGTCTGTCCTGGACTGACAGCAGCCTCTGGAAGGTGGCTTGTTACAGAGCACGGGCGTGTGTGTGTGTGTGTGTGTGTGTGTGTGTGTGTGTGAGAGAGAGACAGGTGTAAGCTTTGCATGGTGTGTGTGTGTGTGTGTGTGTGTGTGTGTGTGTGTGACAGGTGTAAGATTTGCCAGAGTGTGTGTGTGTGTATGTGTGTGAGACAGGTGTAAGATTTGCATGGTGTGTGTATGTGTGTGTGTGACAGGTGTAAGATTTGCCAGAGTGTGTGCATTAGTGTTGCACTGGCATATAAGGATCTACCAGAGTGAGTGTGTGCGCATGTGTGTGTGCATGCGTGTGTGTGCATGCCCACACCATGTGCCGCCGTTCATACACGTGCAGGTGTGGGTCTGTACCCATGACAGAAGGGTGCATGCGAGCTCCATGGCTCCTGGAAGACCCCAGGGCACATGTGCTCGGGGCTCCCGGACTCTGATGCGTCTCCCCCCGCCCCCTGCCCTCCTGATTCTTGGGGGTGATCGATGGCGGGAGGGAATCAGTTCCCTGCAGGCTCTGACCCGCCAGCCGGAAACCCGTCCCAGGGATGGTGAGCGCTTGTTCCATTGCCGGCTCCTGTCACAGGCACCGCGCCTTCACCGCCTCCACCAGCCCCATGGACGGAGGCTGGGACACACCGAGGGTGGCAGGGCCCTTCTCACCAGGCGCGGGGAGTCGGGCTTTTTCGCCAGATGATTTCCTGCCTCGGCGGTGTGACCGCAGTCACTTCTCCCCGCCCTCCCGGCTTGACGCCCTGGGCTCACCTTTCTGAGTGGTGAATTCAAAGATCTCTGAGCTCTCGCCTGGGTTGAAATGCCGGAAGTAGGAACAGTTTTTCTCTGCAGAGGAGGAGACAACCTGTGAGGTGAGGGAAAAGGGCCCGTAGCGGAGGCAGAGGCTCGGCTGAGAGAGGGTGGGTGTGATCCCACCAGGGTGGGCGGAAGGGACCTCTGGGCTGGTGTCTTCTCCCCAAACCCTCACCCTGGGCTGAGACAAATACCTTCTCTGACCCTAAGACCAAAATGTCACCAGGTTAAGGGGGTTGCATAAGAGGCTGGGAGATCCTCGGGGTGCCAAGGCTGATTGAGTCAAAGGTACAGACAGCACTGTGGGGACTGAGCCCATTAGGCAGATGGGGTAACTGAGGCCCAGGGCTCAAGTCATTTGTCAGGGGGGACAGGATACATGGTCAACAAAAGGCTGCACAGTGGTTCGTCCGATTATATCCGCCAGGGACCTTGGGCAATGTCTGGAGACATTTTTGCTGTAACAACTGGGCAGGGCTGCTAGTGGCATCTGGTGGGTAGAGGCCGGGATACTGCTACACATCCCCATGCACAGAACAGCCTCTTGCAACATAGAATTCTCCAGTCCCAAAGTGCCAGTAGCGCTGAGGTTAAGAAACCCTGGATCCCACCAAAGCCCAGAGCTGTGTTTCTCAGCATCAGGCCCACCCTGACTCACTGGCTTTTCAAAAGCTTCCCAGGAGATTCTGATGATCAGCCACATTGGGAAGCCCTGCTCCAGGCCCCTTCAAATGCCCCGCAAAGTGCTCTTCTGAGCCACCTGGCGGGACTTGGGTGAGGGCTAGAGAATCCATTCAAGGGCTAAATGTGACCAGCAGGTTGTTTCATCGGACCCTCGACACCCGTGGCTGCAGAGGCAGCCCAGACCAGACCTTCCCCGGCTGGCTGCTCGGTCTACCTGGTAACTATCAGGAAAGCAGAAGAGGACCTGCGGACAGTAGGATCTTCTTTGATGGGGGAGTAGAGGAAGGTCTCAGAACAAAGAAATTCATGCCGATGTTAAGTATAATTTCAGGCATAATTTGTCTTCCGTTTTTCCTTTTCATCTCTCCTGTAACTAGACATACTATCAAATGAAAGGATAGTCCTATTGCATATTGAATACAGGTTAATATTATTTACTCTTGATTTAGGAAGTCGATGATTGGGTTATTTTATACTATCTTGTTTCTTTAAGAAAACTAAATCAAGTTGCTTTTTATTTGTGTGAGGCCCTTTATTGATTGCTTTTTCTTTATTGATTGTTTAGAGCCTCTGGTTTTGCATTCATTTCTTGACCCTCAGGTTGTCTTTGCGTTTTCTTTTTTTCTGTGAGTCCTCACTGGAGGATATTTTTCCTTTTTTTTTTTTGGAGAGAGTGGGTGGGAGTGGGGAGACAGAGAGAGAGAGAGATAGAGAGAGAGAGAAACATCAATGTGTGAGAGAGACACGTCTATTGCTGCCTCCTGCACATGCCCCGACCAGGGCCGGGGATTGAGCCTGCAACCAAGGAACATGCCCTTGACCAGAATTGAACCTGGGACCCTTCAGGCCAGGCTGTCTCTGCATTTTCACAAGGCCACTGACGGAGACGCGCCCGAGGTGCTGCCTTCATGTGAGTGCAGGCTTCCTTCTATCTGGCCCAAATCCTCTCATTGCCCCCGAAGCCTGTGGCCTCCCGCTCCTCCCTCCTCCCCCACGTCAGGGTCACCGCTGCTCCCACGGTGGAGGGAGGAAATGGCCCCTGGAGACCAAGCCTGGCATAGTGAGCAGCAGTGAATGTTCCGAGAGGTAAACCGCCCTCTCTTTGAGCTTCTATATTTAAATCGCTTTCCTTTTTATCCGAGTTACCTGGGGTGTCTGACACCGGTAAGTGGTGATGTCAGAGTCGAGCTGCTCTTTTCTCTCTCAGCTTCCAGGGCTGTTTTAGAACATAATGCAGCCCTCTTATACTTGTTAGATTGTTCGCTATAGATTGTCTCCAGTCACTGCTTCAAAATGGCTGTGCTGTGTCCTAAGTTACCACGGGCCTCTCTCTCGACAAAGGAACATTTCTGTTTCATTCTATAAGGGCCAATTTCAGTCGTCATTGAAAACCCTCTGAAAAGAATTGATTGAATTCAAGTGTATTTCACAGTCAGCTGCTTCTGTGACTACTCGCCGTCCTCCAGTTAAAGGCGTTTGGAGCAGGGAGAGGGCGGGGCGGGGGGAGGGGGCATGGGATGAAGGCCCAGCTATGGGCGGTTCTGGGGTGCTGAGGCTACTCTCGTGCAGGGTGTGTTCGGGTTGTCAACCCCAGGAGATAGACACCAGGCCCCATTCAGGACAAACCGCTGCTGCCACTAGGCACTTGCTCAAAAGCTTTCTTAGCTCAGACACGGGGGGGAACAGCATGTCTGGGAAGCCAGCCTGTGGGTTCTGGGGGTTCGGGGGACTTTCCCCTCAGTGGCCCAGGGGCAGTGTTCCTGTCCCTCCCCTCCCCAGTTATATGCTCTCACACATGGCGAGGGGCACCCAGTGGGCAGGGCTCCCACTGAGGACATCTGGAAGTCTCAGCTTCTCTCTAACGTGGCTGAACTTAGGGCTTGAGGACAGACAGGCAACCCTGTCCCCTCTCTTGGACTTAGCAGGTGAGGAAGGCCTGGGAGGGGCATCCGCTCGGGGCCCCGTGGCTGCCCACTGGAGACCAACCACAGGCTCCTCTGTGGGCCCTGATGGCCCCAGCACGGGTGGGGCATGTCAGACCCAGTGCTCAGTCTGGACACTTCCGGCAGCAACAAGATGCTCAGTTAGGACCAATCAAGCCAGGCCTCTGCCACTGTCGCTCAAGACTTGCCCAGCATGGTCATTGTGTGCATTCGGTCAAATGACTCAACTTCTCTGTGCCTCGTTTTCCTTATCTGTAAGCTGGGAGGATAATAATAGTATGGACCCCATAGAGGATTTTGTGAGAATTAGATGAGTTAATATATATGCCATCCCACTGCCTCTGGCCTTCATGGTTTTAGGGGGAAAAGTAGCTGTTTTTCTTAGTTAGAATTTCTTGTATGTGATGACTCAATTGTTGCTCTCACAAGAGTCTGTCTTTATTTTTCGACTTATCTACCTTTTGATTATGATGTGTCCAGATTTTGATCTATCCTACTTGGAGTTCATTAAGCGTCATGGGTTTCTAGATTAATGTTTTCCATCAGATTTGGAAAAATGTTGACCATTATTTTTCATATGGACTTCCTGCTCCTCTCTCTCTCCTTCTTCTGGGAGTACCATTAGGTGTATATTGATACATTTCATTCTGTCCCACAGGCTCTGTTCATTTTTCTTCATTATTTCTCCTGTCTGTTTCTCAGACTAGCTAATCTTAGTTGACCTATCTTTAATGTCATGGATTTGTTCCTCTACCTGCTCAGCTCTGCTATTGAACTCCTCTGGTGAATTTTTTCATTTCAGTTATTGTACTTCTCAACTCTAGAATTTCTATTAGACCCTTTTAAAATAATTTATATCTTTATTCTCTACTTCATGAGACATCATTCTTAGCACACGAGGAAGGCCAGTGATTTCTTCTAATTCCTTGAATATATCTAAAACAAGTGACTTAAATTCTTGGTCTAGTAAGTCCAGTATCTGGGCTTCCTTAAGAATCTATTATTGACATTACTATTGTATAGGTCATGCATTTTTAGTTCTTTGCATGTCTTTAAATTTTTTAAAATTTAAATTTAAAACTGGAAAATTTAAACAATATAATGTAGCAACTCTAGAAATCAGATTCTAACCTTACCCAAGGATTGTTCCTGTTGCTGTTTGTTATTGTTGTTTATTCAGTGACTTTCTGAATTAATTTTGTAAAGTCTATATTCTTTGTCATGTGTGGCCACTGAAATCTCTGCTCAGTTAGTTTGGTGGTCAGCTCACAGAGATTTCCTAAAATTACTGGAACGAATACATCTCCCAGTATTTACTGAGGGGCTCTGTGCTTAGCGGAGTGTGAAGCACTCCACTAAGCAGTGTACATTTCCAGAGTTCTGAAAAAGTTTATTCTGATCATTTTCGCCAATGTTCACATTGTTTTTATGGAGAGGAGGATTTTTGGAGGTTCTTACTCTGTCATTTTTTTTTTCTGATGTCATCCAAAGTTAATATGTAAAACACTTAAAACCATGTCTGGCAGGTAGTCCTCTATTTGTGTTTGCAGTTCTTATTATTACTGTTATTAATAATACATAAGGACATGTATGCCCTAGCCGGTTTGGCTCAGTGGATAGAGCGTGGGCCTGAGGACCGAAGGGTCCTGGGTTTGATTCCGGTCAAGGGCACGTACCTCGGTTGCAGGCTCCTCCTCGGCTCGGGCCCTGGTTGGGGCGTGTGCAGGTGGCAACCAACCGATGTGTTTCTCTCACATCGATATTTCTCTCCGTCTTTCCCTCTCTCTTCCACTCTCTCTAAAAATCAATGAAAAAATATCCTTGGGTGAGGATATAAAAAAAAAGGAACATGTATGAACTCTGTCCATCTTTACAGAAAAGAGTGGTCCTGTAATGCACAGGCGGGGGACGGGGGATGGTGAGGAAGAGGAAGGAAAAGATGTTCACGTGCAGAGAAAGGAGAGAGAGGAAGTCAGGAACACCCAGCAGCAGCCTGTTGGGGGTAAGGCTGTGCTCACAGGTATGATTCACTCAGGATCAGAGTGAGAAGGCACTGAGATAGACTGACCAGGTTCAAGGCCAAGCCGTGCCTGCTGGTCCCCAGTGGCTGGCTCAGCCACCTGCTGCCAGCCTGTCTCTCCCTTGTATAGACTCAGCTCACCGCCCTGCTCCTCTGCTCTGCGAACTCACCAGACTTTAAAAGGCAGATGCCTCCCAGCACAGGTGGGCAGGACCATCCCAGTGCGTTTCTGGAGAAGCTGCCCTGCCCTGCCCTGCCCTGCCCTGCCCTGCCCAGGGGAGTTGGCTGGATGATGCATCTGTTTACGGGCGTGCTCAGCGGTGGCCGATCTGGGCGATGCGATACCCGTGAGGCACATGCTCATGCCATTTAAAGCCCTCGGCCCGGGGACTCGGTGTTTCCAAGACAGCTGGGTATTTATGAATCTTCCGAGTGTCCAGTGGGAATGAGCAAGGCGGGAGCCAGCGGGCGGGGAAGGAAGAAGAAAGAGGGGAGAGGGAGGAACAAGGTTTGGGCTCCTCTGTCCTCCCCCACACACGGCAAGGTTTTGGGGGACTTGGCCTTGGCTCCCTTGAAGGGGAGGTTTCCATGAACACCCAGTCCGATAACAGATAATTCTGAACGCCAAGTGGATGCCGCCCTCAGCCTGGTCCACCGCCGCCTTGGAGTGACATTTGTCAGCACTGGAAGGGACTCTGCGTTGCTGAGCCCAAGCACCAGGGGAGGAAGCAGAGGCTGTGATGGGCTTTGTCTCCCCTCCGCCCCCCCGCCAATTGTCATGTTGGGGGTCACGGGTAATGTGTGATTTGAGCGGGCTCTTTCCTGAGCTTGTACTCTATTTACTAGGGTCGCAGAGGGCTGTACGACTGCAGGGAGGCTAGTCATCCCGACCCCGGGGTTCTATACAGGGAGCTCCCCTCGCTGTGGTGCACAGCCTCATGCAATTCAGACCCCCTCCTCCGGGGCACAGAGGGCTGTTCTGAGCCACTTTTCCGGAAGGAACAAACAAGGACAGGAGGCAGGGATGGGGGACAGCGTGGGTACGTTACCCCCAGGCAGGGTGATGGGTCCGCAGCTCTTGTCCTTGCTGCCGCTCACGATGATACTCTTGGTGCAAATCCGCCAGAGGCCGAAGTGGGCTGCCTCGCACACGGCGCTGTGGTGCTCCACCTGGGGGCTCAGCACGGCCCAGTGGTCGGTCACCACGGCCACCGTGGCCAGCACGATGCCCACCAGGAGGCAGAAGAGCGTCAGGCGGACCTTCAGCGTTGTGGTCTGGGACATGGTGGTCGCGAAGGAGTGGGTGCTCTGGGCAGGGTCGGGTGGCCGTGTCTCCCCAGGCAGGTGGCAGCCGGGCTGGGGTGGTGGCGGCAATTATGGTGCAGAGGGGCGAGGCTAAGTTTAGTGTGCTGGCCGGGCCAGAGGGGGCTGGCCTTGGGGCTGAGGGCCACTTGACAGGGCTGAGCAGCTGCCCACACGTGACAGGGGCCTGAGGGAGGCTTCTATTAATGCACATGCACAGGCGCGTCACCGTCACCGAGGATGACTTCGTCTCAGGTTTCAGGGCTTTCTTACCCTCTTGGAGCCAGAAATACCCCAGGGAGGGGTGGGGGGGAGGCTCTAGCTGGTGACTGGAGACCTGTCGGAGCACCTGCTCAGGATGCCTGATGTGAGTGAGGACGAGGGACACTGTGCAGCTGAAGGTCACTGCTGGGCAAGGGCGGAGACCCTATGGCTCAGGGGGCTCAACCTTCCATTCTCACACTGGGCAGCTCTGTTACCGGAGTGGGGCGAGTGGGTCCTCGTCCTGGAAGTCTGGGGGACCCAGGGTCATGCCTAGGGACAGCGTGGGGATCCCCTGCCCGGGGCTTCCGGAGCCCACGACCCAGGCAAGAGCTTTAGCCCTAAGCCCCACGACATCCCCAAACGACAGGGAGCGAAAGTGGCTGCTGGGCCAGCGGAGACCCGACACTGCCCAGCGTGGGAACATTGTTTTCTATTCAATTCTCCCATCCTTCCAGCTGGGTCCAGAAGAAAAACAAAAAACAGCCACCTGGGGCAAGTCTGTAACACCTTTCCGATCCTCACACGTCGAAGAAAGGCCCTCAGAGGACAGAGCATCAGCTGTTTTTGTTGTAATGGTTTAGTATGACCTCTATGAATGGCAGGGGATACAGGTTTTCCAGTTATGTTTATATTCACAAAACAACTCTATGTAAGTCAAAAAGAACAGAAGTAAGCTGATTTACAGGTGACTACTAAGAGGCTAATGGTGGGTGGGTATAGCATAGAACTTGTGAAAGTTTGGGGCCAGCTTCTGAGAGGCCTGCCTGCCCACATCCCCCCCACACCCCCGCTAGCCGGTCTCCAGGCCCCGACACACCTCCTGGGGTCTGTCTCCTCTTCCTCAGGTCACCAGGTGGCTCACTCTGGGTGTAGCTGAGGCTGATGCATGGCCAGGAGTAGACCCCTGAGCTGGGCAGGGCTTTGAGCTGCGAGATCCTGGCCTCAGGGTGACCGTGCTTAACGGAAAGATGGTCTGTGTGCGGAGAAACACGCGGGGCCCCGCCTTGGACTCACAGACCACGGATCACAGTGACGGTCGTAACAAGAGCGGGTCCTCCGTGAGAGCTTACCATATCCCAGGCGCTCTGCTGAGCTAATTTTCACACCTTCCCTCGGTGAGGGGGCAGGTCCGTGCCCAGCAGGGTCCTGAGTCTGCCAACCCAGCCAGCAAATGCATTAAAGATGGATGGCTCTTCCTTTCGAAGTCATCTGTGTGTAAACCTAGCACGAGGCTGGCAGCACCGGGGACTGCGGGCAAGTCTATTCTTCTTCCCGTTCAATAAAGGTCCTTTAAACAGAACCTCCCACTGCCAGGCTGCCTGCTCGCCCGCCCCCCCCGCCCCCCCCCGCCCCCCTAAACCCTCCGCTCCAGGGCCTTGTTGGGCCAAGAAGGGTGCCCCGTGGATGCCGGCATTTGCTGGGAGCTGGGGCTGGACACTGTCAGCATCCTCCACATCAAGCATGTCAAACTCGTGGCCCGCAGGCTGCATGCGGCCCACAACGAGTATTTTTGCGGCCCAGCCAATATAGCGGTGTGAGCAGTTATTTACAATTATGAAAGGAAATAAGTCTCCTGTCAGATCCAGAATTACTGACACTCACATTGGGTCAGTTTTGAAAGTAATCACTCCGAACAAGATTTCCCCCGAAGTAGGAAAGACAGTAGCAGAGAAGAGATGCCAAGTGTCAGGAAGAAAACATTAATTTTATCATTGTTCTTGTTCTTTTTTTTTATACTATACTTTTTGAAATAAACCCACATTTCTATGAAAATTGAAGCTTTTGGTTTTTTTGCGGCCCACGTAAACTTAAACCTCGTTTACTTGGCCCGTGTTAGCCTTTGAGTTTGACATGCTTGCTCCGCATGGTCCTACCCTGTCCAGGCATCAGGAAGGACAGCTCCTTAGGGAGTGGGAACCAACCCGCCAGTGATGGAATCCGCAGCCTCAGAGTCAGATCCCTGCTCTGCTGGCGTCCAGCTGTGTGGCTTCCAGCCAGTCATCAACCGCTCTGAGCTGCCCTCCCCTCAGCTATAAAATGAGGGCAGTGGCGCTGACTGGGAGCTGCTGTAGAATTAGAGATAATGCATTTACCAGCTTCGCCCAGGGTAGGTGCCATGGACTGAATAATGTCCCCCTTCCACCAATTCATATGTTGAAGCCCAAACCCCAGTGTAATGGTATTTGGAGGTGGGGCTTTGGGCGGTAATTAGGTTTAGATGAGGCCATGAGGGTGGGGCCCTCATGATGGGATTAGTGCCCTTAAGAAGGAACACCAGAGAACTTGCTGTCTCTTTTTCTCTGCCACGTGAGGTGGAGAAAGCCAGGAAGAAGACTCTTCCCAGCACCCAACCATGATGATCTAGGACTTCCAGCCCCCAGAGCTGTGAGAAAATAAATTTTGGTTGTTAAGGTCATCCAGGGTATGGTCTGGAGCCCGAGCTGACTAGTACAGTCGGCGTCCAATCCAAGATGGCTGTTGTTATTATTATTTATAAACTGCAGATGGATCAGCTTTCTCTAATGGGCCATAAGCTTCTGGAGGGTTGAGATGGAAAGACTGTATTATGTACTCATTCTGGGTCCCTCAGAGAACCCACCCGATCTGAGCCCAGGTTGGGATCTTCATAAATGTCTGTTAAATGACTGATGGATGGAAGGATGGACAGATGGACTGAAAGAAGGAGACAGAAGCTCAAATAATTCACTCCACCAGATGATCCAAAGGACATTTCTCTGTGGCTCAAGGCCAGGGGGACATAAGACATGGCAGCCAGGGCAGCCCTGGGACAGCTTGGACCAGTGGCTGATTTGCCTCCAGGCACTGAGGGACACCCTGGGAGGGCACCGTTGTCACCTCTGTGATCAAGTTCAAAAGGAAGCAGCCTCCTGAGATAGGACATTCTCTACAGTCTTCAGAGTAGATCCCCACACTAAGCTGATCGGGCGATGTCTGTATTTTTCTCACCCAGATGAACCAGTTTTCATTTGTCCCAAGAAGGACCAGACATAACCAGGTTGAGGGAAAACATCTCTCACAGGGGGGCCTCATTCAGAGTAGGACCAGGGCACACCTGGGTGGGGGGCAAATAACCTCTCTTTGGCAATGTGCTGATCGAATTTTGAGCTTGGGCTTAATGAGGCTAAGAAATGGCCCCGCGTGACCTTAAGGTACTGTAAAAAAACGAGGTGCCAGCCAATGGGTCCCCACCTCTTTATGCCACTTCGTCTGCCTCCCTGCACCGTTCACCTGGGGCCCTCTGTTGCATTCGTCTCGCTGCCCCCAATTCCACCCTGTGCCTCTGCCCAGGGGACCCAGAACACTTTCATCCTCAAAGCCAGCCGTCATATCACTCTGACCTCTGCTTCCATCATCGCATCTTCATCTCTGACTCTCCTGCCTCCCTTTCTGTTATATGAATCCTTGGGGTTTTATTGACAACCCTGGAAAATCTCCCCATCTCAACATCCTTAATTTAATCACATCTGCAAAGTCCCTTTGGCTGTGGAAGGTGACATATTCACAGGTTCCAGGGATTAGAACTTGGGCATTTTGGGAACTGCTATTCTGCCTACCACAGGCATTGATGTACAACTTGCTTGATCTTCTCTGGCATCGCCTGTAGCTCAGGTGCAGGGATGGAGAAGATGGAAAGTGAGACTGAAAGAGAGCTGGGGCTCTTCCAGGAGGAAAAAGCAAGAAGGAGAAGGGGCCGAGGGACCTGAGGGCCTCGGCAAGGGTGGGTTTAGATGATGACTTGCCATGTCTGGGCTGGTTAGGATGGCCCTGCTGTCAGGAAGGGTCAATATATTGCTGTCAGGAAGTGTCAATATATTGGGAGAAAATGGGGAGGCCAAGGCCCTGAAGGGCTTGATGAGGCTGGAAAACAGGTGTAGTGGGAACATTGGAAGCTGTGGTCTGAGAGGAGGACGACGTCTCTGAAGATTATAGGAGGGGACAGTCAGGGGGGTGATGGCAAGATCCAGGTTGGAGATGAAGGTCAGTGAAGATGAGAAGACCAGATGGCTAAAGGAGGTGAGCTCAGATAGTCAATGGAGGCGAGAAGGTGAGGTGGCCAATGGAGTTGAGAAGACAGGAGAGCTATGAGGCCAGGGAATTGGAGTGGTTGGCCCTACTGACGTGGGTGTGGCTCAGTTTGATGGTGGCAGGACTTGGGGTACAGAGGAAGGCTTTGAGCCAGAGGCGAAGTCTCTGATGAAGGTGAAGGAAGTGGCCAAGAAAGAGTTGGGGAGGTGATAGTGATGAAAACAGGTTTAGGCCCTCGGAGAAAGCTTTTCCCCAGGAGGGTGGAGGAGTAATGGTTTGGAGGTATCAGCACCCCCACCATTCTCCACTCCTGCAAAATGTCTAAGGACATGAGTTCGTAACCTCCTCTGACACAGGCTTCTGTTTCTGAGGTTGCACCGGCTTTTAAACCTGGACGCTGCAGGTTTAAAAATACCTGTTTCAAGTGTATCTGCCCATCTCCTCCTCTGGAGTCCAGGGTCCCTGAGCAACTCTTCCTCCCTCTTCCCTCCCCTGCCCCTCATCTCTGGGGCCGGGCAGCCAAGGGTGCTATAGCAGGAACCAGTGCAGGGAGGCCTCCCCTCCCCTTCCATCTTATTCCCCTCCCCCAGGTCTCTCCTCTGTGAGCTCCACACTAGGGACCCAGAACGGGACAACCTCCCCATGCAGTCCTGTTCCCAGGGCATCTCAGAGCGTTCGGGACTTAGCTTTTGCAGCCTGGATCACCTGTGTGGGACCAGGAACTCCCCAGTGGGGTTTGGGGTTTGCAGGGCCTGCAAAGACAGCTGCAGCCATGTGGCTGCGCTGACCACCAATCCACAGCCGGGGACCACTGAGGGCAGAAATGAATGGGCATCAGCCAGGGAAGCAGCTGGGGGAGGACCCCTCTCCAGGGAAGTGGGGAGCACCGCACAATACCTGGGCAGCTGGGCCTGGCTCTCAGAGCACTCCTCTAGAACAATCCGTGTTGGCAAACTTCTCGAGTGTTGTCAGTCAACAAACACCTCTGGAAGCTCACTCTAAGGCCAGGCTCCTGTTTCCTTGTTTACGTTAAAGCTGAACTCATCTCCCAACAACCCTGGGAGGGAATTGTAACCTTCCTCATTTGACCGCGGGCTCGGAGAGAGGCTGGGCGACTCGCCCAGGGCTGCCCGCGGGTGACTGGAGGATAGGATCCCTGTCTTTCTGGCTCTCGGCCACCTCACTGTCCACTCATTGCAGCCTCGGGGGATGGGGGAGGCGGGTGAGCGGGGCCAGGAGGCCACCGAGTCCGGTGTCAGGCTGGGCCAGGTTTCTCCAGCTGCCTGCTTCAATTCCATCCGTATTTGGTTCCCAAACCCAGGGGCAAAGGCACCCCCAAACCCCAACCCAGGGCAGGTGGCTGTTTTCCCATTTCCTTCTTCAACCCACAACTTCTCTTTCCAAAGCTTTTGGCTCAAAAGAGGCAGAAATTGGAATGTGTTGCAGGGAAAGGAAATTCGGGGAGTAAGTGAGATTTCCTAATACGCCCACAGCCTGGGTGCAAGCACCAAGAAGCCGCGGTGTGGTCGTGCACAAGTGACCTCACCCTTCCTTGCCTCAGTTTCCCTCACTGTAAAATCAGACTCGTGCACGGTTTCTCAGCCGGACATTTTGGACCCGATCATTCTTGGGGGGTGAGGGCTGTCCCGTGCATTAGCCGCACACTTGTCCTCCACCTGGTAGATGCCAGTAGCACCCGCCTTCCAGGCTGTGACAATCAAAAATGTCTCCAGACGTGGATGAATGTCCTCTGGAGAGCAAAACTGCCCCCACTTGAGAACCACTGGGCCAGTGGTATCTCCCTTCCATGGTTGTTATACATTTCCTTCCTTCCTTTTATTCCTCCTCCCATTCCTCCTCCCCCCCCCCCCCCACCCCGGCCATTTCCTTTTTGGGCTGACTCTTCTTCTATGATGAGAATGTTGAACGAGATGATTCCTAAGGTTCTTGCCACTGCTGCTTGGGTCACGGTGTCCTGTGACTTTGTGGTTCTTGTTTGGGTCAAGGCAGGAGCTCAAGCCTGCTCCTCCAACCTAGGAAGAAGGTAGCACAGACCCATTTTACAGATGGGTATCTGGAGCCGAGAAGAGGCAGACCTCACACTGGAGCTGAAGGAGGGGCTGAGGCCGCAGAGGTGGACCAATCCCAGACAAAGGCATCAGTGTCAAGGAGGCACTCCCAGAACGACTTGGGGACATGGCGGCAAGAAGGAGATACAGAAAGACATAGACCAGGGAGCCCAGACTGCTGTTCCCCCAAACTGTTTTCCTTCCCTCCTGGGCTAAACTACATTTCCCATCTTCCCTGGCTCTTAGATGGGACTGTGATATTGAGTTCTGGCCAATGGCATGTGGGCAGGGGAGAGAGTCACAACTTCCTGATCCATTAAAACCTCCCACAAGACTCTCTACTCACAAGAACACCTTCCCTCTCTCTCCTCCATCTGCCTGCCGGGTGTCAATGCCGGGGGCAACGTTAGAAGCCCCTGATGAAGACAGCAGAGCTTCCAGAGTGGGTCCCTGAATCTCTGAGTGACTGTGTGGAGCAGAGCACCCTCACCTGCCCAGTTGATTGAACTCGATGGGTGGGAAATAGATTTCTATTGTATGAAGCCATTCCTCGTTTGGGGGTTGTTGGTTACGTCGCCGGCCTATTCTAAGTAATATAAGTGAAGGGCAGAATGGGGGCTGCAGGGCTGGAGGGGGGGCTCTGAGTGGCGTTTTGGTTGGGGAACCAGAGCATCCACTTCTGTGTCAGTTCTGTAGCTCTACCTCTGCAAATGATGGAGGCAGAGTTTTCAGATGAATGAAACACGTGACCCCATGAGCCCCATACCGGAGGCCACACCAGGACACGACCTGCAGACTGCCACGGGCGGACACCAGGCTGGGAACCAGCGTGCCGAGCCAGCTTCTTCCAGGCTGAGAATGAGCAGGAGGCACAGAAGTTCGGGCACATGGTGCCAACATGGTGCTGAGTGGCGCTGGCTCCAGCTGGTGAAGCAGGGGGTTCGTTGGTGGGGTGGGTCCTAAGCTGCCCTGGCCCTGAGACCTGGTGGCTCCGCACATTTGGGGCATCAGTAAGAGGGTTAAAAAGCCAGGGCTGGCCCTGGCTGGCATGCTTCGTGGTTAGAGCATTGGCCTGCACACCAGAAGGTCTCGGGTTTGATTTCCAGTCAAGGGCATGTACCTGGGTTGCAGGTCTGATCTTTGCCTCCCCCCGCCGGTTGGGGCACATGTGGGAGGCAACCAATTGATGTGTCTCTGTCACATGGATGTCTCTCTCTCTCCCCTCTCCCCTCCCTTCCACTGACTCTAAAAATCTATCGAGAAAATATCCTCACTCCTTGGGTGAAGATTAAAAAGAAAAAAAAGCCAGGGCTGAAAGTTTGGACAAGTTGGGAGTGGTTCTTGCAGCCACAAGGGTGGGAACACGGGGACACTGGGCCCTCTGCCTTCTTTGCTGGGACGAGGGTTGGCAAGGACTTCATGACACTCAAGAGTTGGGGCCTCTCAGATCCGGGATGGCTCTCAGGAAAACTCAAGGCCTTAGTCCTAAAGGCGATGGAGCCTGTGATCGGATGGGAAGGTCCCCTGGGCTGCAGCTTGAGGAGAACTAGGGGGCACTGCTTAGCCTCGTTGTGCCTCCGAGAGAGTGGGGGTGACGTCCAGCCAGTGCCATCTGCTGGGCTGGACCTGGTGGGTGACACCGTGTCCCGCGGGACCTGCGCAGTATGTCCATATCACCCCCTCTCCCTCCCTTCCTCACTCCTCCTGGTGGCCTGGGATCGGGTGGCTCTGTCCCCTCTGGCCTCTGGTCGGGGCCACATTCCCCCGTCCAGCTGTCTCAGTACTAAAGCTCAGTCTGGACTTCAGGCTCTTCTACTTCGTAGCCAGTTCGGAACTTGGACGGGAAAGGAGGCTGGTCGGTGGACTGAGGAACCCCACTGAGCAGCGCACGGCCTCTGAGCTGTGGCTCTCCCTGCGGCCTCACCGGCAGGTTGAGGCCTGGCTTGCTCAGCTGCCCAGATGCCCATCTCGCCCTGCTGTGCAAAGGCCCCTCCACGGCACCTCCCAGAGGTCGGAACCCAGCAGGTGGTGCTGGGAGGTGGTCAGCGACCAGATGAAAGCCAGAGAAACTGGCCTTGACCCCTGCTGAACCCCCCTCTTTTCGGGGGTCTGCAGCACCCCCCCCCAGACTCAGGGACACTCTTGGCTCTAAGTGTCCACAGGCTTGAGGGGTGCTCTCCCCTCCCCCCACATCAGGAAGAGAACATTTTAAAAATCATTTTATTTAATTAAAAAAAAAAAAAAAGACCAAACTAACAACCCCAAACCAGTAGTAGGTACAGGATTCACAGGTGCTTAATTGGCAAAACACACAGGGCTGGTTGGAGCGTAAGGTCTCAGAATGACAGGGGCAGGGGGCCAGCTCCATCCGCCCCTCCCCGGGCGGCCCCAGGTAAGAGGCCGTGAGCACGGGAACCAGAGCTGGGGTCCCTCCCGGAGCCTGGGGCAGGGTGTGCGGAGAAAGGCTATGGAGACCAGGGTCTCAGGCTGTTCTGCTTCCTGCACTTGGTGGCTTCTCTCTACTTTCTCGGTCCCTAGAGTGGGCTGTGCCAGCTCTGCCTGGGACTGGGCAAGAGGTAGGATTCGTTGGACACAGCTTTCTCCATGAAAGGACAGACTCCCCAGGGAGTGGGCGGGTGGGGACTTCTGTGGAAGGAACAGCCAGGCTGCCTGGCTTTGGAATCTGGGGGCCTCGCTGGGTGATGGGTCCCCAGGTTTCACCCCTTCCTTCCAGCCTGGAAAGATGGTGTCATGGTGTGGAGGGGTAAGGGTGGCAGGGGTGAGGCAGGACAGCTGGGGTCAGCCCTCGGCAGGGGCGGCCGCACGCCCCGACACCCCAGCATTCACGGCGGCACATGCTGGACAAACCTCACAGAGCCCAGGTCAGCGGGCGGGAGGGGGGCTCCAGCACGCAGCGCCAGCCACGGAGGTGGGAGGCGGGGCACGTGGAGGTGTCCTCTCGGGGCAAAGGGAGGATGGCAGTGACCTTGGCCCGGATCTGAACTCCTAGGGGCCAAGTCCACCCAGGGGTCTGTGAGCAGGGGGCTGAGGTAAGAATTTGCTTGTTACTTCCAAGTCCAACGGCTCCCGGGATCCCAGCTGACTCCTCCAGGCCGGCTCCCCAAGTCTCAAAAAGTAAGAAAGGACTTTGTTATACAAAAGGGGGTAAGCTCTGTGTTCCACAACGTGTTTCTCCTGAACCCGACATGCTTCCATGCCTCTGCTGGCTTTGGGGGGCGGGGTTGGAAAAAAACATCACCTAGGGAACCCGCCTCCTCGGTGCCGGAGCACAGAGCATCCCTCTGCTGAGGAGGAAGAAAGCCGAGGCCTGGCCCCCCTCCTCTTCCTCGCTGAGCCCTTGTGGGGGGGAGGAGGGGGGACGACAGAATAAGTTACAAGAACGGGAGTTGGGGGGGGCGGCGTCCTGCTACTTTGTAAGATGAGGAAGTGAATGGAACTTGCCCTCCTGGCTACTATTTGCAATAAATCACGATTAATAACCACTCGGAAACGGATGTGTGTTTTCTGAGGTTCTGGTCCCGGTTCACCCTCCGTCTCCCTTTCTGGCCCAGCAGTTTGGGACGCTGATGCCGAATCGGCGCGTGGCAGGCCCGCCTGTCCTCTCCCCAGGAGGACCCAGCCTGTGACCCCTGTCACCCCGGGACCTTCCGGCCTCGAAAGCACAGTCAGTGTGTTCTGCCCTTTCTGTGTGAGGCAGAAACTTCCAGAAGCAGACAGGAAAGCCAGCCACAGACTCTGGCCTTTAGCTCACGCCAGGCCAGCGAAGGCCCCCTCTGTGGGTTCCCTCCCCTCCAGGCCTCGGTCTCCTCCGGTCGAGGGGCGCCGGCCCCAGGACAGCACAGAGGCCAAAGCACCATTGGCCGCAGGCCTTTCTCCTCGGGATCACAGCCATGTCAACAACAGGCCACTGTCAGAGAGAGACAGACAGACAGACAGACAGACGGATGGAGGGAAGGAAGGGGCGAGCTTCGGCTTCCGCATTTCCGGCTCCCAGGCCCAGGAACCTCAGGTTAACAAGCAGCTGACCAGCGTCCTAGGCCCCACGTACCCAGCCAGTGGCCCCCCAGTGGCCCAGCGCCCCGGCGGGGAGGGAAGGCCCCGAAAGCTCGTTCTCACGGAAATATTTGTTTCCAAGAGGAGAGAATGGCTCGATTGTGTTTTCCCAGGTGGGCGAAGGCCGGGCAGTCTCAGGACAGCACTCAAGCCTCCCGGGAGACTCCGGACCCCAGGGCATCCGTCCACACACCCTCTTTGGGGGGATCAAGTCAGCCTCTCCCTTCGGATGCCAGTGTCCTGGCGCTTCGCTCCACGCCAGCCCGCCACGCATCTGGAGACCAGGAGGGGTGGGTTTGGCTTTAGTCCACGGCGGGTCCGTCTTAAGGGTTCGATGCCCTCACGTGGGATCCAAGCAGCCATTCTGGGGAGAGGCTGGTGCCAGGCAGGGGCGCTCACACGGGGGTGGTCCGCCGGTTCAGCATGCTGACGTGCAGGCCCTCCTTCAGGTCCTGCTGGAAGAAATCGTGCACCTGCAGGAAGCCGGCCTCCCGGCCCGGGCTGTAGCTGGCCGCCGTGGTCACCTTGAGCGGCTCCCGGGACAGCGTGTACATGGACAGCTCGCCCATGGGGATGGCCCCGGCGATCTTCAGGCCCACCGGCGACGTGTCCCTGGAGGGCGAGGCCTCCGTGGACCTGGAGCTGGACCGGGAGCGCCGTCGCCGGTACCTGTAGCTGGGCATCCTGGCGTAGGGGGACGAGGAGGGAGCCTTGAGGAACTCCCGTTTGGTCTTAAATCTCAGCTCCTTATTCTTCTCGATGTAAATGTTCACGGCCAGGACGCCCACGGTCTCGGCCACGATGAACGACAGGGCCCCGAAGTAGAAAGACCAGCCGTAGTTGTAGTGGTTCTTTTTGTCCTCGTCGCGCTTGTCGCTCGGGTCGCCCGTGTTGCTGGAAATGTATACGATGATGCCTATGATGTTACTGAGGCCTGAAAGGGAAGGAGGAGAGGGGGCCGGAGGGGAGAGGCCGAGGTTAGACCCACAGCGGGCAGCGGGCAGGGGGGCGGGGGAGGGGCTGGTGGCCACTCCCTGCTTTGGTGGGACTGGCCACCAGCTTAATTCTGGCTGCTAACTTGTCTTTTAAGTAACTAATTTTGAGTGGGTATCAAAGTACAAGGTTCAGATGAGATACACAATAAAGCAAGGGCTCTTAGCTCCCCAGCTCCCCGCCGGAGAGTGGCTGCTGCTGTGGTCTTTCCTACATTGTGCTCATATCCAGCCTCTCTCAGGTCGCCTCCTTCCTTCTCAGGGGGGCGGTGGGCAGAGGGGAGTGAGTGAGTGGTAGTTCCAGGAAGAGGGGGGTGAGGAGGAATCGGGGAGTCACGCATGCAGACGAGGAGGCTGGGACAACTGGCCCCTGATGGCCTCGTGAACGTAGTGGAGAGGCACTGCCACGCGCGTTGTCCGTTCTCCTGCTGCCCGATCCCAGGGTGGATGGTTAGACTGTTTCCTGCTAGAGGACCAGAGACCCTGCCCTGAGCAAACCAGCTGTAGGCGTGGACCCTAAATGCAGGCTCTCCCTCCCAACACACACACCCACAGTTCACACACACACCCACAGTTCACACACACACCCACAGTTCACACACACCCCACAGTTCACACACACACACACACACACACACACACCATGCTCCTGACACTTACACATCCCCCTGTCCCCTTAGATACGCACACACATCCCACACACACGTGTTTACTGCCCGGAAGGAAGCAAAGCTGAAGGGTGTAGAAGAGCACACAGAATCTGCACCCGGGGCCCTGCCCCGCCGGCCTGGCAGGGACTTTGAGCAGGTCCCTCACTTGTCTAGGCCCTCAGTTCCATGATGTGAATGGAAGCTGCCTTCCCCCCCCCCCCCCCAGGAGCAATGGTGAGGAGAAGACAAGCTGTGGGGGATGACCGGTGGGTGGCACCTGCATGGGCTGGGCACCACTCGAGTCCCTCGAGTCCCCTCCCTGCCCTCTCAAAGGAGGCAGGGCCACCACCGTTGCTGGAATGCTCATTACCAGCATCCGGTGCCTCCTGACCTGTAGGATGTGGAGCCCAGGGGCAGAGTGGGGACAGGGCTGGGCAGAGAACTGTCTCCATGGAGGCCCAGAGCAGCCTTGGGCAGGGGGTGTCACTGTCGCCGTAGCTCTGGGTTGTCACGGGGCCAGAGTGGGGTGGCTGTCGTCTCTTAGCCGGAGAGCTGGGCAGTCAGGAATTCTCATGATCCCGAGCCTCTTGCTCACCCTGCCCAGGCGCACTGGGCTTCTCTGCTCCTTCTGCGCCTGGCCAGCCCCGCACCCCTCACCCTGTCTTTACCTGGCCGACTCCTTCAGGTCTTGGTGTCTGTGAGTCCCCCTGGGCACCTCCCTGACCCCCCAGCGTAGCCAGGGCACCCCTGTCATGGGCTTGTGAGGCAATAGTACTGCCCCGTTGTGGTATTTGCACACCTGGACTTACTATTCTTTATGGAGGTTAAATTCACATAACATAAAACTAGCCCTTTAAAGTACACAATTCAGTGGCAGTTAGGACATTCACAATGTGTGCAACTACCACCTCTATCTAGTTCCAGAAGATTTTGTCACCCCAAAAAGGAGACCCTGTACCCGTTTGCTCCCCACACCCTGCCCCAGCCCACACACATGGACTTTTGAGGTTAATTACACACAGACTGTATGGTCTGCTGCCCACCCCCACCCCCGGCCCCCCAGGTGTGCTCTGCAGTGGGGACCAGCGTGGCCGGCTCACCTGCAGCCACGAACAGGATGCCAGCGCTGAGGACGATGTTGTTCTTGCGGCTGTAGAACCTCCCGGCACCGATGCAGAGCCCGCCGAGCAGCAGGAAGACACTGGAGGCACGCACAATGCCTGGCCGGGCAGGAGACAGAGCAGAGCAGGAGACAGAGCAGAGAGAGGGCGGTGAGACTGGCCACCTGCGCCTGGGCACAGCCACAATGGGCCCAGCCCCCTGCCTTGGAATAGTCCCATCGGGACCTGGGTACCGCGGTGCGTGGGGAGCTGGGGCAGGGTGGGGGCAGCTGGGCTCGATGTAAGTGTTGGCCCTGCCTGGCTGGTTACACCACGTGGGCCAAGGTCACATCCGCCCAGGGCTTGCCTAGGCTCCCCTGGGTGTGAGTCACACTTCTGCCACCAGAAGTGAGGAGAGCCCCTCAGTGGCACCAGGGGCCACCGTGAGAGCCGTGGACACAGTCTCCTTGAGGCCTCTGGGAGGCAGGGAAGCGGTGTCATCAGGAGGCAGCTCCGATGGGTGGCTAAGGACACAGGCTTTGGCACTGGGTGGGTCGGGGTGCAGCCCCTGCCCTGGGACATGCTGGCTGCTGGCTGTGTGGCCTTGGTCCAGTCACGTCATCTCTAGAAAACCGAGTTTCCTCATTTGTGAGATGCAGTTCACAATTAATACCTACATTCTATGGTTGGTTTTGTACCAACAAGGAGCTTAGCCGAGGGCCTGGCCAGAGCACGAACTTCCCGAGTGACAGCCTTTATCTCTATTGTCGTAATTTCGTTGTTATCACCCCCAGTAACTGGTGAGGATGTGGAAGTGCAGGACCTCCTGAGGTCACAGAGAAGAAGGCGGCTGGACAGAGGGACACACGTGGACCGTGGTGTCCAACAGAGATAGGTTTGCACCCTTGCTCTGCCACTGTCCCCTCTTTATCGCCTGGGAGACGAGTAATACCTACTGGTAAGGGGCTGAATCGTGGCGAAATCCCCACATGCCCAAGTCCTAACCAGGGTACCTGTGACTGTGAGCCTATTTGGAAAAAAGGTCCTTGTAGGTGTGATTGCATGTGGGATCCTTCACACCCAGTTTGTGGTCATTTATTATGGAAGCTCGCAGAAAAGGATACACCCTGCCCCTGAGGGTTGTTGTGAGAATTTGACGGAATAAGGGTCATAAAGCACTTTGTAGGGGCTTGGGGATGTGGGTCCCCATGCTTAGCACCTGGCAGGAGAAGGAAGGGCAGGAGGGGAAGGAGGACGTGAGGAGGAGCCCAGCTCGGCCTTGCCCATGGGCCTGCATGTCTCCCAGCCCAGCAGAGACCTCGCCACGTGGGCCCTTGGTGGCCCTGGCAGGGACAGGGCGTCAGGGAGCGCTGGCAGGCGCCGGCCTCCTCAGCCAGCTGAGCCAGTCTGCGGAGTTCCAGCCTCTGAAGACGGCGTTTGTCTCCTGCTCTGTGAGCACACCACTGTGTGCCCTGCTTCACAGACAGGGGTCTGTTCGGGGCATTAAATGAAGCTCTTCTCTCCGCCACCCCCTCTTCCTCCCTCTGCTTTCTTGCAGCCGCAGGCTCTGGGAGGTTTCCTGTGGGTTTCTGAGACGTGCCTGTGAGCTGCGCTGGCCAGAGAAGCCAGGATCGGGGTTCCCTGGACGCCCTCATCCTGCAAAGGGCTCGGAGGGGTGGAGAGAAGGGAGCCCGGCGCCTCTCAGGTGGCTGAGGTCAGGCCTGGCTCAGAGTCGTCCATCCGGCCCAGGTAAATCATGTGAGCAACTGTCCTTTGCCCCAAACCGGTCACCCCTTCTCTTCCTGGGGAGTCTCTGGGCTTGTTAATGACCCGGCTGGTGTCCTCATGAGCGTACACTTGAGGAGAACTCCTCCTTCCCAAAGAGCTTCCATCGCTGCTGTGGTCACCATCCTTCTATTTGGGAAAATCCCTGCTGGGCCCTCCCAGCCCTGGGGCCCTACCCAGGGGCACCACTGGGGGAAGGGGGGGTCTGAGGGCAGCAGGAGCCCTAGGCTGGGTGGCGAGTCTGTGGCCCACTCCTGGTCTGCCCCTCGGATGCCCATTTCATGTCTCCATCCTGTTCTGGACTCTGTTTGGGAGGAAAGTGCAGGCGAGAGCCCGTTCCTGGTTCCTCCTGAGGCTGCGCAGGAGGTGGCCGCATGCACAGTTCCTGTCCTGTCCTCACGGCTCCCTCCTCCAGGTCCCCGCCTGCCTCCACCAGTCCAGCCCCGGAGTGTACAGGCTCCTTCTGCAGCTCGCCCTGGTGGGCTCACCATCCCTTAACCGTGCCCACACCTCTGTCAACAGCCCTGCACTAACGCCCTTCATTCCCCCTGTGCTGGGCCCTCAGGAAGCCACGCGATCTGCCCTCGGCTGAGGTGTCAGGAGGTCAGTCCAGGAAGAGGTCCCAGAGCCCTGGGGACCATGAGGGGACAGGCGCAGGGGGGTGAAGAGGGAGAACCAGCACCAGTGCCCACAACCTTAGTGTGCCAGGCACATCCCAGAGGGACGTGGAGAGGGTGTGGTTTGTTTCTCCAGGGCCTCCTTCCTGCAGTCCCGGGGTGGGTCCACGGGGGCAGACCCGCACTCTCAGCCTCAGGAATCACCTGCTGGCCCTGTGTTGGGCAGCCAAGGGCAGGTTCTGAGTCAGGGTGGGTTTTGAGCTGAGCCATCTCAGCCGGCTAAGCACCAGGGGCCGCCCCGGATGGCTGTGCAGGCCACGCACTGTGCACCTCGAAGGTGACATTGATACCATAGTCTAAGCGAGTGTTGGGCAACCTGCACAGCCATTCGTGGCCGCGCCATGGAATATCATCCGCTTGCTTCAGTGTTGGCCCCCAGAAAGCAGAAAGAGGGGACAGGAGAGGAGGAGGAGAAGGTGAGGGAGGGTGGCTGGGAGGGAGATCTGGCCGAATTATTCCAGGTTCTGGGCCTGGCCAGCACAGCCCAACACGGCCCCAGGCTCCACGGGATAGAACAGCACGCTGTTCTCTTTCACCAGATGACTCAGAACTCAAATCCTTCCTCTTAGAAAATAACACACAGAAAGATCCACAAGCAGGTGCCGAGTGATTGGTGCCTCCTCCGAGGACACTGGTATCGATTCTCCATAAAGGAAGCCGGGCCCGAGGCCCTGGGGGTGCCGCTGGGAGCAGCTCCACGTGTGTCTGGGCTGATGGGAAAGGGAAAATGACTTCAAAGCGGCGCTGCTTTTCCCATTCCAGGCTCCTTCCCTGGCTGCAGCCCCTGCTGCCTCCCAGGGAGGCCGAGGGATGAGACGTGAAGCTGGGCTGGTCCTTCAGGTTCAGTATGTGCGGTGACTTGCTCCATTCTGGGGCCAGCCTAGCCACAGGACACAGGAGGGCAGGGGCTCAAGGGGCAGCTCATGGGCAGACATGGTGGCTCCACCGTCTGTGCTGAAGACACCTAAGGCCCAGGTATCAGAGGCTGCTCTGGCCACCTTCCTCGCCTTCGCCTACAGGCTGTCTGGCACTCAGCAGGCTGTCTTAGTGTGCCACCTACTCTGACTTTTGGAGAGTAGAATGCTGGTGTGTGGGGAGGGGTGGGCGGGTTCAGTGCTGGCAGGGGAATGTGCTCGGGTGTCACAGTCCCCAGGGACGCTCGGCCTGGGCAAGCCTGCATCTCTAGCCTCCCGGCCCCAGCCAGGCAGCAGCCAGATCCTCTGAGCTAGCCACACCCAGCAGCCCCGAGGAGTGGGGACGCCCACCCCCCCACCTGCTCTCCCCAGGCCCCAGGCCTCAGTCTCCCCGGGCATGGGCCTATCAGCCATGGGATCCCCAGCACGTCATGGCAACGCAGGACAAAACTCCATCCTCTGACTCAGAAAGGGAGTGCAAGCGCATCCAGAGAACGGCACCCTCTCCACCCCC
This sequence comes from Myotis lucifugus, assembly GCF_000147115.1. NCBI lineage: Eukaryota > Metazoa > Chordata > Mammalia > Chiroptera > Vespertilionidae > Myotis > Myotis lucifugus. The sequence goes on along the minus strand of NW_005871148.1, from coordinate 3,287,527 downwards.
ACGGGCCCCGTCTTTCCTGCAGCCGCCCACCTGCCACCAGGCTTCCCCCCACACACAGGAAGCAAGGAGTGTGGACACTCACGGAGGAGGTACTCCGAGCTGTCGTGGTCATAGTCATTGTCCTCTGGGAAGTGATTGATCCGGAAGCAGTGCCCTTTGTAGATCCCTGGAGGGAACAAGAGGGAAAGGACGTGGTAGGTGTGCCAGGGGGTCATTCATTCGCCCACTCACCCCGGATCTGGTCACTGCACATGTGCTGGGCCCTGGGCAGGCCCTGGGCACAGAGAGAGAGGAAAGGCTCAGGCGTCGCAGTGGGAAGGTGCCCATGGGTAGTTTAGTGACTGCAGTCCTCCATTCCAGAACCTTCCGTCCATTTACAGTGAAAGGACACACCATCAATAACTATTCGGGGACGAGAGACCTCCAGCGGAGCTGACCTGGGCAAGCAGGACCTGCGGTCCCCAACCCAAGGGGACAGCAGAGCCACGTCTGAAAAAATGGCCAAGAATCTGCCACCGGGGACTGGATGGAGGCGGCCTTCTGGGCAGAGAAGGAGGCCTTCTGGGCAGAGAAGGAGGTGGTGAGGAGACAGGGTGCGGGCGGGGCTGGCGAGTTTGGGGAGCGGAGGGGAGATCGGTGAGGCTGGAGCTTGGCCGGCCTGTGTAGGGGGAGGGGCGGGGACTGAGGAGGGGGCTGGAGGCTGTATGGGGAGGGGCTGTGTCTGTCTGTCCGTATCTTCCCCTCTCTCAAACACACAGGTATGGCCAGTCCCTCCCCCAGGTACACACTGAATCCGCACAACAGATTGCAATCCCCTCATTCAGGGTGATGGGAGGAAGAGAACACGGAGTGGGAGAAACTTCCAGAAAGGCCGGGGCATCTCCTGATCACCTGGTTTCCCCTCCCCACTGTGAGAAGCACCTTCTTAGATGGGAGGCAGG